>NW_023494806.1:26622783-27183654 GCF_904425465.1 Colossoma macropomum | reverse complement strand
TGTAAATATCACTTGTATTATTATAACTATTACTATTACCAATACAATTTTTAGTAGTAACATCGCAATAAAATAAAATAAAGAAATAAAATTCAACACAATCTCATTCAAAACGATGTAGTGTAGTTTATCTAGTCTAACAAGACGTGGTAATGTAAATTATGAATTACAGTGACTGGTTACTGTTCAGGTGAAATCCTGATGCAGATGTGGTGATGAGTTAATGAATTCTGTTTATTCTTAAAAAATATAGTGCTTCAAGTGTTCCTTAGTAAAGAAATTAGAACCATGAACACTTAAAGATCCCTTTGTGTGATTAAAGGGTTCTTTGCATCATGAAAGAGTTCTTTATTTTTGCTTAAATGTGCTTAAAAATCTTACGTCACATTGTTCAACATGACTTTATGACTTCTTGGATACTTGAGTAAGTACTCAATTAGTACTCAAGTGCCATAATAACGAATTGAATGAATGGAAATTAATTGGACTGACCATTTTTATGTACGATGCATACTTCTATTTAATTTAAATTATAAGGGCAAAAAAACAACACAAGCCAAGCCAAAATATTTAAGATACAGCCACACAGCCAAAAATAGTAACTGTAAAATGTACTTTATTTGGTTACAAGAAAATTAAACAGTTTTATTCAACTCAAAGAAATGCTTTGAGTAAAATGTTGGTTCAGTCCAATTTACTTAAGTTGAATAAAATTAGTTTAATTACTTGTTACCGCATGAAGCAATTTTGTAGGTTGAACTGACATTTTAACAGTGCAGTGTAGGAACACTTTCAGCAATAGAGTGCACATTAACTCACTTTTACAGCCAGCGGTGCTAGATAATTAACCAAAGAACAAAAGGGAAACACATACATCAGGGAAGCTTGACCAGAGGGTAAACAAAACAGGGGAACAATGTGTATAATATGCAAACAGATGGTGCCAGAAGACAATGGGAGATACATGAGTTTTACACAACAAACTTTCACTGACCAAACAAACACAAATAAATCCTATAAGTCACAGTAGTTTACTGTGTTTTTTGCCTTTGGTCTTTCTGTTTCTCATTGTATCATGTTTCTATGAGCAGGGCACTAAAACACATGTAAAAAAATGGCTCCTCTGACCAACCTAAAAGAGTTACTTCATGTGGTAACAGGTAAATTAACTAGTTTTATTTAACCTAAATAAATACTTTGAATGAATGATTCTTTCAATCAATGTAATTTTCTTTAGTTGAATAAAAATAGTTCATGTTATTACATACTCTAAAAAAGACTGGGTAGAAATTGACCCAAATGGGGTCATTTTTATAAGCCAGTGCTGGGTCAATATTAGTCAAACACAGCATTGGGTAGACATGACCCAATATCTTGGGTTATTAATCTGACCCAGCTTTTTGGGTCAAGCAATTAATCTAACAGCTGTGTACTTTTTACTGTATTGCTGGGTTAAATGAACCAAAGGCTGGGTTGTTTTCTTTTTTCCATTCCATTCCATTGATAAATTTAAATAACTAATTACATTACACAATATTATATCCTTACACAAGAAAGCAATGCTGAAATTTAAATAATATGCATAAAAATGAAACATCACATTTAACCACTAAAAATGTAGTGATTTATTTTATATATTTATATATTGAATTTTATATTATGTTTTATATTAATAGGTGCATAAGACCCATTAAGTGTAACATGGGAAATACTGCATACATAACATATGATAACATTCAATCAATTATATAAATAGTACTTATATATTCACAATGTGCATTTACCATCCATTTTACACTGAATTAACAACAGAAAATTGTCGCAATTAACACTTACCATAACTCAACTTCAAACACTAACAATGCATTTAGGAACAACAAACATTTGTCAGCACTGGATTCCCAGTTACAATTTCAACGTTACTTACAAAATGACTGCACAGAGATCTTATACATCAAGAGTCTTCTAACACTCCCTTCTTGTTCTGGAAGCTGATCATGGATGCATGTCACTGTTCAGTGGCAAAAATAAAGCCTTATTGCAGGGATTCCTAACCTAGAAGCTCACACACAACAGTCTATACACACTCCCAAACTGGAGAACACTGCTGGAGTACAAAGATATCAAGTACACAGAATGCCTTGAAACAGATGTCAACTGCTCCAACAGTTGTGCCCTGCTCCACAGCTTCTCCATTAATGATGGCAAAAGACTGATCACCTGCTACAGATAAAACAAACAGATCAGGTCTGGAGACTTTTGTCTGAGACAGGAACTCCACCATATTAGTACTAACCTGTGGTGAATACAAACAAACACAGCATTAGTTATTTTATAATGGCAGAAAAATTGTATTTTACACACACACACACACACACACACACACACACACACACACACACACACACACCAGCCACTTCATTAATTACACCTCCTCGTATCTACACTCATAGTAGAGCTGGGCAATTAATCGAAAAGTAATCGAAACCTACATTCAGAACCTCTAACCGACGCAATCTTACCCATGTCGGTTATTTTGATTTTTTTTTAATTCTGTTAATCCTTTCCCCACGCTGTGCGTTCATGTACTGTCCCCTTAAAAACTTACTACCGTGCATGTAGTCACATGACTTCGTCACGTCCAGTCTGCGATATGGAAGCCCCACAGAGCAGGTATTCTTTGGGTGGTGGATCATGCAAACTACCCTAAGAGATATAAAAAGATGCAAATATACTAACTGATGGAAATCTCTCATGTACTAATGGGAGAGTTTAGTGATCATGAATTAGAAATAATTAGGATTGAGTTGCACAAATCCAGATCAAATAAATGTAAGATTAAACTTAATCAACATTATTCCAGGTTTTAAAATTCTTATTTTAAAGTTTAGGATTTAAATGAACTGGGGATCCGAAAGTTTATTATATAAATTAGATATAAATTGTGAATTTCAGAATTCTAAGTGAGTAAATATAGAAGAACATAAAAGCTCTCACAATAAACACTGTAGTATTGATCCACTAGTTAAGCAGCTAACTTAGTCTAATATTATAAACTTCATAAATCAAAATGCTGCTTTTGAAGTTAAAAATCTTGCAGAGCTGCACACTGTACAAGAACAAAGAGTTTTGGAGAGAGAGAGAGAGCGTTAGATCACAACATTCAGCACAGCAGCTCATGAGTGACTTACCTCCACAATTCAGCCATTCTGGGAGAAAAAGATAAACTCAAATGTAGTTTATCACTCACTGCAGTGTTCCTTTTTTTGAGTGCTGTAATACTGACAAAGTGACAAAAATACACCAACTACAGCTTTTACAACTGTACAAATATTCATATCATCCTGTATTTTCCTGTAAATAATAGTTTACTTCTTCAGATTTATTTTACTTATTCACATATTATATATTCATGTATTTATCTCTTTAGCTCCTTTCATGTTAGCTTTTCTATATCTAATCTCTTATTATTTATTCTATTTTTATTCATTTTCTTCCTCTGGTCTATTTAGTATCTTACCTGTGTGCACTCACCAAGACAAATTCCTTGTATGTGTAACACACTTAGCCAAGTAAAACTAAGAGGGTGAAGGAGAAGGAGGGAGGGAGGGAGGGAGGGAGAGAGAGAAAGATAGATATCAAGAAAGAGAAGGAAAGAGAGTGCTGTTGGTAACGCAGACTTGGTCAACTTTATGCACATTATATGTTTATTAGACATCTACATATAGAATTGCATGCACATGTTAAATCAACATTACAAATCAAAACTCTTATAACTTCCAACTCCTGTACTATTGGCTGCTGCCATGTCTGGTGGGATAGAGGGAAGATGGGCATAAATCTCCTTCTCATGTCACAGCACACTTCTCAAGGAACAATCACTTTCCAAGCATCACAAAGGACATCAACATAATTCCTTAACATCTCTGAAAACAGTAACAGAAAATTCATGGAAGTGTTGTAGTCTGGCCTGTATGCAACTTTAAGCCCTCATATAACGGGCATGCATACACCATACTGAGGAGAGGTCATCAGTACACCTCTGAGCTTGTCTTGTAGTCCTTCATACTACTGTCTCTTTTACAAAGCTGTTCAGTTTTGCCCAGCACAGCAAAAACTTCACTGTTGCAGTCTTCAGTCATATCTCCTTTGTAGCAGTCCTCAACAAGAACACTCCAAGCATACAGAAAACATCTAAAGGTTAAAAAGGAAGACAAAGTGGCACTTTCATTGCAACAAACATTAACTAATTAATGCGTAGGACTCAAAGGAGAAAACGAAGGATTCTGTGTTTGTCAAAACATCTATCACTGCAACAGAAACATGATAGTAGATTAGATATACTAACTTTGAAAGTAAAACAGCACATTACTGGTGAATGTTGAGCTTTTTGATGGTTCTCAACATATAGTACAAATTAAATTAATTTTGAGGGAATCTGATGTACCACACCTGTATGAGCTGTATACACCTGTATGGGTGTATGAGCTGTCAGCTTGACTTGGTGTTCACCACAGTAAATGACATTGTAGCGAGGGCGTGCACAGATGAAGCTTAGACAACTCTAAGCTCATATACATACCAAAGCTTTATTCTTGGCACACAGAATACAAGAGAGGAAAACTGCTTTTAACTCTAACAGAGGAAACTATGCTCTTTTAGATTTCTAGCAGAGCTGTACACTCACAGGGAAAATAGCAGGGAAGTTCAACAACAGCCATACAACACTCACTGATGGTGAACACTGAATCACACTAAGTAACCCACAACAGAACACAATGAAACACAGACAATACATGAACACATCAACTAACAAACAACATTAATAACAACAACAACAAGAGGAGGGGCATGTGCAGGTGTTATATTGCATGCCACGCCCTTTGAGCTTCCTTTGAAAGACAGAGCCCATGGACGACGCTATAATATTTATGCTTATGTTTTAGAAATAGGGTTAAACAACATGTGGTGTTCCTCTAAAAACAATTTGAAATCTGGGCTGGAAGCACCATTCTCTGGAGACCTTTACTCCTGGAATGTGTTAAGCTTACACTCATTACTGCCCAGTTCCACCATGCTCTTAGTGCACTTGTGTTTTGCCATAGTTCTTGAATGCCTGAAACTCTTCCCACACTCTGAGCAGTAATAAGGCTTCTCTCCTGTGTGGATGCGCTGGTGTTCTTGAAAACTACTTTGTCGATTAAAACTCTTCCCACACTCTGAGCAGTAATACGGCTTCTCTCCTGTGTGAATGCGCTGGTGTTCCTGGAGATGACCCTGTTGATTAAAACTCTTCCCACACACTGAACAGTGATACGGCTTCTCTCCTGTGTGAATGCGCTGGTGTTGTTTGAGATGACTCTGATGACTAAAACTCTTCCCACACTCTGAACAGTGATACGGCTTCTCTCCTGTGTGAATGCGCTGGTGTTTTTGGAGATGACTGTGACGATTAAAACTCTTTCCACACTCAAAGCACTGATATGGCTTCTCCCCTGCGTGAATGCGCTGGTGTTCTTGGAGATTACTCTGACGATTAAAACTCTTCCCACACTCTAAGCAGTGATACGGCTTCTCTCCTGTGTGAATGCGGTGGTGTTGTTGGAGATGACTCTGTACAGTAAAACTCTTCCCACACACTGAGCAGTGATAAGGCCTCTCTCCGGTGTGAAAGCGCTGGTGTATTTTGAGATGAGACTGTTGAGTAAAACTCTTTCCACACTCTAAGCAATAGTGAGTTCTCTCCTTGCTGCGTTTCTGTGTTTGTCTATGTGATGTGTTCATGTGGAGGGTACCTGATGATGTTTGCTGAGTACCAAAACATCCTCTGGACGCCATGTTCATTTATATCACCTGTTTCGGCAGCTAAACATTCCTCTTAGTGGAATGTCCTGATGTGTTTATGAAAGCACATTTAAGCTGGGTAGGAAAGTGCAGGAGAAGACTTGAAACAGGACATCGTTCGTTTCTGGAGAAAGAGAAAAGAAAATCTAAACTCAGTGTGCAATGCAACAAAAGTATGCTTCACTTATGTCAATTGGCAGAAAATGTAAAGAAAGAATAAACTTCCATTTGATGTGGAAAAGCCAATCACCCAACTACTCAAACTCTTCAAACAGACATAGAGACCACTAAAGTTGTATTATTCTTTAGTTGGAGTCATGCCCACAATGGAAATCCCGGTGCTAAGCTAAATTTATCTATGGCAAAAACGACTAGATCTACTGAAACCACCACCATTACGCCCTGTGCTTAACAAAATGATTCCAAACACAATACATTTTATCCTATGTACGTTTTTCCCTTAATGTAACTGTATTCTCTGCTTTAGGTCATTATGAAGCCAAAACATAAATTTTGCTACTTTTTTTTTTCTGGAAGTTCTCAGAGCTTATTTGACTCATTAGCTCGTAATCCAAGTCATGTATAGACAATTTCAGAGCATAATAAATCTTCAAATCTCTTAAGGTGCTTCTACTTTACACCCAAAGTGTGTATTAAAATAAAGATAAATGACTTTTACAAAGCAAGACAAGAATACAAAATATATCCTAACACTTTCTGCTTATAAACCAAGGGTGTCCAATCTTATCCACAAAGGGCCGGTGTAGCTGCAGGTTTTCACTCCAAACAAGTTTGAGCACACCTGACTCTACTTCTTTAATCAGTTGGTCTTAGTCTTCAAATGTTTCATCAGGTGACCTCCTGCTTTGTTGGAGTAAAAACCTGCAGACACACAGGCCCTTCGCGAATAAGATTGGACACATCAACAACAACAAGAGAACCTGAAGAGTGTAAAAAAGGTTTGCTGTTTGTGGGAGGTGTTTTTCCCCCTTATCTTTTTACACAATCTCACCATGATATGGGTAAATACAAAAGTTATAAGTGCTTCACAGAGACATTGTAGAATAAAGAACATATTGTAGGTTTCCTCAAATGATTCAGTGTTATTTACTCGCAATCGTGAGTGACATTAATATAAAGGGTTTAAGATGGTTGGGTATTGTTAATGGGATGCAATTAAAGGGGAAAATACACTGATTTTTCAATTTGTCTGCATAGTTCAATGGTTGCGATGTAACCAAAGTTATTGGATTACATGTCAAATTATTCACTGTAGAGAAACTTACTGATTTCTTTACAGTGGTAGTAACAGGAACCAGAGGGCACAAAAATAGCCATTTTATTTATGATCAAAAACCACCAGTGAACCTACATGTGTCTTCTGAATTTTTATAAATAATTCTGATGATGGTAAAATAGTAAAAATTTGAAACAAAAGTTTTCTTTTTCACAGGAAACTAACATTCATAGGGGACCATTTTGCTTTACAACACCCTGCATATTCCACTCCACCATAAATATCTAAAAAAAAAATGCTTTAAGCCAAAATCTAACTGCAAAACTATTGTAAAACAGACATCAGACAGCATAATGAGCAGGAAAAAAAAGTAGAAAGAAAAAGCCAGTTCAGACATTCTTTTTTGCTCATTGTTAGACTTTTATTCTATTAGTTTGTTTGTTGTAAGTGTGAGTTAACAGTGAGCTCATTACACATTGTACTTAATACAGCACCCGAATTGAGAGCCTGTTTACACTTTGCATTAACGTGTTTTTTGGGTCGTATTGTATCTGGATAAACTTTGGCTAGATTCCATTCACACTTTAGAGAAAAATGTGCCCCACTGTGACCAAATGAGATCTGACTGTACTTTTCCCATGTAAAAAGAATATACGCTGATTGGGCAGATGCATTTCTGCTTACATAACTGTACATACACTTCTGTTCCATTACACAAAATGCGGTCAAGATACGTCTTTGACCATCTCTGAATGTGGTTTGAGTGATCTGATTATAATCAAATTACAATGCGTCCTGGGGGTGTTTACACCTGGCTTTTCATGCAATGACATAAAATGTGAATGTGATGTGATGACAGAAAACAAATGTTAAAACAAGGTGTAAATGGGCTCTAAGCTGGCTACTACATGTAACTAGCAGAGATGTCCTGACTAAAGTTAGCTTTCTCTAAGAAGAATGTTTCAATTTCTGTGCAATTCATGGTCATTAAACTTGTTCAATCTTGGCAAAATACGATAATATTCTCACATCATCCATAACCACCTGGTTTAGTTCCACCATACAAGAATGAGCCAGACCCCAGTGAGTAACTGGAATGGCGGAGAAGATGATTAGATGTAGTCTGCCAACGCTGCAGGACACCTACAACAGCAGAGTGGCGGAGCATGCAGGCAAAATAACAGCTCATCACCTCTTACAGCCACTCCCATATCATTTTGTAATGTTCTGTATATAATAGTTAGTATATATCTACTCAGACCTGCATATGTATAGATAATCATATCTGAATATGTTCAGATATTGACACATTCACATTAGCACATGTATTATTCTTTTTATTCTACTTATAGTATAACTATATTATTTGTCTCTTGGTTCAATATCTGTTAATAGTCTGTGTGCTTGTCTTGTCTTGTCTGTTCAATATATTGCACATCATATATATGCACTCACCAAGACAAATTCCTTGTATTTGTAACTTATTTAATTTACTCTTTTCCCCCTGCGAGAGTGCAGAAAACCTTTTAATAAGACCTTCGGACTGGCTGGCAACTGGAGCCAGCAGCCATAGAACAAGTGTCTAGTGCGTGCAATATTTAATCCGATTTTTTATTTATTTATTTATTTTTAACAGCTAATGCCAAATATTGCTGGGAAACAGACTGAAAGGGGATCCCTTGGCAGATTGTCTGCACACAATTTCCCTATCAATGCGCCATCATTTTCTTTAACACGCGTGATGAATTGCCATGGAAATCATGGAAAATCCCCTGTTCAGATAAACAGTGCTATACTTGTAAATAAAGGACTTGGTGTTATTCATATTTGTGTGTAGCAATCCCACATTACTGTTCTACAGTCGAGAGTTCCATTGCTTCTGTTTCTGTCAATAAATGCATTTACAAAGGTAAGTTATTCTTGTCTTCTGTCTTTACTGTTCTGATTGACTGCTTATTGGTAAAACATTTAACATATTTCTGTTTGTAGTTTTCTAGAAATCATTTAAGTGTTTAAATTCAGACAGTTTGCTTGTGACAGGATGCGTCAAGCTATCATAAGTAAGCTTAGCCAGCTGGATAAACACACTTCAATACAACAGATAATCTCATTTAAAATACTAGTTTGCTGTTTACTAGCACTTTTGGTCTGTAATCAGTTTGTTTATGGTTCTGTCATCAGGGACTACTGAGATGAACGTAATAGAAGCTGGTGGGAATGAGGAAGAGGAGCTGAGGAAGAGGGGCTGAGGAAGTCTTTACAACTCTTTTACAAGTAGAGCTGGGTGATGTGGCCAAAAATGTTATCACAATAAGGAAAATTCATACTGTTTGATATTGATACATATCGCGATAAATGTCACATCATTATTTCTTTCAGGTTTGAAGGCAGATTTTTGCTCCTGAGTGGTTAACTGCTGTTATAAACTACCCTTAATGGTCTCGCCAAACAGTGGAACATTTCACAAATCTGTCATGGGATAGTGGGAGAAAGTTTGTGGTTAGCAGTTTTTACCAGCTGGAAAAGCACAGCCACAGTTTTTGTAATAGTCATAATTTAAGAAAGAAAACAATTTTAGCTGTCTGGTGCCAAGTGCTAGGCTATCCCGTTACAAATGCTAAACAAGTGGCCAACAACAGTACTAAACTGTTTAGTTTCTCAACAACGTCAACTTAGTACGAACAGCAAACATTAGCTGGTTTGGTACATCAGTGATGGGTCACACTGCCTTACTGCCGTCACTCCTACCACATCCATGTCAGAGCATATCACATTATTCAAACACCAGCTAGCAGACATCTGGATTTCTCTATAGTAGTTTGAGGGTTGAACCGCAATATATCTAACACCAGACAAACAGAGTCCTCCTTTTAGCTACGTTTAAACTGAAATAGGTGCTTTTTTGTCTTGTTTGATCTACAGTAACATCAATTTGCTGTGTTGTGCGAGTGACGGAGCGCTGCTTCAAGTTAGCCAGCTGCTAAAAACAGCTAGCCTGGAAAAATAGCGCTCTCCCGCTTTCCAATGCCTCACAGCTTCCTCGGTTTACTTTTGTTTAAATCATGGCTGTAACTTGAATGAACCCACTTCTTCCTTTCACTTTCGTTGCTCGGGAATGCACTAATACTAAAATATGACTTTTTGAGTGCTGTAACAGAGCTTTAGTTGTGAGGAGCAGACGTGATTTAATGCTGCTAAAGCTTGTTCGGATGTTAGGAAAGAGGTGAGTTCACTTTAGGACAGTACAGTTACGCCACTTATCTCGTCATTCGCACTTGGTCACAGGAGAACAGATCGCCGATCGCTCCACTCAAACAGGGAATGTATAACTCCACGTTTCAGACGTTGCTGTAGTATATTTGGTGACTTATTTTACTTGTCACCCCCTCCCTCTCTAATCATGTCGAAAAACGTGGAAGTGCGCTTTTCCTTGCAGTAGAAAACGCCACCAGGGCTGTCGCTAGAATGTGGAAGTGTGAGAATGGTGTATTATATCGAACATTTATCGAACAGTTCTTATAGTTCTATTGAGGAAAGTTATATTGTGATAATTATCGTTATCATTTTACCGCCCAGCCCTATTTACAAGGAAGAAAAATACAGGCAGAATGGCTGGAGGCAGTTCAGTTTTTCAGCATGCATGGGGAAAACACAATGGGAGCAAAGACTACAGACTGACATTGATCCAGAACAATGAAAGTAGTGTAATTCACAAGACCATATAAAAGTTTAAAACACAAAAGCTTATTTTCACCTGCCTGGTTCTGTCTTGTACGACTTCACATCAATGCGTATGAATGTTGACAGCTAAATTTCACACTAGGTTGACATAAATCAGCAAAAAAATTAACATTAAAACATTAAAACGTTTTGTCCTTTTTGTGTTAGAAATAAAGCAGTTTCCTTAAGGTGGATGAAGACAGTATTACTGGTGCAAGTGATGTACAAAACAGCATATACAACAGCCTGTTCTACATACACAATCAATGCCCACAACAGTGTCAATGCAAGGAAAACAGTTGGGGTTAAAATGCCCCCAGCAAGACAGGTGCTTTTGAAGGCAGTGACAAATTAGCCAGCTGACTCCAGAATTTAATGCACTACTATGGAAAAATTTATCAAAACACCAGCGTATCATACTAAGTCGAATTTTAAAATTTGTGCAGAAGAACTAGTAAAGGTACAAATGTGAAATCTATGAATGTGTAAAATGCTCATGTTTGAATGATAACTCATCCTGAATATGACTACTTGCCCCATCACACTCTTTTCACACACATGCTGTCTAGAGAGAGAGAGTGAAAGATCGAAGACCAGTTTCAGTTTAATCTAAACCAGAGGTTTCCAGTTCCAGTCCTGGAGAGTCAACACTATGGCCTTTTTTATACTTTCTCTTATCTTGCACTGCTAATTCAACTCATAAACTGTTAAATGCTGGATTGTAAGTGTTCGAGTAGGGAAAGCACAAAATTATGCAGAGCATGTGGTCTCCAAGACTAGGATTGAGAACATCTGAACTAGACCATTAAGCTCTTGAACGGCTCTCACACACTAGACCCCCCCCTTCTAAACAGACCTAAAACACCCACCATAGACACTGCTACCAAACAAACTCATAAACACTTTCATTAACAAGACTACACCTGAACTACATTAACAAACACAGTACAGTTCATGGTTAACTTGATTGGCTATTTAGCTATCCAACATGTCATATCGGTAATACAGTATTTTTAGTCCTGGTATTGAAATCAGTTACAAGCTACAGCTTATTCTCATCACAATACAGTGTTGTTATCTGCACGAGTTTTGCCAGTTTATTTAGGCCCGTTTTAATTCTCTTTTAACTTACCCATACCTACATCGACTTACCACTTGGATGTGCTTCACACCTATATTACACAAATGTCCAACTCACCACAGAAGGGGAGGAGGTGACAGTAAGGAGCGGATTATTCAAATGGCACACACCTTCGGCCTCAGTGAGCTAATCGCCTAGCCATGCAAGCTTCACAATGCAATGTTTTTGCAATGTTTCTAAGAGTGTGAGCATAATGTACTTAATGCATGCAAGGAATTGCTTTGTATGGCTACAAACTTGGAGTAGAACCATGGTTTATTGTCTTTATTTTTGTTCTTGTTAACCATGTAGCCTTTAGCATGCTAACAAGCCAGCTAGCTGTGTACAGTGATGAAGTTGTATCAGCAGTCATGTATAACAGATGGGGCAATTTGTAATTTTAAGGCCAGAAAATCAGGTTATGTTTTGGAAATGATAAGTATTTTGAAGTAGCTTATTGCGCTATGGTTTATAAACAACTTTATTTGCCTTTAAGATGGCACTGGGGATTCCCCCGAGGGTAAATGATGAGGCCAAGTGGATGAGGGCGTGTCAAACCAGATATTGAAACAAGGGGTTACTTTTACTGGTGAATGTTTCTGCTGCAATTCTGAATGGCTCTGTCTTTTATGAGTGTCCTAAAGGAACATTTCCACAGTGCTGTGACTGACTCTGCAGTGTTTCTAAAGCTAAATGTGTTTTCTGTGCAGCTCATTTGTGAAATGCAACGCATACGTCGTCAATTTGATCAGTGTTTTCTGCTTTCGCAGCTGGGTTTTTATCTGCCGCTCGTTGGGTTGAAGGGATGCATAATGTTTCCCGTAATCAAATAAAAACTAAAATAAATCTTTTTAATATAGAATGTTTAAGAATATATTTCTTACACCTAGAAATGACAGTTCTTTGGCTTTTTTGTCTCTATGAGGCCTGTGACATGTTCCTTGTGAACTCCAATCTATCCTATCAAACACACTAGTAGCCTGAACTGTAAACTTAAATTAGTCTACAATACCCTTCTTTATCAAGTTCAGCTTACTCTTGAATTAGTCAGGTTAAGTTGGATCAAATATTCTTCTTTGTGTATTATATCAGCATCAATTGAAACAACTCCATTATATAAAATGGACTGTTTTTGTATGGTAACAAATAAATGGCTTAGTTAAGACTAAAGACACCCATTTTCAAGGACTTCTAATAGCTTAATGCATATTTACCATTCTGTTATCATTCATCGGTACAGCCTGAACTTTTAAATCTGAACATAAAACACCATCACGGTAAGAATAACATAAAGCATCTAAAACGCAGCCAAACTTCATATTTAATATAAGAGTATACTCTGACACAAAAATAACATTTTGCACAGAGCATGATATTTAGAAATTTGAAAATATAAGTTCACTGTCAGAAACCAATGAAAATACTAAGTTTGCTAGGATATGCTTATCCAAATTAACTGATTTTAACTAGATTTACCTTAGTAACTAAGGTAAACAAGAAACAGTATGTGTTACTGTATTTGTACTAGTATCTTTAACTTCAGTAAAGTAAAATAACAAAGTTAATGCAATTATCATGTTTTACACTGTGTACAGGACTCTGAACTGGATATTTCCATCATCGTTTAACTGGGAAAAAGTGACCTTTGGCTTGACAGAGTGACTCTGGCTGACGTCATTAAGATAAACATGAGGGACTCTGTCTTTGTTGACTGAATCTCACCAATGACACTGTGTTCAGTTTTGTTTTTGAGCCCTTCCAAGACCGCATTATAATAGTTTTGATATTCTCATGTAGAGTCTGTCTAATTTACATATAATTTGCATAAAGCTACAACTGCTTTGACCACGTCTGTGTTAGGTGGAGAAGACACCTGCAGGTGCCCTCACCCTCAACACTGTCTTTCTTTTTCTCAGTTTTAGCCTGCTGATTTTCTTTAAGCTTTTGTCTTAGTTAAGTGTTTGTGTGTGAGGTTATGTGTGTTTGTGCGAACATGCTAACTTGCTGAAATTATTTCTCTATTTTAGGCATTCTTTTAATGTTTCCTTTTTTCATGTTTTATGCTTCCTGGAGGCCTGAAAAACAAGTTGCTTATTAATTTTTGTAACTTATTTTACTCTAAAATTCAATGGGTGGTCTTCTCTTTTTAGTTTTGGGGTATATCTCATCACAAAAAATTATGAATAAATGTTTTCATACATTCCTAAATTTTTCTCGTAGTTATGCTCTGGTAAATTACCCAACAGGGTCTTGCCAGTCACCATAGCACCCCCACCCAGACAAGACAAGCTCCTAGGAAGTACTTCTCGTTCTTTTCTCATCACATGTGCACATATATTTATTCCCATCTTGGATGACGTCAGCAAATCAGTCAATATTTCTGCACTTACTAAAGCATGTTCAATATTTTTTATAAGATCTGCCTTATGTGTTCACAAACTGTCAATGGAGCAGACAGTAATGCACATAAAGGACTCATCTTCACAGTTTGTTCAAAAATGAAGATAACATTAGTGCACAAAAGAACAGAAACACATGAGATATGCCATGATTCACAAAGCTTGTTTCAAAAGTTGGCTGGAAAAAAAAATTTCATCCACTAGAAATAACAGCATTATAGCATTATTACCACAATAAATTAATTCACAGGTTTTCCAAGTAGCACATATAAAGTATAAATCATAGATAAATCAGAAACACACTGCTCTACGTTTGCCAGACATATTTGGGAAAACTTTGTCAACCAAATTGTTGGTGTCGGAAATGCAAATGACAGTTTTCTCACTTGTAAACTGCGCTCGAACAGATTTAGGCTACAGTGAGTAAAAACAGGATTCTAGGAGACACGATGTGACGTATAACTCGACCTTGAACCTTTTACACGAGTGAAAAACGCTAAACTTAAAAGTGAATGTAAAAAAATACCTGACTCGCTTCTATTAGATCTGTGTGCTTTTATACATAAAAGGCGGGACCCGTATTGTCCATATCTCCACGCTTTCTTTTTTACGGTGACGTTCTCTATGAACAAGCATCGCCTTGTTTACTAGTCAATCTGATACATACAGCCTTCTGATGAGCACTTGAATGTAGCATAATATCACTCAGACGTGGCTGCTTCTGTGTTGGCGAATTTATTTTAAACCCATCAAATCTTATTTTCAAAACTCAAATGTGTCTCCAGCTGTTTGTGAAGAACAGTGAGTGTTAAAGTGTCGCACAGTTCCCTACCCTCAACAGTTCAGCTCTTCTGTTTCTGTTCTTCAGTATTCCTCGGTATATGAGCGCGGAGGCGTGGTCTACTGACCACAACACAATCTTCTGCTTCTCCGCTTTAGTGCAGTTGGAGAAAGTTATGCTTTCAGAATTAGCGCCACCACCTGGCCTGAAGCGGCTTCACGCTGGAACCACGAGATCACGGAAACAGGTGGAACGGTCGCTGTTTTAAATCCCACTTGTATTCAGTCAGGCTCCGCCTCTGACTGGGTAATAGCAAGTGTTCAATTTTGGGCTAAAAATTGGAGGCTTTAAACAGGACCTGTTTAGTAACTACTACACAGGTTTTGGAGAAAATAAATAATATAACGAAAAAATTAATAATTTAATCCCACCAACCTAAAATTCCAACCTAAAAATGCAATAGCCTTAATGGTTTTAATATGATTAGAAGAGAGAACTCTTCAAGTGATGGAGGAGGGCATATTAAAGGTCCAGTTTTAATCTAATACACTTTTTGTCAAATTTAGCAAATATCTTCTGCTGGTCTGTTAGCTGTTAACATGCACGCTGGAAGAAAGCAAGTGTTGGTACACAGCCCAGGGAAATAAACAAACTGTCTCGGACTGAGCCACACATTCCAGCCAATCACAGCAACAGGGGGCGTTCGTGCTCGTGAACATGCCTTTTATCATGAAGTAAATTAACGGAGAAAGAGCACAGTTTTGATGTTTGCTGGCTTGTTGGCTATAAACGTGTGCTACTTTGTCTTGCGTCAGGTCTGGTATAAAACAATGGAATCACTCTTAGTAAAGCTGACTCAACACGAATAAGCCCACTTGGGCTAGCTAAGTTAAATCTTGGAGATTCCTGAGTTGTCTAGATTGTCACTGGAGTATTTAGGATGGCTGATGTCTGAGAGACAACACACAACATACCATGTTAGACATTTTACTATTTAAAAGAAGAGTAAACAAGTATAGCAGTTATTTATCACAACCTTTTTCGCAGTATTTTACCTTTTGTTGTTGAGACTGTCTCCTTTTGGCGATGTAAGAATACGAGCTTGCCGTAAAGTTGGTTTTATATTCGCACATTTGAATTCGTTCTTCAGTAGCTTTCGAACGATGTATGCAAAAGGGTTAACAAACGCAAAT
This sequence comes from Colossoma macropomum, assembly GCF_904425465.1. Taxonomy (NCBI): domain Eukaryota; kingdom Metazoa; phylum Chordata; class Actinopteri; order Characiformes; family Serrasalmidae; genus Colossoma; species Colossoma macropomum. Next base: position 27,167,360 of record NW_023494806.1, on the reverse strand, counting down.
TATCGTTGTTTACATCCAAGACAAGCAGCTACAACTTTGTTTAGGTCAGAAATGTATGTCTTTGGAAAAAAAACGGAAACCATTGTTTTTTTACGTGCTGCCGCGACCCCCGCGAGAGCTGAGGGGCTGTGTACAAATTACATTACAGTAAAGACACAAGTGAAGATCAGTGGAGAAAAAACACTTTGCGTTCAGTAAAATTGCGCCACAGTAGCCCCTTTAATATATTACATATGATGAGAATGATGAACGTTTTAAAAAAGAGCTGTATTAATAATTACTTTGTTAACAAAACAAAACAAGAAAAAACTCATTCAATATATGACATTTCTGGTAATCACAGTTGTTAGACTTATCTGACTGAATTACTTGACAGACATTTGGCCAGTAGAGGTAAAAATTACTAAGATAAAAGTTGCAGTATGTCATGTAGGTTGCACTTGATTGAGTACAACTTGTTTTAGAGCAAAATGGTCAACTGTTCCAAAGTTCCTAATATTATTTCACAAGATTTGTAGTAAGTTGCACTGAATAAGTTTGTTTTGGAGCATTCCAATCACACATTCGAAAGTTGTTGAAAGTTTTTCTTTTTTATTTTAATTATTGTTTATGTACTTGTTTTGGTGAATTGCTATTAGGGCACTCGAACTTTTGCATATAGCTGTTTTTCATGTACAGGAATGAGTCTTGCCAGATTTGACCTTGATTTTCACTTAGTAAGTGCTGCAATTCATTATCTGTATAGAAATTATTCAGAATCCGTTGTATGTGTAACATGGAGAAACTTATCGTCTGTCAAATAATTCAGTCAAGTGAGTCCAACAACTGTGATTACAAGTTATGTAATGTACTGGAGAGACATTTTCTGGTTAACAGAGCAATAGGCTCACACCCAGCTATCACTATATCTTGAGACATCTTAAGACACATCTGAAGACACATTTATAAAGACATCTTGAGGCATAAAAACATGTTTTTAAGGCATGTCTATAGACACAATTTTAAGATGTCTTGATCATAATAATATCCTAAGATGTTTCACAATGTAGAATACATATTGTTATTTTTTTTTAAAGCAGAGTGGCAGCAAAATAAAATAAATAAATAAATAAAATTAAGTGTTTTTAAATACCTTTTTATAGTAATTAACCCTTAATGAAAACACATTTTTTACATTAGAATGGACCAAAAGAAACAGCGCAGAATGGCTTAGAAAAAAATGTCTGGTTCCATTGACTTACATTCAAAGTAAAGATTTTTTTTTTCCTTCTCCTGTAAAGTTACCATTTTGGAGATACAAGGTTTTGTACTGCAAAGTACTCGTGGATTTTTTCAATATTACAGAAAAACAAATATAAACAACTGCCATTCTTCCGAAAAGGATAGGCCAAAGCCCTGGTTCTGTTCCCGATGTGGAAAAGATGGCCACATACACAAAACGTGAGGGCTCCATCAACAAAACGCTTGTAGCCCAAAAGTAGAAATAACTGAAAGCAAGACAAGTGGAAATTTAATCAGGGGATGCTGTAAAACTGGACATGGTCTCAGTAACGGGACATACTGAGACCCATTGCAGGAAGAATAGTCCCAGTGAATGGAGACCCAGAAGAGCCAAATGTCAAAATCATAGTTCTCATCTTCCCGAGAAAGAACGGATCTCTGCTTTAGTAGGTTCTAGATGCCCTGCAGATGTTCAGATTGATGGAACTCAAGTGTCAACAATATCAAAGTCGTTTTAATGATACATACTTGTCCTCTATGCCAATATTTCCTCTTAACAACCACACTGAAGTTGAAGGTACTGGAAGACAAACCATTCCTTATTTGAGTTATGTTGCAGTCAACATTTATTTCCCAGAGATTATTGTTGGGAAAGAAGAAACTGTTCTTGTGGTTTCTAACAACAAGTCCAATATTGAGGTTCCAGTGCTTATTAACACCCATGACATCCTGTACAAGTCATGTGCTATAAATGACAATAACTGTTCAGCCAACTACATCACACGTGTGCACCCTTGGTGAAGAGTCTGTTTAATGCCGGCCTTACACCAAACGTCTTTTCAAGCGATTTCACTGTCGCAGCCAAATATCCATGTCGGAATAAAATCACGAGAGTCTTGTTAGAGTCGCGTCGCGTCATCTCAATCGTTTGGTATAAGGTGGTCAAGATGGAGGTCTTAAGTCAGTCTTTCTCTCGTCTTGACGCTGCGACAAAATCAACCGTGTTTAATATTATCATAAGTTTTAAGACTTTTTTTTGAGAGAGAGAGAGAGAGAGAGAGAGAGAGAGAATATGCAGGCATGACTGCCTGAAATCTCTGTAAAAAACGGCAACTCAATACAATAATCATATTAACTTAAAATGTAAACTGACTGTTTTAATATTTCACTGAGCCTGTAACATGTAAGGAAATGTGCAGAGGACTTTAAGAATGCCATTATTGAAGAATCATCAATGTTTTTCTATTTTTTTCTGTTTTCTGTTACACTGGTTTCTTATTTTGTTTGTTTGTTTCTTATGGTTTAGTTCATGACACCCAGTCGACAATGCTGAATCGCTGCATGTTGTGTTGATGTGTAAATCTTTATATCAAATTAAAAAAGTAACTGCACATTTTACAGGTTAATTAAAAGATTCTGGGTGATGATCTGCCAGAGTATACAGTGCTACAGTAAACTGCTGTGAGCCCCAGATCTTTACACACCCAGCCAACGTATCTTCCCATCTGTACCACTATAAAGTGGAAGGAAAAGTGTTTATCTGCTTGTATATTTCCACCAGGTGCATGATGGGAAATATCCTCAAAAATCTAGTTGCAGTCTTGTAAATAGTGACACTGCAGGATTCCTAGTCTTTGCAAAATCATTCTGTGACTAAAAAACGTGACACTGTCTTTAGATGTGAGAGGGTGTCAGACTTTAGTCTTTCAAAAGTCTTTTCAAAGTCTTCTAGTGTATGGTTAGCATAAGAGATACACCATCGAGCAAAGCTAAGGCAAAGTGGGTCAAGTAAAACTACAAAGCAAGAGTTGTGTTACCATTCCAGCTGGACAGAAAATGGTCTTAAATGGATACACAAGAAAAGTGTCTACATCTGCTAATGTTCCACTTGTAGTTGAGCCACCTACCCATCCTGGTCTTCCTGGTGGCCTCTTCTTTTGTAAGTATGTTCTTACAAGCCCAAGAAGAACATCATTCAAGGTTCCTATTCTCGTCAAGAATGAAGCGGCCCATGATATCACCCTTCCTGCGAACCTCCTGTTAGCAGAGCTTTACGTTCCGACATCTATTTACCCACTGAAAACTAGTCCTGTTACGGAGGGCAAGTCTTTAGCTTCCCCGCTGTCTATGCCTGCTGGATGCAATATAGTCTGTTCGTCAAGCTCTGACAGCAAGATTGCATTCGATTTTTCAGATTCTCCTCTCTCTGAAGAATGGAAAGTAAGAATCACAAAAAAGCTTAATTCCATTCCAGAAGTCTTTGCTCTTGGAGATCTTGACTATGGTCACACCACAGTGGTCAAGCACAGAATTTGTCTTTCGGATCCCTCTCCCTTTAAGCAGAGGGTGAGGCCCATCCATCCTTCAGATTATGAAGCAGTCAGACTTCATCTTAAAGAGCTTTGTGATGCCAACATCATCCGTGAGTCCCAAAGTCCCTTCGCTTCGCCAATAGTTGTTGTGAAAAAGAAAAATGGTTCAATTCGTCTCTGTGTTGATTACAGAAAGCTTAACAATCAGACAATAAAAGACGCATATGCACTACCCAACATTGAAGAGACGTTTTCAGCACTAACAGGATCGAAGTGGTTTTCTGTTATGGACTTAAAATCCGGCTACTATCAAGTCGAGGTTGAAGAAGAGGACAAGAGTAAAACAGCATTCGTAACACCAATGGGATTCTGGGAATTCAATAGAATGCCGCAAGGAGTGACTAATGCGCCTAGTACATTTCAGCGTGTCATGGAAAAATGTATGGGCAGCCTGCATCTCAAAGAAGTTATTGTGCTTCTTGACGATCTCATTGTTTTTTCGAGCAGTCTTTAGGACCATGAGGAGCACCTTATGAAAGTTTTATGTAGATTGAAAGAGTTTGGTTTGACGCTCTCGCCAGATAAATGCCAGTTCGTCATGAAATCAGTCAAATATCTGGGACACAAAAATTGACCGAGAGAAAATCTCTGCACTGACAACCTAGCCAAAAACGGCCAATATCAGTGAGCTGAAGTCATTTTTAGGATTTACAGGATATTACAGGAGGTTTGTCAGAGATTATTCTAAAATTGCAAAGCCTCTCAATGACTTAATCACTGGCTGTATTCTATCTCGGAAAAAGTAGTGAGCCTCCAAACTAGCTTCCCCTGCTGATCTCAAGAAGCCTTTTGATGGACAATGGACACACCAATGTGATGTTGCTTTTCACATGCTTATTGAGAAATTAACTACTGCCCCAGTGTTAGGGTTTGCCAACCCTCAGCTACCTTACATTCCACCCTGATTCCAATTCTACAGCTGAAGATTATCACATTCATCAGTTCATTTCCAGATTCCTTGTTTTCAAAAGATGCTGTGAGAGCTACATGTCAAAAACACCAGCTCTTTGGAGTTGCCTGCCTTGAAGAAGGCCTCAGCCTACCTGCTGCTGTTGAATGCTTAGCCATTGAAACCAGGGCCATCCCAGATGAATTCTCTAATGCTGATCTACTCCCTGGTTCAAGTAATCTTCCTAGGATGTCACAGCAGGATTGGGCTGCAGAGCAGGCAAATGATCCGATCACCAGGAGAGTCATCAACATCCTTAGCACTGGTAAACGACTGTCTTATCGTGTTAGGCAATAAGAGGAGTTCAGCTCATGCTTAGAATAACAGAACAGGTCAGCGTGTTCTCCCTCGCAAATACAGGGAAATCACTTTGGAAAGTTTTCATGATCTGGTAGGTCATATGGGGTTGGAACAGACATTAGACTCCGATCACGCTTTTATTGGCCGAGAATGTCCATGGATGTGGATCAGAAAATAAAGACATGTGAGAAATGTGTCAGACGGAAGTTCAGGGCTCAGAAAAAAATCTCCCTTGGTGAACATAAAGACCACTAGACCATTACAGTTAGTCTGCATGGACTATTGGTCTTTAGAACCCAATGGTAAAGGCACTAAAACATTTTGGTCATCGCTGACCATTTCACGAAGTACACTGTTGCAGTTCCATCAGCCGACCAGAAAGCAAAAACAGTCACCAAAATACTGTGGAATAATTTCTTTGTGCATTATGGCATACCAGAGCATCTTCATAGTGACCAAGTTCGTGATTTTGAGTCTGCTGTAATCACGGACCTTTGTCTCTTGTTGGGAATAAAGAAGACGAGAACAACTCCTTACCACCCTCATGGAAATCCCATGGAACGCTTCAATCATACTCTACTTGAAATGCTGAGAACGCTTCAACAAGATAAGGTGAAGTGACGTGAACATGTCTAGCCATTAGTCCAAGCATATAATTGTACTAAAAATGACACAACAAGTTTTGCTCCTTATCAGTTAATGTTTGGGAGACAGCTTAGCCTTCCCATTGATGTGGTGTTTGGCCTAAGACTGGAGGGACAGAAGCAAACAACTCATACAGACTATGTCTGAAAGCTCTGTGAAAATTTACAGGATAGCTACAAACTTGCTATTGAGCATAGTGAAAAGATAGCTCTTCGCAACAAGCAAAGATACGATTTGCGAGTCAGAGAGTCCACTCTGGAAGTTGGAGATTGCGTTCTAGTAAAGAATGTTGGAGTGACAGGGAAGCACAAAATAGCAGACCAAAGGAGCAACACCATCTATGAAGTTATTAAGCAAATTGGTGATTCTCCAGTTTATGTGGTGAAGCCTTTTTCTTCAGATGGACCAGAAAGAACACTCCATTGTGAATCGCTCCTACTTTGTGGATTCCTGGTCTCAAACACCTCCACTGAAGAAAATGACAGAGTCAAAGAGAAAAATGAGACATCTAGTTCAGAGGCCATTTCAGAAAATTTGGTGGAGGAGGATGCTGAGCCAGCTTATGAAAATGATGGAGTGGAATACAGCAGTCCTTATACCACTGAAGAGTTCTTGTACTCAACTATATTGATTATTCGAGATGCATTTTATTCAGGAGCAGATGACAAGAGTCAACATCAGCTGAGCTTAAATCCTAATGCCACACCATTTCAGCCTTCTGTGGTGCCTGAGGAGGGAAGTGCAGGTAAAGAAGTTGAATGCTTACTTGAAAGTGGTGAAACCTTAAAGAAGACAGACAAACAGTTACCTGGATTTTGTAGTCAAAGACATCCACTGTGGTGAATCTTCACAAGAGACAAAAAGCAAAGACACAAGACCTATGGAAGAGTTGGACAATGTAACAGCTGAGGACAGTTCGATAAGAGATGTAACCACTGAATCTGTGGAAGGGAAGAAAGACAGAGATGAACACTCATGAAGTGATGAATCCAAAGATGAAGACAAGAATTTACAGGATGCAGCTGAAGATGGGATTGGGGGTAGAAGTCAATCTTTTGAGAGACAAGACACAGAGTTCTTATGTTCCACACGACACAGAGAACCAATTGACAGATTAACTTATGAATCTTTAGGAAATCCTCTGGTTCTTGTTATGCACTCAATCTTTGATGGTTTAGAGAAAGATTTTACAAAAGCACTTGAGGTTGAAGATGCCCTGATATTACACAGCATACTCTCAACAGTTTAGAAGTTGTGTAAGGAAAATTTATTTTTATTTAATGTTTTGTACTACACTCAAAGTAGAGTAATTGCAGTTCTCACAATTTCCTGTGGAGGTAGTCTATGCCAGCTTGGAAAGCTGGTCCAAACCAGTTTTAGAAAAAAAAAAAACGAAACCACAAAACCACTTGCAGCTTGGCATCGGATTCACTACTCTTAAGAGCATTGATTTTAATGAGCTAGAGTAAGAATTTGAAGATATTAGGACTAGAAGTGAGCCATATTTTACTTTTTCCACTCTGTAAAGGTGAAATTATCCATCGAGGTCTTTTGCTGTCAATCATTTCCCCTTTCAATGAGCAACTACGGTGAGTTAAACTCATTTTTTCTCATGCTAGTCAGTGTGAGTTAGCATGTTATGCTGACTAAAAGAGTAAGGTGAAAACTGTTCAAACTTTTTTTATTAGAAAGAACAAAAGAAAGAAAAAAGCCAGTTGGAGTTGTGATTGTACTATGTTTTGGTTTTGTAAATGATTTCAGGTTGATGTTTTTAGAAGTGTTCTTTGGAAAGTGGAATGCTAGCGCTCAGCTTTGTTAAGAGCTAACTACACAATAAAATTTGTACTGTAATTTGATGCCTAACGTACGAATTTACTAGAGAAATTTAAGATTTTCAGCTGTAAGATCTTTAGAATTGATATTGAAGCAATTTGTAAGATGTTCATAAGTAGAGTGTTCAATAAGTAAAGCAATTTTCACTGCACAGAAGCAAAATATTTACTATTCATAGAATTTTCTGTAATGCATTTACATAAGAATTACTTGTTGAGAAGTTGAGTAGCAATGATTGTATTTTCTTTTATGTAGATAGTTTTTTTTCTTGCATTGAGTTTGGATCCTTGCAAGCACATATGCGCGTCAGACTGTGAGTGAGACCTGTACAACGAGCCAGGACCACATGTTTAAAGCCATCTGCCTTGCGGACAGGGACAGAACAGGAAAAACAGATAAGCTTTTTTTTCAAACTGAATTCAGATTCATCCCAAAGGAAAGAAAAGAAGCTATATGCTCACATATCAACATAAAAGCTGCATAACAGATTCAAGCTTCAGACTTCACTTCAGAGACAATGGACCTGAGCAGTTTTTTTCAACCCATTTTCTATTTTTTCTGTGTGTACATTTGTACATTTTTGTTTCCTTGTTTTGTATATGGTTGTCGTGCCTCATTCTTCCCATCCTCCTTTTTATACCTTGCAAACATGACCCATGTGGATTTCTCCATACCAGTGAGAGTGTTACACACCTATTCGGCATCCATACTGTAAACAATCTGGAGTTACAATACGTCTATTTCAGGTTCCATGTTTATACTGACAGCTTAGTCTAATTGTAGCATGTTTTGTACTCTGTTTTAGTCTCTATGGTCTTTTTCATGAACAAGCTATTTGTATCGAGCAAGCAGGTCTAATCTGTGCTTCCAAAACTGCTGTATTAACTGTATCATGTGTAGTTACTCAGATCTGCTCACATGCAGCGTGCTTTACTATTAGGTACAGCTTTTAGACCTAAATGTTCTGTTACTAAGTGTAGACTGCAGCCCTCCTGCCTTCCTTAACATGCATCCATTTCTATAACTCTCTATCTGTTGCAGTCCAAAGGGTCAGTGGGCAAGATCAGAGACTGCCATGTCCTGTCCATCCCCCATTTTTAACCATTAGTTTAGACCAGTGTTTGTTTGGAAAGAATACTGAACTCCAGACGTAGAATTAGTGTTACTTCAAAAATTATCTGAACAACTCAAAGGGCAAAATAGGAATTCATTTAAAGATGCTCTTAGCTTACATTGCAGAAAACTGTTGTGAAAAAGAAGCATATGGAACTACATCAATAGTATGCTTGAAGTATATAGAAAACATAAAATTACATTTTATTGCACTTGGTTTATGGTAATAAAATACAGTTAAATATACCTCTAAGTATTTTTGAAAAATAAAGCATTTTACATTAGTACACTGTAAGTAAATTAGTGTATTTAACATACTGAAGCATACTTAAACACAAAGTTATCAAATTAAGTGTCTTATTTAAACGTATCTTTGAAAGCACTGATTTCAAAAGTTTGCTTTAGTACCTTTTAGTTGCAGTATAATTTAAACTAACTAGCAATCAAATCTGGGTAGCAGTTCATCCAAGGGTATATATTTAAAATATGTTCCATGTGTGGTAGAATTTGTGTCTTAGAAATAGAAAAGTATTTGAAGACATTGAGGAGTTTTTTTTCAACATTACTTGTATGTATTGTAAGTATATGTAAGTTTAGTTATTCCAAAAGATTCAAGTGTACATTTATTATGTTTAAGCACACATAAATACATGCCTTATTTGTTGAACATATTTAAGTTTATTTAATGATTTAGTGGGGTTGGTGCGCTGGAGCTTATCCCAGCGGTCATTGGGTGGATGTAAGCATACACCATGGACAGGTCGCCAGTCCATCGCAGGGCAGACACACAGACATATGCATTCACACACACACTCACACATAGAGGCAATTTAGTGTATCCAGTTGGCCTGGCTGCATGTCTTTGGACTGGGGGGAGGAAACTGATGCAGACACAGGGAGATCATGCAAACTACCCTAAGAGATATAAAAAGATGTAAATATACTAACTGATGTAAAACTCTGATGTACCAATGGAAGGGTTTAGTGATCAGAAATTAGAAATAATGGGGGTTGAGTTGCACCAATCCAGATTAAATAAATGTAGAATTAAACTTAATTAACATTAATCCAGGTTTTAAATTTCTGAATTTTAAATTCAGGATTTAGATGAACAGGCTGCCTTTCAGATGAAAAAAGTCGGACATAAAAAAGCATAAAGACAAGCGTGTCGTTAACTGTAGTATTTTTTAATTAAGTGAACATTAAACTTAGTTTTTAAACTTATAGATGTTGTTTTCTTATTTTTCTTTTGCCTACAACTAAAGATGAGATGTACTGTGTGCCTGAAAATGTTTCAGATATTCCTTACATACCTCATTCACCATAATAATAGATTTGATTATACTGTCTATACAATGTAGATTTAAATAATCTGAATCATAAACTTGAAGTTCTTAAATGATTAATTATAATAATAGTTTACTTTTTCAGGCTCTCTACATACGTGCTTATTCACATTTCATATATTCACATTCATCTCTTTAGATCCTTTCGTTTTAGCTCTTCTATATCGAATCTCTTATTATTTATTCTTTTTATTCATTTTCTCCATCTAGTCTATTCAGTATCTTACCTGTGTGCACTCACCAAGACAAATTCCTTGTATGTGTAAAATACTTAGTGAACTAAGTGGTGAGGGAGAGCAAAAGCGAGAGAGAGAGAGAGAGACTGAGAGAGAGAGAGAGAGAGAGAGAGAGATAAAGAAAGATAGATATCAAGAGAGAGAAAGAGAGTTTGTTGTTAACACAGACTTGGTCAAAGTAGTTAGACCTTTATGCAAATTATATGTTTATTAGACAATCTCCATATAGAATTGCATGCACATGTTAAATGAACATTACAAATCAAAACTCTTATAACTTGAGATTGTTTCAGGAACATAAGAGAACACAGTGTCATTTGTGAGATTTAGTCAACAAAGATAGCGTCCATCGTCTGCATCATAACGATGTAAGAAAGAGTCCTTGTACACCCCTATTTGTCAACTTTCACCCAGTTCTACAATGATGAAAATACCCTCTTCCAACTCCTATACCATAGGCTGCCTCCATGTCTGGTAGGATAGAGTGAAGATGGGCATGAATCTCCTTTTCATGTCACAGCACACTTCTCAAGGAACAATCACTTTCCAAGCATCACAAAGAACATCAACATAAGTCCTTCACATATTTGAAACAGTAACGGAAAATTCATGGAAGAGTTGTAGTCTGGCCTGTATGCAACTTTATGCCACGTAGAACAGGCATGCATACACCAGGAGGAGAGGTCATCAGTATATGTCTGAGCTTGTCTTGTAGTCCTTCATACTACTGTCTCTTTTACAAAGCTGTTCAGTTTTGCCCAGCACAAACAAAACTTCGCAGTCTTCAGAGTCATATCTCCTTTGCAGCAGTCCCCAATAAGAATACTCAAAGCATACAGCATACAGAAAACATCTGAAGATTAAAAAGGAAGACAAAGTGGCACTTTCATTGCTAGCATCAACTAGTTAATGCGTAGGACTCAAAGGGGAAAAAGAGGGATTATGTGTTTGTCAAAACATCTATCACTGCAACAGAAACATGATAGTAGATTAGATATGCTAAATTGAAAAGTAAACATATTATTGAATGTTGAGCTTTTTGATAGGTTTCAACATATAGTACAAATTAAACTAATTTTGAGGGAATCTGAAGTACCACACCTGTATGAGCTGCATACACCTGTATGGCCGTATGAGCTGTCAGCTTCATTTGGTGTTCACCACAGTAAATGACATTGTAGCGTGGGGGTGCACAAGGAAGCTTAGACAACTCTAAGCTCATATTCATACCAAAGCTTTATTCTTGGCACACAGAATACAAGAGAGGAAAACTGCTTTTAACTCTAACAGAGGAAACTATGCTCTTTTAGATTTCTAAAATAACTGTACACTCACAGGGAAAATAGCAGGGAAGGTCAACAAAAGTCATACAACACTCACTGATGGTGAACACTGAATCACACTAAGTAACCCACAACAGAACACAATGAAACACAGCCAATACATGAATACATCATCAACTAACAAACAACATTAATAACAACGACAACAAAATATCCATTTTTCAACAAGAAGTGGGGCGTGTGCAGGTGTTATATTGCATGCCACGCCCCTTGAGCTTCCTTTGAAATACAGAACCCATGGAGGACGCTATAATATTTTATTTTATGCTCATGTTTTAGAAATAGGGTTAAACAACATGTGGTTTTTCCCTAAAAACAATTTGAAATCTGGGCTGGAAGCACCATTCTCTGGAGACCTTTACTCCTGGAATGTGTTAAGGTTACACTCATTACTGCCCAGTTCCACCATGCTCTTAGTGCACTTGTGTTTTGTCATAGTTTTTGAATGCCTGAAACTCTTCCCACACTCTGAGCAGTAATAAGGCTTCTCTCCTGTGTGAATGCGCTGGTGTTCTTGAAAACTACTTTGTCGATTAAAACTCTTCCCACAATCTGAGCAGTAATACGGCTTCTCTCCTGTGTGAATGCGCTGGTGTTCCTGGAGATGACCCTGTTGATTAAAACTCTTCCCACACACTGAACAGTGATACGGCTTCTCTCCTGTGTGAATGCGCTGGTGTTGTTGAAGATGACTCTGATGACTAAAACTCTTCCCACATTCTGAGCAGTGATACGGCTTCTCTCCTGTGTGAATGCGCTGGTGTTTTTGGAGATGACTGTGACGATTAAAACTCTTTCCACACTCAAAGCACTGATATGGCTTCTCCCCAGCGTGAATGCGCTGGTGCTCTTGGAGATTACTCTGACGACTAAAACTCTTTCCACACTCTAAGCAGTGATACGGCTTCTCTCCTGTGTGAATGCGGTGGTGTTGTTGGTAATTACTCTGTACAGTAAAACTCTTTCCACACACTGAGCAGTGATAGGGCCTCTCTCCGGTGTGAAAGCGCTGGTGTATTTTGAGATGAGACTGTTGAGAAAAACTCTTTCCACACTCTAAGCAATAGTGAGTTCTCTCCTTGCTGCGTTTCTGTGTTTGTCTATGTGATGTGTTCATGTGGAGGGTACCAGATGATGTTTGCTGAAAACTTAAAGATTCTCTAGACGCCATATTCATTTATATCACCTGCTTCGACAGCTTAACATTCCTCTTAGTGGAATGTCCTGATGTGTTTATGGAAGCACATTTAAGCTGGGTAGGAAAGTGCAGGAGAAGACTTGAAACAGGACATCGTTCATTTCTGGAGAAAGAGAAAAGAAAATCTAAACTCAGTGTGCAATGCAACAAAAGTAGTTTGATTCAAATCATGGATGCTTCACTTATGTCAACTGGCAGAAAGTGTAAAGAAAGAATAAACTTCCATTTGATGTGGAAAAGCCAATCACCCAACTACTCAAAACTCTTCAAACAGACATAGAGACCACTAAAGTTGTGTTGTTATTCTTTAGTCAGAGCCATGCCCACATTGGAAATCCACTTTCTGCTTAGGTTGTCCAATCTTATCCACAAAGGGCCGGTGTAGCTGCAGGTTTTCACTCCAAACAAGTTTGAGCACACCTGTCTCTACTTCTTTAATCAGCTGGTCTTAGTCTTCAAATGTTTCATCAGGTGACCTCCTGCTTTGTTGGAGTAAAAAACCTGCAGACACACAGGCCCTTCGCGAATAAGATCGGACACATCAACAACAACAAGAGAACCTGAAGAGTGTAAAAAAGGTTTGCTGTTTGTGGGAGGTGTTTTTTCTTTACCTTTTTACACAATGTCACCATGATGTGGGTAAATATAAAAGTTATAAGTGCTTCACAGAGACAGTGTAGAATGAGGAACATATTGTAGGTTTCCTCAAATGATTCAGTGTTATTTACTTATTTAGACCTGCTGTGACTCATTTCAGGTTGGAATGTTCTGTAAGGAGGTTGAGATGAGGCTTCATGGAGATTTGGGTTCTGTCTATCCAATTCTGTACAGTACCTTTTTGGCAATCGTGAGTGACATTAATATAAAGGATTTAAGATGGTTGGGTATTGTTAATAAGATGTGATTAAAGGGGAATTAAACTGATTTTTCAATTTGTCTGCATTGTTCAATGGTTGCGATGTAACCAAAGTTATTGGATTACATGTCAAATCATTCACTGTAGAGAAACTTACTGATTTCTTAACAGTGGTGGTAAAAGGAAACAGAGGGCACAAAAATAGCCAATTTATATATGATCCTAAACCACCACTAAACCTACATGTGTACATATATATATATATATTTCTGATGATGGTAAAATAGTAAAAATTTGAAACATAAGTTTTCTTTTTCACAGGGAACTAACATTCATAGAGTACTATTTTGCTTTACGACATCCTGCGTGTTCCTCTCCACCATAAATATTTAAAAAATGCTTTAAGCCAAAATCTATTTGCAAAACTATTGTAAAACAATGTTTCAGACATCAGGCAGCATATACATAACCATTTCATGTAATACATTTCTAACGTATACGTAATACTTTGGCAGCCAACCAATCAACCCATTTCAAAATTGTCAAGCAATTTTTCTTAGTCTGTCTCACAAAAAGCAACACGCTTTGACCCAACTTTGCTGCTGATACTACATGAACGCAATTTGGATCATGGGTAACAAGAGGAAAGGGAGATAGCAAGAAAGTGAGCAGAAAAAAAAGAGAAGAATGAAAAAGTCAGGTCAGACATTCTTCTTCTCTGCTCATTGTTAGACTTTATGTAGTCTATTAGTTTGGTTGTTATAAATGTGAGATGCCAGTGAGCTCGTTACATATTGTACTTAATACAGCACCCAAAATATGAGCCTGTTTGCACTTTGCATTAACATGTGTTTTGTGGTCAAAGCATATCTGGATAAACTTTGGCTAGATTCCATTCACACTTTTCACTAAAATCCGCCCCCACTATGACCATATAAGATCTTACTGTACTTTTTTCCACAGAAAAAGCACATACGCTGATGGGCAGATGCATTTCTGCTTACATAACTGTATACAAATAACAAAAACGCATTCCATTACACAAAATGCGGTCAAGATCCGTCTTTGACCATGTCTGAATGTGGTTTGAGTGATCTGATTATAATCAAATCACAATGCGTCCTGGGGGTGTTTACACCTGGCTTTTCATGCAATGACGTACATTTGAAATGTTATGTGATGACCGAAAACAAATGTTAATGCAAGGTGTTAATGGGCTCTTAGCTACTACATGTAACGAGCAGAGATGTCCTGACTAAAGTTAGCTTTCTCTAAGAAGGATGTTTCCATTTCTGTGCAATTCATGGTCATTGAACTTGTTCAATCTTGGCAAAATACTGTCAGATGAAATGGCTTTATAATGGGGAAATGCAAGTTGGTAACTTTCAAAAAATGTTGTTCAAGTAAAAGATGTTATTCAAGTCTAGCTTGCATCTATGTTTTCAAAGCATGTTTAATTTTGACTTCTTTTGTCAATAATTATGATTTTGTAACTGTTTACAAAATCACTACCCCTCCCTGCCCCCACTCAACATATACTGCTCTGTGGTTTTCACTGTGGAGTTCCTCAAAACAGCCATATCCAGAAACCTGAAGAACATGGTCTCCATAGCCAAGAAAATCTTCCTGAGACAGCTGAAATCTAACATGTCGCAGAGCCTGATGATCCAGTTCTGCACAGCAATCATCGAATCCATTCTCACATCATCCATAACCACCTGGTTTGGTTCCATCTTACAAGAATGAGCCAGACCCCAGTGAGTAATTGGAACGGTGGAGAAGATGATTAGATGTAGTCTGCCAATGCTGCAGGACACCTACAATGGCAGAGTGGTGGAGCATGCTGGCAAAATAACAGCTCATCCTGAACATTAGCTCTTCCAGCCACTCCCCTCTGGTCAAAAATTCAAGGCCATTGAAATCAGCACAACCAGACATGCCAACAGCTTTATTTCCAGAAATGTAGTGCTCATTAACCACATTAGACACCTCACACTTTGAACTGAACCTAATTTGCCTCCTTTAGTGTATTACTATATAACTCCTGTATAAAAATGCTTATTTGCACAACTGTACAAATGTTAATTTTTTACAGATGTTCATATCATTTTGGAATGTTCTGTATATAATTATTATTATATGTCTGCTCAGACTTGCATATGTATAGATATTCATATCTGCATATGTATAGATATTCACATATTCATATCAGCTCTTTATTATTCTTTCTTATTCTTTATTCTACAACCCCAATTCCAAAAAACTTGCCATCAAGTTCTAAATGAGTTACAATTTTTAATGAAATGGTAAAATGTCTCACTTTCAACATTTAATATGTGTTCTCTGTTCTACTGTGAATAAAATATGAGTTTATGAGATTTGCAAATCATTCCATTCTTTTTTTATTTATCTTTATTTACATTTTATGCAGCGTCCCAACTTTTTTGGAATTGGGGATGTACTTATTGTATTACTATTTTTTTTCCCATGGCAAGCTGTAGTGCAAATGAAGCCAAAAGCCATAGAACAGATCGAAATCATTGTCTACTATGTGCAGTATTTAATCATATTTTTTGGGAAACAGACTGAATAGGGATCCTTTGTCAGCTTGTCTGCACACAATTTCCCTATCAATGAGCCATCATTTCCTTTAAAACATGCTGAATTGCCATGGAAATAATGGAAAATCCAATGTTCAGATAAACAGTGCCATACTTGTAAATAAAGCGCCTGGTGTTATTAATATTTGTCTGTAGCCATACAACAATACTGTTCTACAGCAATAGAGTTCCATTGCTTCAAATTTTTAATTTTGTGTAGAAGAACTAGTTTGAATGATGATGGTCAGCACAAAATCACAGTCAGGAGATTATGCAAAAATTGCGAGAGATCATGCCTGGACGAGAGTTCTCTGACCATAAAGGGACATTCTTATACATATATAAATCCAAAATTTACTACCTTAAAATGAATTAAGCTAGCCTAATTTAAAGATATAAGACTGATTCTGTTTTTAAAATAGCCATTTTGCATGCCAGCCCATCCTCCGCCCCCTCCTGCTGCTGCAACAGCCCTGTTGACAACTTTGAATATGTTTTTCTTTTTTTTTTTTCTTTAACTCTCTCTTACATACTAGACTCCCTTCATTGTTAACTTGATTGGCTATTTAGTTATCCAATGTCATATCTGTACTACAGTATTTTCAGTCCTGGTATTAAAATCTTACAGTTACAAGCTACAGCTAATTCCCATCACAATTCAGTTATGTTATCTGCTCGAGTTTTGCCAGTTTATTTAGGCCCGTTTTAATTCTCTTTTAACTTACCCGTGCCTACTTTGACTAACAACTTGGTTGTGCTTGACACCTACATTACACAAGTGGCCAACTCACTACAGAAAGGGAGGAGGCGACAGTGAGTAGCGGATTATTCAAATGGCACACACTTGCTCTCGGCCTCAGTGAGCTAATTGGCTAACTTCGCAATGAAAAATGTTCAAAAGTTTGAGCACAATGTACTTAATGCATGCAAGTAATTGCTTTGTCTGGCTATAAACTTGGAGTAGAACCATGGTTTATTGTCTTTATTTTTGCTCTTGTTAACCGTGTAGCCTTTAGTATGCTAACAAGCCAGCTAGCTGTGTACAGTGATGAAGTTGTATCAGCAGTCATGTAATCAGGTTATGTTTTGGAAATGATAAGCATTTTGAAGTAGTTTATTGCTGTGGTTTATAAACAGCTTTATTCTATATTTTGTTTAAGAACATATTTCTTATACCTAGGAATAACACTTCTTTGGCTTTTGTGTCTCTATGAGGCCTGTGACATGTTCCTTGTGAAGGATGCTGTGACATAACATAAGGACTTGTATATGCCTATCTCCAATCTATCCTACCAAACACACCAGCAGCCTGAACTGCAAATTGAAATTAGCCTGCAATACCCTTCTTTTTCAAGTTCAGCTTACTCTTGAGTTAGTTAAGTTGGATCAAATATTCTTCTTTGTGTAATATATCAGCATCAATTAAAACCAGTCCATTATATAAAATGTTTGTAAAAATGACTGTTTTTCGTATGGTAACAAATAAAACGCTTAGATAAGACTGAAGTCACCCATTTCTGAGGACTTCTAACAGCTTAATGCATATTTACCATTCTGTTAGCATTCATGGGTGACTCTGGCTGACGTCATTAAGATAAGCATGAGGGACTCTGTCTTTGTTGACTGAATCTCACCAATGACACCGTTTTCAGTTTTGTTTCTGAGCCCTTCCAAGTCTGCATTATAATAGCTTAGGTTTGTACATGTAGAGTATGTCTAATTTACATATAATTTGCATAAAGCTATAGCTGCTTTGACCAAGTCTCTGTTAGGTGGGGATAACACCTGCGGGTGCTCTCACCCCCACCACTTCTTTCTCTTGATGGAAAAGACTGAATAAAACATTCCCTGATCAGTAATCAATAAACTAAATATTGGCTGACTAGAGAGCCCTCCTAGTAAGGTAATATAGGGAAGCACACTATGGACTGTATGCAGCAGACTCTCTAACAGGGAAAGAGTTTCTGCGCCCACAGAAGGGAGCTGTACCAGATGACAGTTTAAGTTATAGCTGAGGTACACTCTTGTACATATATGGAGGGTTGTGTGAGATGGCCCTATGGAGAGCTGCGCAAGAGGGCCCCCTGTAAGGAGAGAACAATCTGGTAAGAGTCAGACCAGAGTGGGTTTTAAAACATATGCATTTGGGTTTAAAGGTTACCAAAAAAGGTGTAAAGTTTGGACATCATGGGGACTTAAATGGTATGGAATTGTGTAAATGGGGTGGGGAGATTACTTCATCACCCCAGAGGGGAATAAAAAGGGATGTTTTGAGATGTTCTTTGCATTGTGGTTGACCGGGAATCATCTTGCCATTTGCTGCTCAATAAAGCGAAGGCCTTTTCCTTCCTTTCACAAGAACTCAGCAGCTGAAGTCTTTTTTCATTCCTTTTTATCCTGTTTCATTTTTGTTGAAATTCTTTGATTCTTCTAATTCTTTTTGAAGATATTAGATTACAGACAGTTATTAGGGCAAATAGTATACATAATATTAGAGTTACTTCTAAATGTCCAGACCCTGGGCAAAAAGAGATCTTGGTTGCGACTCTCTCTCTCTCTCTCAGTTTTAGCCTGATGATTTTCTTTAAGCTTTTGTCTTAGTTAAGCCTTTGCGTTCAAGGTTATGTGTGTTTGTGCGAACATGCTGACCTGCTGAAATTATTTTTCTCTATTTTAGGCATTCTTTTAATGTTTCCTTTTTCATGTTTTTATGGTCTTCTCTTTTTAGTTTTGGGGTATATCACATCACAGAAATTATGAATATATGTTTTCATACATTCCTAAATTTTTATCTTAGTTATGCTGTGTTAAATTACCAAAAAGGGACTATTCAGCCACCATAGCACCCCCACCCAGACAAGACAAGCTCCTAGGAAGTACTTCATCTTATTTTAGAACAAACTACTATTTTTTTCATCACATGTGCACATATATTATTCCCATCTTGGATGACATCAGCAAATCAGTCAATATTTCTGCACTTACTAAAGCATGTTCAATATTTTTTATAAGACCTGTGTTCACAAACTGTCAATGGAGCAGACAGTAATGCACATAAAGGACTTATGTTCACAGTTTGTTCAAAAATGAAGATAACATTAGTGCACAAAAGAACAGAAACACATGAGATAACCCAATATTTACAAAGCTTGTTTGGCTGGAAAACAAACAAAAAAAAATCATTTTCATCCACTAGAAATAACAGCATTATGCCAGACATATTTGGGAAAACTTTTTCAACCAAATTATTGGTGTCGGAAACTGGGAAATGACAGTTTTCTCACTTGTAAACTGCGCTCGAACAGATTTAGGCTACAGTGAGTAAACACAGGATTCTAGGAGACACAAACAAGTAGACACACGATGTGACGTATAACTCGACCTTGAACCTTTAACACGAGTGAAAAACGGTAAACTTAAAAGTGAATGTAAAAAAACTGACTCGCTTCTATTAGATCTGTGTGCTTTTATACATAAAAGGCGGGACCCGTATGGTCCAGATCTCCACGCTTTCTTTTTTACGGTGACGTTCTCTATGAACAACAAGCATCGCCTTGTTTACTAGTTAACCATCTGGTACATACAGCCTTCTGATGAGCACTTATGTAGCATAACATCACTCAGCCACGTCTGAGTGAAGCTGCTTCTGTGTTGGCGAATCTATTTTAAACCCATCAAATCTTATTTTCAAAACTCAAATGTGTCTCCAGCTGTTTGTCTGAGAGTGAATGAAGAACAGTGAGTGTTAAAGTGTCGGACAGCTTCCTACCTTCAACAGTTCAGCTCTTGTTTCTGATCCTCTATATTACTCACTGTATGAGCGCGGAGGCGTGGTCTACTGACCACAACACAATCTTCTGCTTCTCCGCTTTAGTGCAGTTGGAGAAAGTTATGCAGAATTAGCGCCACCGCCTGGCCTGAGGCGGCTTCACGCTGGAACCACGAGATCACGGAACCAGGCGGAACGGTCGTTATTGTAAATCCCACCCGTATTGAGTCTGACTGGGTAATAGCAAGTGTTCAACTTTGGGCTAAAAATTGGAGGCCTTGAAAGGGGGCCTGTTTAGTAACTACAACACAGGTTTTGGAGAAAATAAAAAAATGCAATAGCTTTAATGGTTAATTAAAGGTCCCGTAAGCAATTTTAATCTAATACACTTTTTGTCAAATTTAGCAAATATCCCTCACGGTCTGTTAGCTGTCTGTTCTACGTGCACGCTGGAAAAAATCCAGTGTTGGTACACAGCTCTGGGAAATAAACAAACTGTCTCGGACTGAGCCACACAACACCATTGCAGCCAATCACAGCAACATGGGGCGTTCAAGCTCGTGCTCGTGCACAGGACAGGGGGATGAGGAGGGGCTAAGTACCGAAGTCCACACATTCTCAAGAAGGAGAGATGGCTAAGAAACAGCTAAAGAGGAGAAGATCTGATGAACAACAACTGAGAAAGAAATACCTAGATCAGGCATGGGTGAAGAGTTGTGTTTACATCAGTGAGGCATTTCAACGGTGGAGAGAGCTGAACGAGGCTGAAGTTGCTTCCTATCTGCCAGCTTCTTGTTCAAATTCTGTCTTAAATAGTGAAGCAATTCAAACAAGATAATGGCGAAAAAGAAGCTAATTTCAGCTTCATCAAAAGTTGAAAGGCATAAAAAAGATGAGGAGATTCCTCTGTTTCTGCATGTCAGGTTGATATTAACTTATTTTTGCTGTTTTCTAGAAACAAAATTGGTAATTTCAAAAATGTCTGTGTACAGTACATGTATAACACTCCAGTAGACTTACTGGAGAATTAAAATCAGGTACTGAACTAGACTTTAAGCTCATGCTGTAATTAGAGTAGGCCATATTAGCCTTACAGCTAGGCCTTGGGCTTATCATGTAGTTAGAGTGATAAATAGTAGACTTAGAGCTAAGCCTTTGGTTTATAGTGAAGTTGGAGAATGTCAGAGTAGGTATATGGCTAGGCCTTAGGCTTAAGATGAAGTCAGAGTAAGCAAAAGAAGGCTTTCAGCTAGACCACATGCCTTTATTGTAGCGAAATCAGTAACAGACGTTTTAGAGCAAGGCCTTGGGTTTATGAGGAAGTTAGAGTAAAGCATAAACCAAAGGCCTAGCTCTATAGCTCCTGTTACTTACTCTGTTTGCATTATAGGTCTTAGGCTATCAGAAGCTAGAGTAAGCAAAGGTAGCCTTCCAGGTAGGCCACAGGCTTATCATATAGACAGCCTGAGGGTTGGACAAGGCCTTAGTCTTCTGAAGAAGTAAGAGGAGCATATGAGCTTTCCAGCTAGGCCTCAGGCTTAATATATAGATAGAGTAAGTGATAGAAGATTCACAGCCTTTTTCCTAGGATTGTGGTGAAGTTAGAGTGAGTAACAGTAGCTATTGAGCTGCAGTTAAAGAATGTCAAGGTAAGCTTAGGACAGGCCCTCAACTTGTGATGGAGTAAGAGTGAGTGAACTGAGATCTGAGCTCCATTAGACTTATGTTGAAGCTGAAGAATTAAAATCAGGTACAAAGCTAGTCTTTGATTTAGCCTAAACTAATACTCAGACTAAATCATAAGTCTATGGTCTAGCTCCAATCCAACTTATACTCATTCTAAATATGTCACAAGCTTAATGACTTTCCAAATACCTCCCTTCACTTGCCCTCCCCTCATCAGACACATCTTTCCCAAAACCTTGTGTGACATGAATCACAGTTTAGGCCCAAGGCAACAGCAACAGCCAATGTTTTTGCCCTGAATCTACTTTCACTTTATCTAACTTTACCATAAACCATAAGCTGTAAATGTACTATTACTTACATTAACTACATGCTATGCCAGAGGCCTAGCTGTAAGGAAATTTTACTCTAACTACAGCATGAGCTTAAATTAGGCTCAGAAAGAGGTTAGGTTTAATTTTCTAGCAGGGTTAGAATGAGCTTGGGGTATTTCCTACTAGGGTTACAGAGTAGTTAGGGTAAATCTAATTAGGGACAGAAGACGCTTAGGGTTATTTCCCAATATGGTTATGGAGAAGTTAGGGTAAAGCTAAGGAGGTTTAGAAGAGGCTTGGGGTAATTTCCCATTAGGCTTAAAGAAAAGTTGGTGTAAAGCTAATTGGGGTTGGAAATATCGTGGAATTATTTCCCACTAGGGTTATGAAGAAGTTAGAGTAAAGCCAATTATAGATAGACAGAGCTTGAGGTTATTTCACAGTAGCGTCACAGAGAAGTTAGGGTACATCTAATTAGGATTAGATGAAGCTTGAGGTTGTTTCCCATTTTGCTTAAGGAGCCCAAAGCTGCGAAAAGGCCACCCCCAAGAAGTAAATGTGCTGTTTACTTTCATGTCCCTGTTTCCCAGACTCAAAAACGGCTCTTCTAAGAGCCATTCGCATTTTCTACTCAAAGAGCTTGATTTTTCTTCGCGCTGGTCATTACTAGACAGAAGTGATATTATAAAAGAAAAAGCACCAGGCTCGGCATAATGATCCAGTTACCATTAGGAAAACATGGACGTACATACATTTCTTTCTTGCCTTCTTTGTTTTGATATCTCTCTCTTTGTTTCTTTGTCTCTCTCTCTCTCTTTCTCTCTCTTGTTGTTTATTAAGTAGCGATGATGTGAAAATGCTGAAGAAGTCTCCGCTGACACCGCATTACTTGCATAAGATGTTTATTACAAAGTAAAATGGTATCATATCAAGCACTATAAAGTACCTGAGAGAGGATCCGTGCCAATTGTGCCCCCTCCAGAACAGAATATCCAACTGTTTATATAGGGTGCTTGTTGTTGAAAAAGCAAACTGAACATATGGCCCTTTTTAAATTGATCTCATCTATGTGGAACTAAGAGATAGACCTTTGGACCAGGGGGCCTTTTGTACCAGGGGGGCCCTTAACGTAAACATTTCAAATCCTGCAGGACAGATAACACAGAGGACTTCAGACCTCAGCTTATACTTATAGAAGTTTACGAGTGTTTTTACCTTCTTTTATAAAACTATTCTTCTAAATACACCTCACTCTCACTCTCACACACACACACACACACAGGCTGCAGCACAACGGGGTGGGGGAGAAGCGGGATGCTTGGAGAAGAGCGGTGGGCGGACCCTAGAGTTGAACGGTGCTAATGCGATTGGATGTTGGAGGCCGTCACATTTTAGCCAATAGAAACCCAGTCGCTCTCATAAGAAGGGCATTCAGACACTACAAACTTTTACTGCAAGTTAGTTTGTTGAAGTCTACAGAAGTGCATGAGGAGTGGATGAGGCCAAGCCCAGGAGGAGGAGGAGGAGGAGGAGGAGGAGGAGGAGACCACCTCCACATCCAGCTCCACATCCAGCAGCGACACCACCAGCAGCAGTAGTGCCAGTAGAATTATTATGAGCGATTGTTATTTTAAAAATCTGAAAATGAGAATCATTAATGTGTATACTCCTCCTGACAGGGCGGGGAAAATGAGGATTTTTAATAAGCTGTATGAACTACTGTGTGTTGGTTTCCATGTAGTGCTCTGTGGTGATTTTAACACCATCACAGACATCAGAGACAGAATCCCAATGAAAAACATGGAGCTCACCAGAGAGGAGAAACTGCTCAAATCAGTCTGTGTGATGTGCAACATGAAAAACACGTTTAGAGAAAAATTTCCAAATGATCTCAGCTTCACACGCATCAGTAACACAGTGAAAACACACATTGACCGGATTTATGTAAACAGTTCATTAGAAACAAGAGTCATCAGCTACAAGACTGAATACCTGGTGGAGTCAGATCATTTGGGAGTGAATGTAAAAATGAATCTGGGTGTTGTTGAAGACAGAGGCTACTGGAAACTCAACACACAGTGTCTAAAACAGAGTAATGTGCTTTTAGAATTAGTTAATGAGGTGGAGAGAATAAAGAGCTTGAAGGTTTTAACTAGATCTGATACAGAATGGTGGCATGTTTTTAAAGAGCAAATATAGGTCTTTTTTAAACGTAAATGTAAAGAACTTCACCAGCAGAGAAATGAGTGCTATAATAAATTAATGTGTGAGTATGTCGACGTCCAGACGACCCCCAGCAGAAGTTTAGATGAAGAATATAGATTGTCTGAAATTAAATTGCAGTTAGAAAAATTAAACAACAAAATGTTTTTAAATACACAATTTCAAGCAGGTTTTGGTTGGAACTTTGATGGGAAATGTGCGAGATGTGATAAAACAACTAAAAAACGGAGGGACAATAAACGGATTGGGGAAATAAATAATGAGAATGGCGACATTGTCGAAAATTAATATAATAAAAGAAAAATTATAAGACAGAAATGTGAGAATGATTATAAAAGAGTGAAAATCGCTGAAAATAGACTTACACATTTTTTAGACTCATGTCCAACATTACAGGGGGAAAATATGAAGGTTTTAGAAGAACCAGTAAAGAAGGAGGAAGTGCTGAAAACCATTCATGAGCAGAACATGGGTAAAAGTCCAGGTCCTGATGGTTTGCCAGCTGAATTTTATAAATCTGGTCCAGATGTTCTTGCCGACCTCTTGGTATCTGTTTACAATGACGGATTAGAAAATGAAGCTTTACATGACTCCTTTTATCACTGTGTAATTTCATTAATCTTTAAAAAGGGGGATCGCACTGATCTGGACAACTGGAGACAAATAAGTTTAATGAATACAGATTATAAAATCTTGGCTAATGAATGAAATGATTGAGATTGAGCAATCATGCAATAAAAGGGAGATACATGTGGGATAATCTGTGTGCGATTAGAGACATAATCACTACCAAGAGAGATCAGAACTTTTATATTGTTGGACTAGATCAGAAAAAGGCTTATGATTTCCTCTCTAGAGATTATCTATGGATTGTTTTAAAACACTACGGTTTCCCGGAGAAGTTTATTAATATGATAAAGTTGTTATTAATGTAGATTAATGTAAACGGGATTTTAACTAAGGATTTTAAAATAGATAGAGGAGTGAAGCAGGGGTGTCCTTTAAGCTCTGCTCTGTATGTGATCGCTATCAGCTCCCTGCTGCACAAAATTAAACACAAGCCCAGGCTGCAGGGAGTCCAGCTCTCAACCGCAAAGCCACTGAAAATCTCTGCCTATGCAGATGACGTCACAGTCTTTGTTAGAAATCAGGCTGAGTTAGACGTCATCAGAGAACATTTTAATACTTATGAAGCAGTAGCTGGGGCAAAGTTAAACAACAGCAAGAGTGAGGCTGTGTGGATAGGAGAGGGAGATCCTGCTATGATAAATCTAGCTGTTAAAGAAGAGATTAAAATCCTAGGATTAACGATTTTACACAGAAAGTGCAGCGAAACAAATTGGGAGAAAAAAGAACAGGAAATTAAGACAGAATTAGAAAAATGGAAAATCTTAAATTATAAGAGTAGGATTCAAGTAATTAAGATGTTTGTTTTATCTAAGTTGTTGTTTTTAGCTACTATTTTCCCTCCAGACGATAAATGTGTGATGAGATTAAACAAATTGTGTGTTCGTTTTATTTGGGGAAGCAACAGAGAAGTTACCAAGCGGGAGGTCTTATATAAACCCAGAGAGAAAGGAGGCCTCGGTGCGGTGGAGCTGGGGAGAAAATTAAAAATAGCCTTTTGTAAAAATGTAGCTCAAGCCATGAGCAGAAACTCAGAATGGATAGGGAACAAAAAGTCTTGGGAGAAGAAAAAGGGCAAGGCGAGGCAAAACACTCCTTCTTTTAAGTTAGTTTATGGTTATTTTATATCGAAATATGAACAATTAAATATTGATTGGAGGAATTCCCCAAATAAAACGATCTATAAAATCATACAGGACAGTGATTATGGAGAGATGTTCAATTACAAGCATTTAGCACACACTGAAGGGCAAATTTGTGTGAAAAACATTTTATCGAAACACCTCTCTGAGAATGTAAGAGACGTGATATGGCAGGTGACAGTTGGCAGACTGCCAGTCAGAGGTATAATTAAATGGAGCTGATATGTCACAAATAAAACGTGTCCTATGACTGATTGTAATGAAGATGAAACTATTGAACATCTCTTCATTCACTGTCCAAGAACAAAAGATATCTGGAGGAAATTAATGCACGTTGGGCTGAATTTTAATATCAATGTGAAACGTGTGATGTATGAGATTTTTAATGAAACTTTTTCCAAAAGTGTTTTAGAATTTTATTGGTTCATTGTTTGTAATGTTAATTCTAAGATCTGGAAGACGTGCTGTAAAATCATAGAACAATGTGAAATACCTACAGAAACTGTTTTTAAACAAATACTGTGTGAGATCAAAAGACTGCGAACAACAGATACTCGAGGGAAGAAAAAGTTCCCCTGGACTCTGCTGGACTTTTAATCAATGCTCGGCGGTAAGGCTAGGGCCAAGGCCAAGACTCACTCCTCTCGCGCTGGGCTCCAGGTTCCTGTAGGCCGTGTTCACAGGCTTCTGCGCAAAGGCAGCTATGCTGAACGCGTCGGCGCCGGCGCGCCCGTCTATTTGGCACCCTTGTTGGAGTATCTGACCGCTGAGATCCTGGAGTTGGCCGGCAACGCCGCTCGCGACAACAAGAAGACGCGTATTATTTCTCGTCACTTACAGCTGGCTGTTCGTAACGACGAGGAGCTGAACAAACTGCTCGGAGGAGTGACCATCCGCATGAACAGCCGTCCAATGGGAGGCGGGCACATTCAAGACGCCCAATGAGCGGCGAGCAGCTCAAATGCTTAAAAAAGCTGAGGCATGTGAGTGAGCTCATTCTCTTTTACCGCCCGCAAATCTACCGGTGGTAAGGCCCCGAGGAAGCAGCTGGCTACCAAGGCTGGTGCGTGAGATCGCTCAGAATTTCAAGACCGATCTCCGCTTCCAGAGCTCTGCCGTCATGGCCCTGCAGGAGGCTAGCGAGGCGTACTTGGTGGGTCTGTTCGAGGACACTAACCTGTGCGCTATCCACGCCAAGAGAGTCACCATCATGCCTAAGGACATCCAGTTGGCCCGCCGTATCCGCGGAGAGCGCGCTTAAATTAATTGGAGTGCTCCCAAGTTGTACCAGAACACCCAAAAGGCTCTTTTAAGAGCCACCTAATTGTTGCAGTCCAAAAGAGCAGGTGTCCTAGCAAGCTCTACAAGGAGCGCGCGAGCGTGTGTATGAAAGCGAGCATCTCCTTGTGTAGTCCTGTTGCACGCTTAGCTCAGCTGCTGAGATATTTATTCTGTGTTTGAGCAGTGTCTAGTACACTAAGGTAGTTTCGGATAAACAAAATACTGTTTTTTGTGATAATGAGTAATTGTATAATAACAGCACCAAATAATATTAGTTTGTAAAGTATTAATTTGCTGAGGGCGTTTTGTCATCGATAATGCTTGGATTCAATCGTGTGGTCAAGATGTGAACCTGCAAGTAGTAGAATAAGAGACATTTTAGTATGCTGAAATGTGTTACTTATTGACTTCTTGAATTACTGTTTGTGAGGCTGCGGAAATAAAATGGGAAAATAAATTAAGATGAATTGTATTGCAATTGACGCATTTATCTTTTTTTTTCCTATTCTTTTTTCTTTTGTACTTTGGGCAATTTTTATGAAGTTTCGACTTAAAATGACATGCGATTTAGCCGGCCTGTGGTGTCTGTTGTGCGCGGCTCCGCCTCCCTTATCTTGGTTTTAACTAGGTCCTGTAGAGGCGCGTAGCTGTCCGTATAAGGCGGCGGCGTCTCATCCATTTCATTCTAGTCATCTGGGAGAAGAAACAGAGATCATGGGTGGTAGAGGCACTTTTACCTGTATGCCCAAGTTCCCCGCCCTTCCAACACTTCAGAGCCTCACAATCTTTTACTTGTTGGTCTTAAGAACTGCAGATGTAACATCTCTGGATATGGCCAGGGTACCAGATCCTGCCGTTCTACGGTCCCAACGAGACTGAATTCGGGCTCTGGTAAAGACTGCCATCTGAATTATGATACAGCTTCACCTTATAACGGTGGACCACAAGCCAAGTTAATCCAGAGGTTTAAACACAGGCTATACAGTTTCATAATACCTGTGTAGGTACTGCTCAACATCAGTGTCCACCACCTTGCCAGTCCAGAATCTAACATCTTGTGGAGCAGCGGTGTCAATTTCTCAGTCCTTCCAGAAGTTGTTTCCAACGCCAGCATTAAAGATTTGTGTGAAACTCCGCAAAGCTCTTTCTTGAAGAAAGAGGATTTCAAAATCTTTACGATTTGGGAGTGCTGTCAATGAATGAATATCTTAGCGTTTATCCATTTGGCTCTGTAACAGCTGACATCCTACTTCGGAACAATTTGTAGCTTACCTAACGTAGTTTAGCCCAAAGTCTCCCCACCACTGGTGGTATGGCTTCCCTTGGGGACATGGCTTGCTAAACCTCACAGTTCACGGTACAGTTCACTACGAATTTGCGAACGAAATAAGTGAGGGGAAAAAGTTAAAATTCAGGGCTGCAAGGCACTGAACTTAATCAAAGAAAACACAGCTCAGCACAGTTCACCGGGTTTGCTTTTTATAGCAAACTTTATTGAGGAAATTTATTTCAATACATTTCAAGACATTCAAATACAGAGTACAAAAATACAAACTACAGAATACAAATATATCAACATTTCCACTATTCACAATATTATACAATTTAATTAATTACATTCAGAAGCATGTGACATTCATTAAAAGTCCAGGAGAATCCAGGGGAACTTTTTCTTTCCTTGAGTGTCTGTTCGCAGTCTTCTAAGCTCACACAGTATTTGTTTAAAACCAGCTTCACCCTGCTTCCCCCCTTCTGACCCTAAAATGGAGTAAGAACATTAAGTCAGTAAGTCATACAAGGTTTTGGGCAAGACCTCATGCTGATGATGTAGTCAGAGTATTTTGCAGCTAGTTCCTAGGTTTGTGATAAGTTTAGGCTAGCTCGATTATAGGGCCAAGGCCTAGCTGTAATCTTGCTTTCTTACTCTGACCTCAGCAAAAGCTAAAGGTCTTACCCTGAATCTACTTTTACAATATCCATCTTCACCATAAGCCCAAGGCCTAGCTCTAAATGTACTAGTACTTACTCTGACTACATGAAAACCCGAGGCCTAGCTGTAAATGCTAATTTGGCCTACTCTAACTACAGCATGAGCTTAAATCTTAGCTCTCTTCAACACAAACCAAAGGCCTAGCTCTATAGCAGGGGTGTCAAACTGAACCTGTAAAAGGGCCATAATAAAAAAAAAATCAAATCTGTGAGCCAGAGAAAAAAAAAAATTATTTCATTTTAAATCAATGTACTGTAACCCGAGCTGGCTATTGTTCATTCAAAATATGCAAAATTTTCAACAGTAAAATACAGACATTTGTAGTAGACCTTGAAATATTACATGGGCACTTGAAATATTCAAAATTTAAATGTCCCCAGGTGCTCTGTCTTTTAATTCTACCTATTTGCTTGAACTAGACACCTGGCATCATTTCTTTGCTGAAGTTCATTAAAACTTAAGGCTCAATTTCTGAGCTACTGTTCCTTATGCTATATGCATGATAAGTGTGAAGCCCAGCTGAAAGACTACTTATGCTTACTTTAGCTTCACCATGAGCTTAAAATGCAATGTAAGCAACTACAGCCATAGATCTAGACTCTAGGTTTATGCTTTACTCTAATGTCACGAAAAACCTAAGACCTTGCTCTGAAACCAATGTTACATATTTCACTGCAATAAAGGCATGAGGCCTAGCTGGAAACCTCTTTTCACTTACTCTAACCATCGTCAGCTTAATTGCTTATTCTGTACCTAATTGTACATGCTTTATTGTAAACCTAAGGGCTAGCTCTTCACCTGATATTACCTGTCTACATTATAAGCCTGATGCATAGCTCCAGGCCTAGTTTTGCTTATTTTAAGTAATGAGCTTAAAGCCTTAGTCTGTACCTCCTTTCACTCATCTTCATTTCATCATATGGCTGTGGCCTAGCTCTAAACATCTATTGGTTGTTCTGACTACACCATAAGCTTAAAGCCTAACTCTGAACACACTATTACCAACTCTAACTTCATCATAAACCAGAGGACTAGCCATAAAATCACTTTTGCTTTCTCTAACACGTCTCTAAACATACTCTTACCTGCCCTAACTTCATCATAAACTTAGGGCATAGCTCTGCAGCAACTTCTACTTTTTTATCATAAGTGCGATTCTTTGCTATGTTCCTCTTTTCATTCACTTTAGCTACCCTATAAGCCCAAGGCTTAGCTACTAATATTTTTTACTAACTTGAAATGCACTTCCACTTAGGCTGACAGTGTAGTTGGAGTAAGTGCAAGTAGATTAATAGTTA
The DNA here is from genome assembly GCF_904425465.1 of Colossoma macropomum. Classification (NCBI taxonomy): domain Eukaryota; kingdom Metazoa; phylum Chordata; class Actinopteri; order Characiformes; family Serrasalmidae; genus Colossoma; species Colossoma macropomum. The sequence continues at coordinate 27,137,018 of NW_023494806.1, read as the reverse complement.
GGCCTCACTCTCATGACATAGTTAGACTGAATGAAAGGAGGTACATACCAACATACATTATGCTTATGATTAAGTTTGAGTGAGCTAAAATAGCCTCACAGCAAGGCCTCAGCCTTACTTATTTTACTACATTAAAGGCCTGAAGCCTGGCTTGAGGCCAGGGTTTTGCTTATTTTGCTATCTCATTATAACTTCATTGTTAGCCTAATGACTTGGCTTCTGCCTCCTTTCATTCATGCTAACTACATCAGGAGCCTAAGCCCCAACTATATATCTGCTTTTACTTATGCTAAATACACTATAGCCTACTTTAGCCTCAGTGTAAGCCTGGGGCTTAGACGGAAGCCCACTTTTGCTTACTCTAACTTCATCATAAAGTCTAAGGCCTAGGTCTACACCTACTGTTGCTTAATGTCTCCACATTTAAAGCATGAGGCTTATAATGTATATTGTGAAAGGACATTCTCAAAACTTGCTAAAGACAAAACTAAAGGCAGAAAGACCGACAAACAAGTAGTAACTGAAGGCAATTGCAGAAAAGGCCTGGCAAAGCATCTCAAGGGAGCAAATTCAGCATTTGGTGATGTGCATGGGTTTCAGACTGCAGGCAGTAGTTGACTGTAAACAATTAGTAACCAAGTATTAAAAATAATCCTGGTTTTCGGGGAGTCACGTGACGCCTTCAATGAGAATGGCTGCGTAAGGGATTTGCTCCGTCCGCTTACTAGGAAAATTATACTGGGAAGCGACAGTTAACCTTTTTTCCAAAGTCACATCTAAACCTGATTGAGGTAAACTTTCTCGAGATGCCGTATAACACCAAAAGTTCCGCCATGACGACCAGAAACAACCCCGGTACTGCAAAGGCCAGCAACCACGCTAGCCCAGCTAACGAGCCGCTGCCTGACACTGCAACTGAAATGGCTGCCTCCTCGCCGACGGAGTTAGCGAAAGAGATCTCCAAAGTCTACGTGCTGCTTAAAGCTACTGCGGAAGCACATGACAGAAAGCTGGATGACATTAAGCAAGTTATCTCTGCAGTAGAAAACAAACTGTCCGACATTGCTAACCGCCTTAATCAAGTGGAAAGCCGTTTGGATTTTGTGGAAGATGCTTACAGTGAGCTAAAGAGCAATCCCCCTGCCTCTCGCAGTGAAGTCGAGCTACTGAAGGATAAGCTGGACGATATCGAGAACAGGGGCCGAAGAAAGAACTTGCGTTTTGTAGGCTTTCCCGAGAAATGCGAGCAGGGGGACCCGCTCTCATTCCTCTGCAGAGTGATTCCGGAGTTGTTAAGCATCGAGTTCCCAGGCGGACTGGAGATTGAGCGGGCACACAGAGTTGGCGCTCCTCGTGCAAAATCAGACCAACCGCCCAGAGCTCTCATAGCTAGGTTCTTCAAATACCAGGACAGGGTTCGCATCGCCGAGGCGGCACGTAACCAGGGTCGTGTACTCTGGAATGGAAAGAGAATAATGGTTTTCCCGGACTTTTCCAAACGCCTCACAGAAAAGAGACTTCGGTTTAGTGAATGCAAAAGGCTGCTCTCCGAGCAGCGGATTCGTTTCGCCCTCGTCTATCCAGCAGTGCTTGTCATCCATTCTCCAGAGGGCCGGCGCGAGTTCGGAGATCCGAAGGCAGCGCTGGCTTTCATTCGCAGCGGGATTTCTACCTCGCAAGGGACTGAATGAAACTTGCGATTTAACGGTATTTCACAAGAGGTAATACCATTGAAGCGCTTAGGAACTTTTGGTTTCATTCCTTAAAAATGTCTATAATTCACGGTTATTTCATATCTGGCAGGCCTTTGGTTTTTTGCTTCATTATACTGTAATGTGTAATATTTTCCCTTTCGTTATTATGATATAGCTGATAGTCCCTGCAGTTTTATGGCCTGTCGCTTCCCTTTCTGACGCCTTACTTTGTCACTGCGGACACTTTCGTTTCTCTGGCGGCTCTCGTGCAGCTGTCACGGACCTACTTTCAATGTTTTTAGCACCAGCGTTACGTTCTGTTAACGCAATGCGACTGTGTAATAATTTCTGTTACTTTTGTTATGTGTGGCTTTGTTCCTCCTTTTTTGTTTTTTTTTCTTTTTGGAGGCAATGTTCTCAATATCCTTATAGGTAGTAAGTTTGTCATTGCGATATATGTTAAAAGGGGTTTAATATGGTAAGGTATATTACTGATGACCTACATGTTGTGTCCTGGAACGTCAGAGGTCTAAATCATCCTGTGAAGAGGAAAAAGGTTCTGCAGTTTCTTAAATCTAAAAAATATGACATTTTGTTCCTTCAGGAAACACATTTAACAGCCAGATTATCTAAGACACTGCAGCAGAACTGGATAGGTCATGTAACGGCTTCTGGCGATAGTGGGAGAAGCAGGGGGGTAGCAATTTTAATTAATAAAAATCTCCAATTCAAATGTATAAAGGAATTTGCAGACGACTCTGGTAGAATAATAATACTTTTGGCAGAACTCCAAGGTCATACAGTGATTTTAGCAAATATTTATGCTCCCAATTATAATGCTCAAGCTTTTTTCGGATTCCTAGAATCAAAATTTGAAAGTATGGGGAATTTCCCAGTAATTTTAGGGGGCGATTTCAATAACGTTATGGATCCTTTTCTTGATCGTAGCGCTTCATCATTACATCCTTACAAAGGTGATAGATGGCTGCATGATTGGTGTAAGGACGTTGGCTTGGTGGACATTTGGCGTCTGCTTAATCCTGATGGGAAGGACTATACATTTTATTCGCATCCCCATAATACTTTCTCTAGGACAGATTTTTTCCTTATTTCAAATAATTTGATTAATTCAATATCTGCCTGTAGTATAGGAAGTATAATAATTTCTGATCACGCCCCAGTATCTCTATCTTTAATTCCATTCAGGAAATTATGTAAAACTCCAAGGTGGAGACTGAACTCTAGCCTGCTGGATGATCAATACTTCACAACTTCACTGCGAAGCCAGATTAATTTTTTTAAAGAAACCAATATTACTTCAATGCCCTCTCCTTCTGTGGTGTGGGAAGCATTCAAGGCATACATAAGAGGCTTTATTATTCAACATGCTTCCTATAAAAAGAAACTTAATAGAGCTAAGCAAATGGACTTGGAGGACAAGATTGGACTTGCAGAAAATAAATTCAAGTTCAGTCCAACTGCTGAGAATTTAGTCAAATTGACCCAACTGAAATATGAGTTAAATTCTATCTTAACAAAACAGGCAGAGTTCTCCCTTTTTCAAGCCAGACAGAAATTTTTTGAGGAGGGCGATAAGGCGGGCAAGTTCTTAGCTAGATGTATAAAGCAGAAAGAGACTTTAAGTAATATTTCTGTGATTAGGGGGGATGCAGATACTCTCTCTTATAACCCTCAAGAAGTAAATGATGTCTTTAGAAAGTATTATATTAAACTTTATACAGCAGAAGTACACACAGATACTCAAAACATCACCTCATTCCTTTCGGCTTGTAACCTGCCTAGACTAACTGAGGATCAAACTAATATGCTTGACTGCCCCCTCACTAAAGCTGAAGTAATTTCAGTTATCAAACCGCTACCTAGTGCTAAAGCTCCTGGGTTAGATGGTTTCACATCTGAATTTTATAAAACTTATGTAGAGGAGCTAGCACCGATGCTTTTAGACATGTACAATGAATCAATGGTCAGAGGCAGCCTCCCTACATCCCTGTCGGAAGCCTATTATTCTGAAAAAGGATAAAGATCCTTTGGAGTGCAAAAACTATAGACCAATTAGCTTAATCCCCTGTGACAGCAAAATCATCTCTAAAATACTAGCTAATAGACTAGACAAGGTTATCTCTTCATTGATCCACCCAGACCAGGTTGGCTTTATAAAGTCCCGTGCTATAACGAACAATGTTAGGCGTCTCATTAATATTATGTGGGAGGCGTCATCGATCTCTTTTCCCGTCGCCGCTATATCTCTCGATGCAGAGAAAGCTTTTGACAGGGTGGAGTGGAAATATTTGTTTTTGGCCATGGAAGCCTTTGGCTTTGGGAACAATTTTATTCGATGGATCAAGCTTATATATACTTCGCCTAGGGCCAGGGTTATCACTAATGGCATTATATCTCCCCCTTTTTGGAAAGAGGTACGAGACAGGGGTGTCCCCTGTCTCCCCTTCTTTTCGCCTTAGCCTTAGAACCACTGGCAATGGCCATACGGCAAGATGATACAATCTCTGGCATTCAGGTACAAAATTCGGTTCATAAGCTTATGCTGTATGCTGATGACATTATTACTAATCAATTTAATTAGTAGATTCTCTAAAATTTCAGGCTATAAGGTTAACTGGGGGAAATCGGAGGCTCTGCCTTTAACTGCCTATTGCCCACAGTCTTTTTTTAACTTTGGGAATTTCGCTTGGCCCAGAAAGGGCATAAAATATCTTGGTATTACTTTCCCGCACCTTTTATCAGAGCTAGTCAAAACCAACATTGAACCTCTGTTAGATAGATTTAAATCTAATATTGAACGTTGGACCCTGCTCTACCTTTCTCTGTGGGGTAAAATAAATACTATCAAGATGAACATAATCCCAAAATTCAATTATCTGCTTCAGACATTGCCAGTAAGCATTCCTCTTAAGTATTTTGATCAATTTGACAAACTTTGTAATATATTTCTTTGGAAAGGCAAACGCCCAAGAATTAGCTTAAAAACTCTTCAAAGGCCAGTTGACAGGGGTTGACTTAGGCCTCCCTAACTTGCGACTTTATCATTATGCCTTCTGCCTCCGACATTTAGCGCACTGGACACTCCCTCCAGAAAGGGCCCCCCCTGTGGTTTATGATAGAAGCTTCCATTTGCAGCCCCCTTCCCCCTATACGTTATACTACTGCTAAGCTCAGAGCTGAGCAAAAAAGCCACCCTATTTTGATGCATCTACAATGGATATGGAAAAAAAACCTCGTCTTTGCTTCAGTTTAACCCATACCTAACCTCCTCTGCTGGAATATGGTATAACCCCAGACTACTTATAGGTAAATCCCCATTCTTTTGGAAAGAATGGTTTCAAAGAGACATTAAAACAATAGGTGATTTATACTGCAGTGACTCACTTAAGTCCTTTGACTGTCTTAAACAACAGTTTAATCTACCGCCAAACCAGTTCTGGAGATATTGTCAAATAAGAAATCTGTTGAAGCAAACCTTTGGCTCCTTGACAGCATGTCCCTCTAAGGCAGTTATTTCTGACCAGATTCTGAAACACTTTGGTAAAGGCCATGAGGCTGCTAGGTATTACACCATTCTTAACTCTGTCCTTAACAGTAAAGAATCCTCTCTCAAGGCAACCTGGGAAACAGATCTTAATGCCTCTTTTACTCAAACAGAGTGGGATAGGATTTTGATGCTTCCAAAGAAAATGTCCAGAGAGCTGAAGACACAAATCATTCAGTTTAAAATCATAAATAGAGCATATTGGACTCCATCTAGACTACATAGAATCGGCTTACTAGATAGGTCCACGTGTTGGCGCTGTGGAGTCAAGCCAGGCATATTGATACACATGATGTGGGAATGCCCTAATATACTGGTCTGACATCCAATACTATATTGAGGAAATTCTGGGCAAACACATTCAGTTCTCACCTGGATTGTGTATCTTGGGGGAGCCCTCTGCTTTGTCAGATTTGGAGCCTTCTGAGGCTGACTGGACTCAGACAGCCTTAATGCTGGGCCGTAAATTGATTGTTAGAGAGTGGAGGGCTTCCACAACACCGTCTGCATCTTACTGGTATGCAGAAATGGGCCGGTTGGCTGCATTGGAAAATCTATCATTTAGGCTTCAGAAAAATTTGGAGATGTTTCACTCTAAATGGAGAAAATATTTGTCTTATCTGGACGCAGGAGCACAGCATGTGGGTCTGGATAGCACTTAAGTATTCCTCTAAGTTCTTTTTGTGTGTTTTTTCTTTTTTTACTACCTAACTGTCGAATTGTTTTAAATGGAAATACTCTGTGCTTCCTATGTTATACCTGTTTTCAAATTTAAACTTAATAAAAAGTAAATCTCAAAATCCTGGTTTTCATAATTATGGTAGTGTGTCCAATTACTTTTAAGCCTGTAAAAAAAATAGAGGGAATGTGTAAAAATAAAAGTAAAAAGGTCTCACTATGTACATTAGAAGATAGCCCTCGATGCTGGATAAATCTCTGTCTGTAGGCTATAGTTGGCTAACAAAGACATTAATGTAGATCCATAATAATCATCACAAAATGGAGGTATTGCTCTGTTTCACCCCAACTTCTAATGTAAGACCATCTGCCATGTTTTTAGACAAAGGCTTTTCCGCTGCTCGTGCTGTTGGTCCTGCCCTGACAGGATGACTGGCAGTCTGTGAAAATGAAAAAGCAAGGGGGTCAAATGAATTTTGCCTCAGAATGAGCGCAGTAGGCGAGAATATGTAATTGCAAAGAGGAGAAGCACTGTGTCCCTTTTTATATATGAATTTTGCCCTCTTTCTAACTTTGTATTCTCTTTAATAATGCAATTTTAAAACATTATTAGACAGTGCGAATGCATATAAGGCAAATTACATTTTAATAATCATTTAGACACTATTGTTGTATAAAGCCACTCATGAACCATCTTTGTGTAAATGAAATGTCAAAACTAGTGCACCAAATGTAAATGGTAAAACTGAATTTGAATTTTCATTTTGAGACAAAATTACATATATGATTGGGGAAATTTAAATTCAAACATTTACCTTTTCAAAGGTATTTACATATTACATTTTCATTAGAATTTTACTACCGATATGCTCCCATAGAATAGTGTATGGCTCGGCGTCAAAAACACATTGAATAAGGTTGATGTATTTCTGACACAGGCCTGGGTGTGCTATGGTGCTTTCAGGTCCTCTCCAATTGCAGCAATTCAAGTAGAAATGGGTGAAATGCCATGCCATCAGTAATCAGAAGACTTACACTAGCAATGTCATGCTGGTGGGGTTAAAAGGCCACAGAGATGGCCATCCTACATAGAATACATTACAGGGCTGTTGGGAACAGGGCACTGACAAAATTAAAAGCATTGGCTGAATGGGACATAAAACTGCATGCCTCATAGGGCTGATAAGTGTCAGTTTATGTGGCTCCGTAGTTCTGTCTGCAATTCCAATTTTTCAATGCCCATCGTATATTTACAATTGCACATAAGAAGTAAGGAAGAATTTGTATTAAAAAACACAGATGGCAGGACTGTATTTGGAACAAACATACAGGGTTGGGATAGCTACTGAAAAATTAGTAGTAAGCTACTTTGTAGTTACTTTCCCAAAAGTTGTAGCTAACTACAATTTAGCTACTTTTCCAGGAGAAAAAAAGTAGTGGCTATTTTTTAGCTACTTTTTTGAAAAGTAGTGCACTACTTTTAAACTACCATCTAAGCGCGATTGTCAGAATGTTTGTGAATCTCCACCTGACACACCAAACAAGCGCAACTGAAAGTGTGAACAAGACACTGCATTTAGTCATGTGCCAGAAAGAAACATACAATTGAAAAGCTGAAAATATACAAAAAGATCACCAAAAAGTGAGTTTAAGTGTAACCAACAATCAAACTTACACAACCAAAGGCATGATATCCAACAAAAATGTAGACTGAGGGCAAAGTCAATCATTCCAGGTTTTTCCTAGTAAAAATCAACCCAAATAATTGTATACAAACCAAACAATTTTGTGCAAAGCACTGTCAACTGTTGAAATAAAACTGCTACAATTTAAACATTTCAGCAAGATATGTACAGAAATGTACATGTTTAGAGTCCTTTGTTAAACTTCAGCAACACATTAGCCTCAAAATTCTCATCAGTGACCCTGGTTCAGTTTGGGGTGAGAATCAGGCCTGCGCAGCTTAATAATCTCTCCACTGCTGCAGAGCTGTTGCGGCTCCACAGCAGAACTAGACTTTTAGGTAAAAAAAACATAATCCTCCTTTGGTGTAAAATCATTATAACACACAGTTCTAACACAGTTTTCACAATAAGTGATTGATGGTGAAGGTCCTGATAAAAGCTACGCTCGCTAGCTAATGCTATTTGTTCATCACGACAACACACACTTCATGACGTTAGCTATTTTTGTTGTTGCCCCCGTATACGTATTTGCTAATAACTTCTTAGAAACACCACATAATCATACTAGTAAAACGCTAATGTGAATAATAGTTGTATATTGTGTATGTAGCACTCCATATAACATCTACGTCGGTGTTCATCTTGGATTTTTGCGCGGGCTTTGTAAAAGTTAGCCGTTAGTTATATTGAGCTACATTAGCTATATTTATCTAAGCTTGTAGTTACATGCATGAATAGTTCGAGGTTCATTTTAAAACTGCCAGGAGTATATTTTTACTTTGAAACGAAGTACCACAATTAATGATTATTTTACAATATTTGAAAGTAGTTAGCTTATGCAGCTAGGTAATTTGAGTAGCTAACGCTAGCTAGCTAACTACCTTATTTTTTTATACAGCTGCAGAAGCTACAGCTGTATTTGTAGATGTTGGTAGGCAGGGGGAAATGGGGCAGTCATTCTGATGCTTCATTCATTAGCTTTGGCTACACACGTTGAAATCATTAGTGAGTTTTTATTAGACAATCAAATGTGCTATCAGAGATAAGTTACTGAATTAACTGTTGCTGACTGTCGTCTTTTGCAAACAAATATTTGTTTCAGAAGCTGACTGAATTTGTCTGTGTGCCACAACAACATACTGGCAGTGGTCAAATAATGCACACAAGTTAAAAAAGTAAGTATTATCGCAAACACAATAGAACGTAATGTGTTAACAATTTATGTACAGGTTTCCTGGTTATCAGTTGCCGTACTCATTTTATGACTAAGAGCCTATTTAAAGGAATGGTTCAGCAAAATATAAAATGTCTTTAGTTTAGTAACGGAGCTGTGAAGCTAACATTTCTAACAAACACTAAAAGTCAATATTCACCTAAATCATTTTATGTCTTCATTAAGGTGGCGCAGACTTCTCAATGTGGTGTACAACACAGTATGACATACTGTGGGCTATAAAAGTGAACAACATGTCATCACAGAGTAAGTGCCATGGGTGACCTCTCTGTCTCAGGAGTAGGATTGCTGATCTAGAATCGTTTTTTATGGAAATGACAGTCATAATTATTGATCCAACAGCAGTCCTGTGCAGCCTTTGTGTTGCCTAAAATGGCCGTAGTGGTGAAGTTTTGTTCATTTCTATAGTTCAAAGTAAGTCATTCTGTGTCCTACACTACACTGACAAGTCTGCTGACTCTAATGGAGACCTAGATGAGGTTTGTGTTTGAGCAATGTTACACATAACACCAGTACTAAACTAAAGAAGCAGAATCATTAATTGTAGTCATTTCAGTCAAATTTGATATTGGAATTTGTAAGGCATTTAAAAAAGTCAAATAATAATGCTGAGCTTTTCTGTGATGCTTCCTATGTTATATAGCTGCATTCTGTACTATTTACTACCCAGTTCGTTCTTTGGACTGTGCTTTATTCTTTTAACAAATAAACACTGACCAAAATAAGAGAGAGGCTTTTCAGTTCCCAGCTGTCTTGTATAGATTTTAGAAATCTCATGGGTTTTAGGAGAATATATAAAATTAGAGACAGTATATAAAATTAGAGACAAGCTCAAGCCCTTTGCATTCAAAAAAAACATATCACAACATCACTACTTCACAGTTATTTAGAAGCCCACTGAAATAAACATTTAAAAATAACTAAAAAAAATAGATTTGTAATTATCAGTTGACTACTTATTGGCTACATTGCAGACAGGACAGATGTATATTATATGGGAACATATTTCAGATTTGAAAGGTTTAAATATATGTGAATTAAAAGCTGTCAAAGGCCTTGTGGCATTGTGATTATTAATTGATAAGACTAAATAAGTAATAAGTATGTTGTTAGAATGGCTTTCACCTTCCACAGATCTGTCTGTTTTTGTCAGGAGATTTTAATGCTTTGTGTGTACATTAATTGTAACAGTCTTGTTTGTGTTTTATATTAGTTGCAGTTCTGAAGTGGAACAACAAAGCCACAGCTCATGAGATAGATTCTGCTGTGGCCGATCACCTCAAGCATGCCCCCTGCAGAGCTGTTAACTTTGTTTTTTTTCTTTTCTTTTCTTGTTTGACTTGTCAGAAACTAAAATGCATTTTATGATTTTTGAAATGATTTTGTCTTGTTAAATAATCACCTTGATTTCCTTTACATTAAAACATTGAAAATCATATACAATACTGACACAGCTTATGGTTCAAAGGTGAAAATTCTTTCTGAATTGATGCATAGGATCTTTGTCATAGTCCTGACAAAGTTCATGGTCCAGTTTTATGTTCCACGAATGAAATTAAGAATAACTACACGTTTTCAATAAAGTTTCCATTTAACAAAGTTTGTTTTATGTTTACATTGGAATCAAAATTGTTAGTTAACTACAGGAAGATTTTTTGCATGGTGAAAAGGTTTTTCACATTGATAGATAATTATACAATATGTTGTATATGGTTCTATACAAAAAAATTCATTCTATATAGCACCAAAAAAGTTGTCTATTGTACAGTGTATTAAGCATGAAATGGTTCTATATAGGATTCGTGGTAAAGTGCTGTCTTTTTTTGAGAGTGTACTAGTGGAAATTAATTTTGCATGACTTCTCAATGCCTTTTAATTTATCATTTATAATTTTTTCCAAGGCCTTAGAACACCTTAAAATGACGTTTTTACTGTGACTTTTTTGGTCGTCTTTTCAGTTAAGCTTGGACGTCTTTTCAACTTTCATTTTCGACCTAAAGAAAACGTAAATTAAACAGCAGTTATGTACGTGATTTCAACGTTAAATCAACAGCCTTTAAACGACGTCTTTAATGTGACTATTTTGGTCGTTTTTTCAACGGCTAAGTTTAGACGTCTTTTCAACTTTCATTTTGAACCTTAATAAAGCGTAGTTTAAACGGCAGTCAGATACGTGATTTCAACGTTGTTTCAGCGGCCAAATGTTTACTGGGCTGAGATGTGAGAAAAGCGGCTACAGCCGAGCTAAAGCTTAAAGCAGAGCAAAGTAAGTCAGAGTTTTTGTTTATTTAATTTTTAGCATGATCTAGTACATCAGCACATACTGAGACTTATTTATAGCCAATATGGTAAAACGGACATTAAATGTTGTGCCTCCCAAGGTGTTTTCGTTTTTGTTGAAAGGACAAAATGGCTCTTAACATTTTGGTTGCGACCCCTGAGTTTATCCTACTAGTAAGGGGTGATCAGCGTGTGACCGTTTGCTCTAACTGTCTGTGATTCAGTCAGGATCGCACAGTCGCCGTCCTGTGGTTCACATTTTGCGCGGATTGCCTGAAGCCTGTAGCGAAATTGTAGCGAAAATTATTGCTATAGCTACAACAAAATTTGTAGGCGCTAAAGCTATTAACTACATTTCATAAATCAGTAGCAGCTACAGCTATTAGCTACAAATATTTGTAGTTAACTACAAAAAGTAGCGCGCTACTTAGCTACTCCCCATCCCTGCAAACATATAAGTATGATTTCCAGATATTTTCAGATGCTTCTAAAGACCCTGTGTCAGGGTGGTCAGGAGTGGCTGTGTACATCCCACAGAAGCAAAATTAAAAAGAGAGCGTAAGACAACAGTATTTTCAGCTCAATTGGCAGTCATAATGTTGGCCCGGTTGTGGGTAGAGGACGTGTAGCCAATGAGAACAACTGTCTGCTCAACTCCCAAGCTGCATTACAAAGCCCAAGAAATAGCGGGTCGTTGGATCGATTCTGTATACAGTGTATGACATCCTCCAGGTCCTTCATAGAATGCAGCATTTACGGTTGTCCGCTAGTTTCCTGAGGGTGCCAGCACATGTAGGTGTGAAAGGAAATGTGTGTGCAGACAAGCTAGCAAACAGATTCTCTAAATGAAGCCCATTGAAGTCATGATATCATTGAGTAAGTCAGAAGCAAAAGCGATTATTGGAGTTGCCAAGATACTGCAGGAATTATGGGAAGGAAACGAGAGGGAGACATCTTTATAGTATTCAAAAACAAGTAGGGCCCAGAGTGACAAGTGAGCGCAGAAGGAAGAAAATGTTGCTAGGCTCTGTACTAGACATTGTTAGTTAAATGTATAAGGTTTCCGAAAATAACAGCATGTTTAATTTGATTAATTAATGTATTATTATTATTATTCCGTTACGTCACAGTCCCGTATTAATAACGATGCATTCTTATATAGAAGTTTGATGCGAAATTCTTTTATCGGCGCTTCACTCTCCAGTCCAGTAAGTGGCGGTAATGCGCTACATAGGCTTGCCAACCGCCAAAAACACAGACGAAGAAGAAGAAAGTGGAGCAGCAGAAGATTGTGTTGTTGTGTTGATGGTGCTCAGCCCGCGCCTCCGCGCTCATACAGTGTTGGAGAAACAGAAACAAGAGCTGAACTATTAAAGGTAGGAAGCTGTCCGACACTTTAACACTCACTGTTCTTCATTCACTCTGAGATACATTTAAGTTCTGAAAATCAGATTTGATAGATTTACATTAGTTTAGCCAATACCGAAGCAGCTTCATTCAAACGAGTGATGTGAGCTGATGTGCCAGAATATCATTGATAATGTTTGATAATGTTTTCCTAGTAGGGTTTGGCAAACAAACAGCAGTTTGTTTCTGATTTATTCATGATTCATACTATATATGTGCGTCTTGGAAAACCTTGGAAAACTCATTGTGAGGAAAACTGTAAAGACGAGTCCTTTATGAGTTTCTCTGCTCCACTGTTAGTTTGTGAAAACAAAGCAGATCTTATTAACCATTCACTTTTTAAAACAATGTGCAAAAACAGGGCATGCTGTATTGGACACGTAGCTGCAACAAGTGTAGAAACAGTGACTGATATATGCTGATATTATCCAACGCGGCTGTAATTGTGTAGTTATTTGTACAAATGTGAGAAAATCACGGTTTGTTCTAGAACAATATGAAGTCCTTCCTGAGAGCTGTTAATGTCTGGGTGGGGGTTGCTGGTCAATAGGTGGTAGATTAAGTGCTAGTGGGATTGTCTGTGGTGGGTGATTGAGGTCTGTACAGTGTTGTGAGCTCCATTCAGGAGCTTGATGGTCTGGTTCAGATGTTTCTAATCCCAGTCCTGGAGAACAACACACTCTGCATATTTTTGTGTTTTCACTACTTTTACACACATGACCCATGACATGATCAGTTAATCAGTTGAATGAGGCGTGCTAGATACAAGAAAGCACAAAACTGAACAGTGTGGGTTCTCCAGGACTGTGATAGAGGTCCTCTGGTCTAGTTATGTACATTTCTTCAAAACTGGTGGTCCTCCAGACAGCTTGAGTGTGAATAGAGTGTGATGAGGCAGATAGTAATGTTCATCATTAAGTAATTCTTCCTGCAGACCTTTGTGGTCTAAAAAACAAAAAAGGATCTCAGTCATTTAAATGCAAATTTCTTGGTGACAGTCTTGTTGTTTGAGGTAAGAAGATGCATTTATTTGATTAGTCATGCATTATTGTTAGGGGGTTTGTGTGGCAAACATGCAAAACCGAATAATTGTTAACACTTTAGCATTAAAAGAATAATAGGCCTTATGTCTTTGCATCACAAAAAATGTAAAATTTGATTACGTATGATACAGTGGTGTCTTGATGCATTTTTCATTACAGCAAAAATCAAATCACGCTTATTGTCACATCACATTTACACAGGTGGAAAGTGAGTGAAAATCTTAGGTGCATAGCCCCCTTGTAGAATTTAAATACAAAAAAAATATAAATATCTAAGAAGAAAAAGAAATATATATACACTGACTCTGAATATACACATATACACAATATACACTAGCATTGCACTATTCCAATGTACAGTTGTTCAGTAATAAGTTATGAAATAAAACTATGAAATGTACTGTTCTACACATTCTGTATATGCAGTTAGGTGTCCCTGGAGATGTTGACTCAGAGGTGCAGTGACAGGACTATAGGCCGATACACCAGCACTACTGGCTGTTCAGCGGCCTGATGGCCCAGGGGAAGAAACTGTCCCGGAACCAGCTGGAATAAGGAATGCCTGAATATGTTAATATGTTAGTGTTTGCACAGTGCACACTAGGGGTGTGATCATACACATATTTTCAGGTTTGAATCGATTTTTTGATTTTGAGGTCTAGATTTAATTTCATTTTCATGTCTTGAATCTGCAAAACTCTAATCCTATACACAGGTTGGTTGGGCTTACATGAAAAAAGTTCTTCAGTAGAACACCGGTCACACTGACCCCCAAGGCCTGAGTGATATCTAAAATAATGAGCATAATTTTTTTTGTGAAAAATTATCGATTATATTGCCACGCCCCCAAACAAATGCATGCTGTCTGCCCTGTATGTACTTTTATTACATTAACTGTTGAAAGTCTTTACTAAAAACACATGTCAAATTTAATAATATTGAGGAATCCACCATTTCTTGAGAACTACTTCATGTGTTGTTATAATAAATGATAAAATAATAGAATAAAAATAATAAATAATTGCTGCAAACACATGCATCCATGAGTTTATTCTGTTGCAGATTTATAGTGACTTGTGTGCTAATACTTCAGACTGCAAGTGATTGAAGTCTTGCCTATATGCTTTCCACATGAAAAACAAGGCGTTTTCCATCATTACAGCAGAGTTTTTAATAATTCAGACAGCCACCGGGACTTCTACGCCGTACAGAAAATACTGCAAATTTTACTCAGTAGATCACACACAACAGATACAGTGGGGAATTTAATTTAAAGGCCCTTATCCTTCTAGGTCGCTGTGGGAGCTGGAGCCTATCCCAGCAGTCATTGAGTGGAAGGCAGGATACACCATGGATAGGTCGTCAGTCCATCACTGGGCAGATTTTGCTTGTTTTCCTAAAGAAGCACTTCTGCACCTGTTTGTGAATGTAATGATGGCCTATTTGTAGGGAAATGATGTGCAGGGAAATTGTATAGAGATAAGTGGCCAAATGATCCCCTTTTAGCCTGTTTCTCAGGTCAGTCTTGCTCTTAAAATGAAAGCTTTGGCATTAGTGGTAATAAGCTATTATCAAACACTGTGCACACTAGAGGAAGAGGATGATCTGTTTCTGATGATTTTGGCTTCTGTAGGTTGCACTACAGACTATCAAAGAGTCTTATTGAGGAGTGTGAAACTGTAGATGTTTTTTGTGGCATTAAAGTCTTACCTGACTGACAGGAGAAACTTAGTCTTGTTTTTTTCTTCCTGCAGTTAACACAGTTACAAAATCATAATCATTGGCAAAAGTGGTTTAACACATCAAACAAAGGTGTGAGCTATTGAGTCCAATAACGCCCCCATTATGTAGCCATTTCGTCTGACTGTATTTTGCCAAGATTAAACTAGACTAATGACAATAAAATTTGCAGAAAATTACAATTCTCTCCTAGAGAAAGATAATTCTAGTGATGCCGTCTTTGCTAGTTAGTTCGCTGACTCCCTTTCCTCTCACTGCATCAAACCTTAGTGACATTGTGGGAAAATAATATAATAACACTTTAACATAACTGTTGCCAAATTGTGTTAACTAATAACACTATTTGTGCTGTATTTACAGATAATCCATTCAGCTCTTACCTTCAGTATAAACACATTAATATAAACCACATTGCTGGAAAAGTTGGGATATTTTTTAAAATGCAAAAAAAAGTAAAAAATTATTTTTTTCTTTTTCTTGAGATTTTATTTCATTAACAAAAGTCCAAAAAAAAGAATTCCACCGTTTTCACTGACAAACTTAATTGTATTTTGTAAATATGAACAAATTTAGAATTTGATGCCTACAACAAATGATGCCAAAAGAGTTGGGACAGAGGCATGTTTACCTCTGTGTTACATCACTTTTCCTTTTAATTACACTTTTTAATTGTTTGGGAACTAAGGATACTAATTGTTGGAGTTTTGCTTTGTGATATTTTTGCTTGACTTCAGCTGCCCAACCGTCCGTGGTTATCAGTATCTGATTATCTTCATGGTGAGCCATGCATTTTCAATAGGAGACAGATTTGCACTGCAGGCACTCTGTGTCTATGAAGACATGCTGTTGTAGCATACAGAATAAAGTCTTGCTGACACAACCAGGGACGTTCCGGGAAAAACGTTGTCTTGATGGCAGCATCTGGATAGTCCGTTTCATTTTTGGTGCGGAGAACTCATTGGTTGTTTCTGACAAAAGCGAGCTGAAACGTTGACTCATTTGCCCACAGTCTTTCAGACCCTCTGAGATAAGCTCGGGCCCAGAGGACTGTATGGCTCTGTCCTTGTATGATAGAGTTTCAGGTTGCATTTTTTTTTTTGATGTAGCAGCAGACTGTGTTATGTGACAATGGTTTTCTGAAGTACTCCCGAGCTCATGCGGCTATATTTAACACAGTAGCATGATTTTCGACACACAAACTTAAACATTACATACACAAGAAGGTGTGTTTTCCACCACATTCTCAGTTCCTTTCTTGTGACAAATTTCCAAATTAAAACTGGGAACCCGTAATGCCCAAGGCATTTGAACCAGTGTCTAATTTAAAGCCCAGAAAACAGAAATACAGAACAAACGCACTGTGCATCTCCCATAACATTCCCAGAATGTTTCTGTATTTCTGTTATATTCAAATGTTTAGGCACCCTGGTACACCCTGGTAAACTACACATGTTGATGATTTTGTAAATGAAAAATTATTACAGCATCTCTATCGAATAAACTTAAATGACATTTTTACAAATTTAAATGCAATGTTACCATTTATTTGCTGGAATCAATATATTAAAAAAAGAAGTAAAATGTGGTGTGTGTAGAAATTTGGAGACCCTCTGTCAATCCGTTTTTGTTTCATTAGACTCCAGCACTTGATTCCAAATTACCTCTGATTTATCTAAGAGTTTTATTGCATACTTCAGACATTGACATTAGTGATTAGATCACAGTTAAGGTCACGTTCTTATAATCTTTCTATGTAGATAATGTTTGTGCAACAACACTGCCAGTTCACCACTGTTCCTGTGCCACTGAAATCTTTGGGACGGAAGTGGGGGTTTTGCTTTGCATACATGACCAGTCTACAAACAGTTATATCAAAGATTTTTCTTTGTCTTTGAGATCTTGTCTTGACTTCATTAGTTATTCTTAACTTTTATTTCCTAATGCCATTTCAGACAGTGAACGTTTATAAGCAGAAATTATTCAGATATATTCTTCTCTTACTTTGTGTCAGTTCTTATTAGTTTAAATCCTCAGTCTGTTTAGATGAGCCTATGAGTGTGATGTGTTAGCAACCTAAGAGGTTTGAAGGATCATATGATTTATTATGCTCTGAGATTTCTATGCATGACTTGAAATAAGTGCTGAGACCTTACAAAAAATATGTAGCAACATTCATATTTCAGCTCCTTAATTATCTTGTAAACCAGAAAAAAAACTGTTACATTTAGTGTAAAAATGTGTATAGGATAAAGCATATTGAGTTCAGACTACTTTTGTTACACTGCACATTGAGTTTAGATTTTCTTTTTTCTTTTTTTCTTTCAGAAATGAATGACGTCCAGCTTCAGTTCTTCTCCTGCTCCTGGAGTCCACTTTTCTTACACTGCCCAAATACACCTCTGTAAACACAATAGGATATTCCAGTTAGAGTAAGACTGAACTGCTGAAACAGATAAAGTGTAAGAATATGGCTTCCAATATGGCTTCTGGTACCCTCCACATGAACACATCTCACAGACAAACACAGAAACGCAGCAAGGAGAGAACTCACTACTGCTCAGAGTGTGGAAAAAGTTTTAATCGACGGAGTCATCTCAAAATACACCAGCGCATTCACACAGGAGTTAAACCATATTGCTGCTCAGAGTGTGGAAAGAGTTTCACTCAACAGAGTACTCTCCAACAACATCAGCGCATCCACACAGGAGAGAAGCCGTATCACTGCTCAGAGTGTGGGAAGAGTTTTAATCAACAGATTCATCTTGAACAACACCAGCGCATCCACACAGGAGAGAAGCCGTATCGCTGCTCAGAGTGTGGGAAGAGTTTCACTCTACATAGTACTCTCCAAAAGCACCAGCACATTCATACAGGAGAGAAGCCGTATCACTGCTCAGAGTGTGGGAAGAGTTTTACTCAGCAGAGTACTCTCCAACAACATCAGCGTATCCACACAGGAGAGAAGCCGTATCACTGCACAGAGTGTGGAAAGAGTTTTACTGTACAGAGTAATCTCCAACAACACCAGCGCATTCACACGGGAGAGAAGCCGTATCACTGCTCAGAGTGTGGGAAGAATTTTACTGTGCAGAGTACTCTCCAAAATCACCAGCGCATTCACACGGGAGAGAAGCCGTATCACTGCTCAGAGTGTGGGAAGAGTTTTACTGTACAGAGTAATCTACAAAAACACCAGCGCATTCACCAGCGCTCTTCTCTCAATGCCCAGAGTATGGGAAGAGCTTTAAGCGTTCAAAGATTGTAAAGACACACAAGTGCACAAAGAACAATGGTGGAAATAGGCAGTAATGACTGTGACCATAACACTATTGCTGGAGGAAATCCAGACATTAAAAAGAAATCTGCTTTTAGAGGGGAAAGCTACATTTTGTTGTTTTACCTTGTGTCTAAAACATGCATAAAATGAAATGTAATTATCTATGCTGATGTCAGGTCTACAGCTAACAAGGAATTTTGGCAATGAATTACAACCCCATTTCCAAAAAAGTTGGGACGCTGTGCAAAATATAAATAAAAACAAAATTCAATGATGTGCAAATCATTTAAACCCTGTAATTTATTGAAAATAGTACAAAAACAATAAATCAAATGTTGAAACAGAGAAATTGTATTGTTTTTTGAAAAATCTATGCCCATTTTGAATTTGATGCCAACAACACGTTCCAAAAAAGTTGGGACGGGGGCATGTTTACCACTTTTTCTCATCACCTCTTCTTTTAACAACACTCTGTAAGCATTTGGGAACTGAGGAGACCAACTGCTGTAGTTTTGAAAGTGAAGTGTTTTCCCATTTTGCTTAACATAGGATTTTAGCTGCTCAACAGTTCAGGGTCTCCTTTGTCATATTTTACATTTTATAATGTGTCAAATGTTTTCAGTGGGTGACAGATCTGGACTGCAGGCAGGCCAGTTTAGTGCCCGAACTCTTAATACAGAGCAATGCTGCTGTAATACATGCAGAATGTGGTTTGACATTGTCTTGCTAAAATAAGCAAGGCCTTCTCTGAAAAAGATGTTATCTGGATGGCAGCATATGTTGCCAAAACATGTATATAGCGTTCAGCATTAATGGTGCCTTCACAGATGTGCAAATCACCCATGCCATGTTCAATAATGCAACCCTATACCATCAGTAAAACTGGCTTTAGAACTGTGCACTGATAACAAGCTGAGTGGTCTTTAGCCTAGAGGACACAGTGTCCATGATTTCCAAAAAAGAATTTCAAATGTTGATTTGTCAGACCACAGGACTCTTTTCTCTATCACCTCAATCCATTTTAAATGAGCTCAGGCCCAGAGAAGGTGGCAGCATTTTTCTGTATGGTTTCTTTGCGTTTAAGAGTTTTAATTAGCATTTGTGGATGCAGGGCCAAACTGTGTTCAGACAGTGTTTTTCAGAAGTTTTTCTGAGCCCATGCAGTGATTTCCACTATAGAATCATGTCTGTTTTTAATGCAGTGCCGTCTGAAGGCCCGAAGATCACAGCCAGCAAATGCTGGTTTTTGGCCTTGTCCCTTGTATACAGAGATTTCTCCAGATTCTCTGAATCTTTTAATGTTATTATGTACCATAGATGATGAAAAGCAAAAAACCTTTGCTATTTTCTGTCGAGAAACTTTATTCTTGAATCATTGCACTATTTTATCGTGTAGTCATTCACAGTGTGGTGAACCCCTCCCCATCTTTACTTCTGAAAGACTCAGCCTCTCTGGGATGTTCATTTTATATCCAATCATGTTATTGACCTGTTGCCAAATAACCACCAGGTGTTTTTTTAGCATTACACAATTTTACCAGCCTTTTGTTGCCCCCGTCCCAACTTTTTTGGAATTTGTTGCTGGCATCTGATTCATAATGGGCATATGTTTTTCAAAAAAATAATAAAATCCCTCAGTTTCAACATTTGATATGTTGCCTTTGAAGCTTTTTCAATGAAATATAGAGTTTAAATGATTTGCACATCATTGCATTTTGTTTTTTATTTACCTTTTTTACACCTTTTTTGGAAATGGGGTTGAATGATGAATTAATTTCTTTCATGAAGTTATTCTTTCATTGATTGATGAATGCATGGGTGTGTTCATTATGTTTTGTTTTTTTTTGTCTTTGAGATGTGAATAATCTTGGTCTGAATGAGACCTCTCTCTTCCCCCATTGTTAATTGCATTGTTAATCTTCACAATAACATGGCAACCTTAAAACCTTGCCAGCTATCCTGGTGTAGGGCTAAAAAAAAGCTAGTCTGTGAATTCTGTCTCTAAGGTTTCTGCTCTACCCCCACCCCAAATGGACAGTATCTAGTTTTCTGAGCCCTGGGTTGCATCCAGAAACCCTGAACGTTTATTATTTTTTTCTTCCGATCTTCCTCTTCTCCTCCTTTACCTGGAAATCAATTTCATGATGTCCTCCTACTGGCAGTCCAAATACCAGGAGGCGAGAGAAGTATTTTAACACATTTTAAAGTGGCATCACTGTGTGCACAGCTAGAGAGGACAATCATGGCGCAATCCTACTATACTTTAAATTCTTTATATACACTCCTGAAACAAATATGTTAAACAACACATTCTGTTTCTAACTAGACACATCAGTGTGTTCAGTTGAAGATAAATTTTGTGTTACTTTTAACACAATGTTAAATCAGAAAAAATATGATACAAAGGTGTTAAAACGGGTAACGGTTAGCATTGTGATTGTTAATCTCTTTTTTAGAATGTATACATATATTCTCTTTGTTGTATATTTTGTACCTAACTTCAAATAAAATAAAGTCTACCAACCAAAAATATCCAGCCAACAGTGTCCTGTGGGCAGCGTTCTGTGACCACTGATTAAGGACTAGAGGATGACCAACACAAACTGTGCAGCAGCAGATGAGCTATCGTCTCTGACTTTACATTTACAAGGTGTACTTACAAGGTAGGAGTGTCTAATAGAGTGGACAGTGAGTGGACACAGTGTTTAAAAACTCCAGCAGCACTGCTGTGTCTGATCCACTCGTGCCAGCACAACACACACTAACACACCGCCACCACATCAGTGTTACTGCAGTGCTGAGAATGATCCACCACCCAAATAGTACCTGCTCTGTGAGGGTCTATGTGGGTCCTGACCACTGAAGAACAGGGTAAAAGAGGGCTAACAAAGTCTGCCGAGAAACAGATGGACTACAGTCTGTAATTGTAGAACTACAAAGTGCACCTATATAGTAAGTGGAGCTGATCAAATGGACAATGAGCGTAGAAACAAGGAGGTGGTCATAATGTTATGCCTGATCGGTGTATAATGAAACACACAATTTTTCAGAAAATAATTTACGTTATTATTAATAACAATTGACGTAAGTATTCTGCTGAGAAATGTAGTCCGTTTAGTGTATGGTATTGTTGCTAAGCAACTATGGACTGCTGAATGAGAAGACCATGTACTGCGGTAATTTCTTGAACTTTTTACCTTTTTTTCTTATCTGATAACACAGCACTGTTAAATGCAAAAATCTTCACTTTGTAAGTAGTTTTTGCCACAGAGTCTTATTTAGCACCAATACAACGATGCCCCTCTTCTCCCGCTGAGGCTGAATTTTAAATGGCAAAGTGCACAATGTAAGAATTACAATACTGGATCCTGCACCCCAACAGTGCATAGTATAGTTAAAAAATAGTCAATTGGGATTCAGCCACATCCATACTCGATAAATGATGCACTACTTGGCTGAAGGGACTAGAATTTTTAAAATTTCCATAGCTAGCACACTATTTAGGGAGTACGGAGACGTTTGGGATTCAGCCTGGGATTGATGCTTCTGACTGAAACATGGACATTTGAATCAATGGACATTTGAGGTGTAATCCATTCAAGTGATATTCTTTAGACTTTTATCTTGCAAGTTTACAGTTAATCACATCGTAAGTACTTTAAATCAAGCTTGTGATATTAATGATGTAGTTTAGCCTGTTAACTAGCTGACCAGCCTAGTTCTAGTTGAGAACATAAGTCGCCAGCCTCTCAGTTTAAACAAAAACAGGTTCTTACTTCATCAATATACTCGGTGGTCCATGTGAGCAGTATGAGAGTTAAAGATTATTCCATTAACAGCACAGGTGTTTTTTCTTTGTGCTGTGGCGCAGTAATACAAAGGTCATTTGTTGTGAGGGGGTCAAAGGTGTGCATATATAGTAGATTTTTACAATGGTTTCAAACGTAGGACAATCCTATTTTAGGAACAGAACTATCCGTTTTATAAAGGAGTATTAGGTGTGTGCTTTCAAACAGTTGTTGTGATGGGTCCACTTCATCAGTAGTCTACATCAACTTTTTCATGAAGTTTACAGGAATCACCTGTCCTATTTCCCCAATTTCTGCTTATTCTCTTGTGGTACTGAGGTCACTGAGTGGCCAAGGGTGGTGATAGTATGCACAGGAGCCAACACTTTACAGCTATTACTACTGAAAGGAGGGTGAAGTGAAAAAAATGCATGGGCTTGCCAGGACAAATAAACAAAAAAAACATACAAGGTGTTCGTACTATTTCCAGTGGCCTCTTTGTCCTGCCCACTGACAAAGTATGGGTGCTTCAGGCAGCAAAACTGTTTTAAAAAACATACACTGCATAGCTAGCCCATCTTCTCCCTCCTCTCTTCCCAGAGGACTAGCTGGACCCAGGTTTTAACCTCCAAACTCCTGCCTAAACTGGTTGGTGAAACTCATTACACATGAGCAGGTACTCCCACATAAACAAATTCTTCATAGATAAAAAAAGCTTCTTATTTTTTACATTCAGCTAACACCTGACTGGAATACTTGTTTTTTTTAGCTTTACTTAAAGAAGTACAGTGGAGGAAATAAGTATTTGATCCCCCACTTATTTTGAAAGTTTGTACTCTGACAAATAATTAAACATTCTATGATTTTTATGGTAGCTTCATTTGAACAGTGAGAGATGGAATATCAAAAAGAAAATCTAGAAAATTAAATAATATTTAAATAAAAAATAATTTGCATTTCATTGAGGGAAATAAGTATTTGATCCCCTAAAAACCATGACTAATGTTGGCTCCCACAGACCACTGACACACCCTAATCTCAGTGAAGTCATTACCTGCATGAGAGACACCTGTCCCAAATTGTCACCTGTATAAAAGGCCACCTGCCAACAGACTCAGTGACACTCCAACATCTCCACCATGGGCAAGACTAAAGAGCTGTCTAAAGATGTCAGGGACAAAATTGTTGACCTATACAAGGCTGGAATGGGCTACAAAGCCATAAGTAAGAAGCTGGATGAGAAGGTGACAACTGTTAGTGCAATTATTCGGAAGTGGAAGAAGTACAACATTACAGTCAATCGACCTAGGCCTGGAGCTCCATGCAAGATATCACCTCGTGGAGTCTCATTGATCATGAAAAAGGCTAAAAATCAGCCAAGAACTATACGGGAGGAGCTGGTTAATGATCTCAAGGCAGCTGGGACCACAGTCTCCAAAAAAACCATTGGTAATACACTGAGACGTAATGGTTTAAAATCCTGCAGTGCACGCCAGGTTCCTCTGCTCAAGAAGGCTCACGTCCAGGCCTGCCTCAAGTTTGCCAATGAACATATTAATGACTCCGAGAGAGACTGGGAGAAGGTGCTGTGGTCAGATGAGACCAAAATTTTGCTCTTTGGCCTCAACGCAACTCGACGTGTTTGGAGGAAGAAAAATACAGAATATGACCCTAAGAACACCATCCCCACCGTCAAGCATGGTGGTGGAAGTATTATGTTTTGGGGTTTTTCTTCTAAGGGCACAGGCCAACTTCACCGCATCGACAGGAAGATGAACGGGGCCATGTATTGCAAAATCCTGGGTGACAACCTCCTTGCCTCCGCCTGGGCACTGAAAATGGGTCGTGGATGGGTCTTCCAGCATGACAATGACCCAAAACATACAGCCAAGGAAACAAAGGAGTGGCTCCATAAGAAGCATATCAAGGTCATGGAATGGCCTAGCCAGTCTCCTGACCTCAATCCCATAGAAAATCTATGGAGAGAGCTGAAGCTTCGTGTTTCCAAATGCATGCCTAAAAACCTTAAGGATTTGGAGATGATCTGCAGAGAGGAGTGGGCCAAAATTACTCCTGAAGTGTGTGCAAACCTTATAAAAAACTACAAGAAACGTCTGACTGCTGTGCTTGCCAACAAGGGTTTTGCCACCAAGCATTAAATGATGTTTTACTAGGGGGTCAAATACTTATTTCCTTCAATGAAATTCAAATTAATTTTTATTTCTCATTTCATGTAATTTTCTCAGTTTTTCTTTTGATATTCTGTGTGTCACTGTTAAAATAAAGCTGGCATAAAATTATGAGATGTTTCATTTATTTTTTTGTATTAAAACTTTTAAAGTCAGTGGGGGATCAAATACTTCTTTCCTCCACTGTATACACCCTGCAGAAAAGTAATTATTTTCTGAACTCAGAAAAATGAAAGAATAATTGTGAGTTAATACATCTAATTAAATTCAAGTTCATCCAACTTGTTAGTTCAGTAACTATGTCTTATTCTTTCTGAGCCGTTTCACTCCAGGCAGCCATTTTACAGTTTATGACAGTGCAGAGTTTCAGAGAGCTTTCTCAGGTAAGACAGGAATGAATGAAACAACTTTTCTAATTCTTTTTTTTAAGATTGAGTTATGTTTTTTTATGTATTTATACAAATGATTAATTTTTAATTCGGGTCATTATGTTTGTACTGTTTTATTACTTTGTAGCCAATAAACAGCTATGCTAGCTAAGCAGTGACAGCTAGCTGGCTAAGGTATTTAAATAGAGTTTAGCTAGCCAGCTTAGTTCTCAGTTGATGTTTTTTCAGCCTGTGAAGATACACTTATGTGTACAGTTTGCTAATACTGTAGGTTTGCTTTAGGGACATGAAGAGAGCTGTTTGGAATATAAGGGCTGGATCTGAACCACTGCAACATAAAATAAACTTTTACTAAACCTAAGCTGCTGTTAAGAGTTTTTATTAGTTTGATGATTTGAAGACTTTTGTGTTGAGCCTTTTTTTCTTTTCAATTTGGGTGGCTTTTGAGTGCAGCTTAGCTCAGGTGGGAGGGTGAGTGGGTGTAGGTGCAGAACTCCAACAATCTGAACCGCTGCTTAATGTAAGTAGTGATTTGAACGTTAGCCGTAATGCCCCTTATTAGCCACAGTGGGTTTGAAGCTGTATTAGCTCAAGTATTACTAAATTACACCATGAGAAGGTCATTTGTCTCTGATTAAATAAAAAAAAAACCTACCTCCATAATCAACACTCATGTATGGTCTAGAACACAGGTTCCCAGTGCTGCTCCTAGAGAACCCTGTCCTGCACATTTTACCGTTTTCCTACTGTTTTCCACACACACTATTTGGTTCAGGTGTGTTAGTACAGGAAAAGACTAAAACGTGCTGGACAGGTCAGTAAATATTGATGTATTATGACAGTTGGGTCATTTTAGTTTTCTGAAAAATGTAGATTTAGTTTATTGGGTGCTGAGTCTTACATTTTGTCCCAGTCTGATTGAATTTTTTGAAAAATGAATTGGATAAAAGGTGTGATTATTTAGTATTGTTCGTTTTATTTAGTCTATGTTACCTAAAGCCTTTCTGAGTGTTGTACTGTATTTTGTGTTTGCGTTCAGCTGCTTTTGAAAATGTTCTCTAGGGGACGTTGGTTCGATGATCTGCCCACTGCAGATCAGACCTCCATCATGGACATGTACATCCTGCATCTGAAAATCAACCAACTGGTTAGTTCAGTTCTATTCAATCAAACACAAGCCAAGAACAAGCTGTGTGCAGCAGCATTTCTATTAGTAGTAGCTAGGAGAGTCCAAATATCATTTACTGAGTGTCCCGCTGTTCTTTTCTGTAATGGTCTTACATTGGTTCTGATTTCAGGAGATCGCTGCTCTGAAGTATGAGAAGGAGAAGCCGGACAAACAGGTACAGAATCTCAAGAGTATTTTAAAACATAGTGGACTCTCTTATTAGTGTGACAGTTTGCAGTCACTGTCACTGGGGACATTCCTTTCCCAGTTGCTAGAGGGCAGTGATAACCCCCTAGTTTGCTGTCAAAGGAAAGAAGAACAGCTTTGGATGGAAACTTGAGTATGTATGGCATGTAAGACCCTTGTTGGGGAACTTCTTCCAAATCCAGATAATCTCTTTTGGTATTTATACTGGTCATCGTAGTTCTTTGAGTAAAAGACCAACTTCAAGGGGCTTTGAGGACCTTTGCTTCAATCATCTGATATCCTGCTAAAAGTTTGAATGGGAACTGAACTTGAACAGGATTACTGATGAACTGTATCATCTTATACAGGTGTGAAAAGGAATTCGAACATGGGCATTCTGAGAACTGGTCAGACTGTTCTCATTGCTGTTCTCATTGTTCTAATCATGTGTGGTTATTTAGGAAAGGCAACCCACCTTTACTAATTTCTCTTAACCTCATTCCTTGGTCAAGGTAAACCTAGTGAGTGTTGCATGAGGAATGGTAATAAACTATATAACATGTCTTACTGATAAACGTTTAGAAACAACATTAATTCTGTGAAAACAAATATGAAAAAGTAGTTTTCAAGAGATAACAGTAACATGATTATTAACAGGAGAATTTTATTACAGAGTTACATTGATTTTTATTACAAATCATATTTTGTAATAAAATATTTTATTACAGTGCTCTGTATGTAGCTCTCTGCCTTGAATGTATTTTAAAAATTGGGTTTGGGCCAAAATCTTATATGCAGAGTATCATAAAACAATGTCTCAGACACCTGACAGCATATTTCTAACTATTTCTTACAATAACTTTTTGTGAAGTAGGTTATTTAAAAACTTTGTTTCCAAAGCTGTAAAAATAATTAGTAACATAAACATGTCGTTTGTGTGTGTTATGAACAAAAACTTGCTTTGAGAAAAGGTTTCAGCTGGTATTTATTGCAAACCTCCTAAATAATCACAAGGATATTGTAAGGGTAATTAATGCTAACATAACTTAGAAAACAATAAAATGTGCAGCATAGGGGAAATTCCAGGACCAGGATCGAGAACCTTTGCTTTACAGTAAGAGTATATTCTCAGTTCAGTGGAAGATCAACAGTTCAATTCAGTTCAAAGTCCCTGAAATGAAATTAGTCTTTAAACATGTTGCATTACTTTTCTGCATATATTGTACTTGTTTTAAGTAATTTTATAGTAAAATAAATAGAGAAATATGATTGCAACAAGCAAAATGATCTGCCAGTATAATTTTACTGCATTTGTATTTCAATTTGAGAAATATTAGACATATCAACTAGATGTAATGTGAATTCACTTTACAAGATATTTTTTCCTGAACTGCATGTTCAGCTATCAACACAGAGTTCATGCTGAAAAGTGTTTTGCTGTATTTTTCAAAAAAAAAATCCCTGCAATCTAGCCAGCTATGTTTCTTTGCCATGTATTCTGTTTGTTTAGTTTTTGCACATTACCCCTGAAAACTTTATCACATGCATAAAGTAATGTATTGATGAAATATGTTGGCTACTTACATGTTTTCTTTTCCTTTTTTAAATCCAATTCACAGACCTTGGACATGACTATGATGTACGGGTACATCAAGGGTCCAGTCTTGAGCCTACAGAAGTATCATTTGGAATAAAGGACCAACAGACTACCGGACCTTCAAAATCATTGACAAATCATTCAACATCAATCAACATTGGCTCTTCCACATCACCAGAAAGTGAGAGTCTCCATAAATGAATAACTCTGTAAACCAGAATGTTCAAATAGACGTAAGTTCTACAACAGGCACTTAATGCTACACTGCAAGAAATCTTATATTATGTCTCATTATGAGATGTAAGAATATTGCAAGGTTATTTAATCCATTTTGTACATCCATTTTTAATCCATGTACAGTTCAGTCTGACAATGTTATAATAGCTAGTAACAGAACAGCTACACGTTAAAGGACTTAGTGAAGTGATATGTTTCATGTCTTGTACAAACATATATTTTGTTTAATTATAACCTCTACATTCCTCCAATCAAGACATGCACACACACTTTCACTTTATTTAAGAAAACATGTTCTATTAAATAATTTTTCTTTAATCTCACAGGTTGGCAAAGTCACAGCCAAAGTGATATCTGTCCAGGCATCCTCTGAGAATGTGTACATTTTGAGTACAACATTCATGATGAGACTGGAAGGATAAAGCTGGTGATCAAAGACCTCATCTTTCAGACTGTTCCCAGACACTCATATGCCATTTTTAATACAGCAACATGGGATCAAGGTAGCACACACCTCATTTCCACATGAGGCACAATATTTGAGTGAGTGGCAGATATTTCAGTAC
This sequence comes from Colossoma macropomum, assembly GCF_904425465.1. Classification (NCBI taxonomy): domain Eukaryota; kingdom Metazoa; phylum Chordata; class Actinopteri; order Characiformes; family Serrasalmidae; genus Colossoma; species Colossoma macropomum. The sequence goes on along the minus strand of NW_023494806.1, from coordinate 27,108,295 downwards.
CTGGACATATTTTTTAAAACACTGCGCTGTCTACTCGCAACACTCTTGCAACCTAAACTAACCCACAAATACCTCTACCTCAACCTTCTATGCTCAAATCAGCACATTTGCAGCACATTTTTGTCTATACTTGTAATGTAATACTTTAAACGTTTTTTCTTATTTTTGGACGTAAATATGTAAATGTATTTAAGTCAGTGCTTAAACTGACTTCTGTACTTTTTTACTATGTTACTAAACTACATACTTATTTAGAGAATAGAGTAGAACAGCTTTAAATGATATTGAGTGTGTAGTTTTTTACTTCTCTAAATTAAAACTTATGAATTAATTGCACCAGAGGCCTCACAGTTCGTCAGAATTCCTCAGTTTAAAAAATGTGTACTTTTTCCCTGCATGAAACGGTATCTTGACAAGGTGTCATAAATTTAGTCAATATAGTTTGTTTCTCATATTTATATAGCTGTAAGCCTTTTATGAGATTCTTTAACTTCTTTCTAAACATCATCTTACTAGTTTTAACAAGTAAATTCAACTCACTACCTTGGCAGATTATTTTGCTAGTATCAAGCATATTCATAAAAATAAGCAACACGGTGACATAATTCCACTTGATAAATTACTTATAACAAATGCAAAATGTTTAGAAATAAGTTAAACAATCATAAGCTTACAACAATCTCAACATGAGTTTTGTAAGGCATATTGACAACAATTAAGACACCATTTTTTCCCATGTGCTTATATGCCAGTTCTTGAATGTCACTTAAAATAATTTCTGACTCTTTGGTATACAGTAAAATTTAGACTTCTTTTGCTAAAAATTATAAAGTATAAAAAAATTATAAAAAGTATAAACTACTTCAACTATTACTTCAAGGGTATGCACCCACCGCACAATGAACATGAACACACTTTTTGTAAATACATTTATGATGACCTATCTGTACCAAGAGTTTGTATGTTCTCCCCGTGTCTGCATGGGTTTCCTCTGGGTTCTCCGGTTTCCTCCCACAGTCCAAAGACATGCAGTCAGGTCAACTGGACATGCTAAATTGTCCCTAGGTGTGTGTGTGTGTGTGTGTGAATGTGTATGTGTGTCTGTCTGCCCTGTGATGGACTGGCGACCTGTCCAGGGTGTATCCTGCCTTCCGCCCAATGACAGCTGGGATAGGCTCCAGCACCCCACCGCGACCCAGAAGGATAAGCGGTTTAGATGATGTGTGTGTGTGTGTGTGTGTGTGTATCTGTACCAACATTCATGCATTGGTAACTACACTATATGTCACACGTGCTTCATGTGCATTGTGCTAACTACGATAATTTATAATTATATAAATTCCCAGTCAAATTTGCAATAGAAAATGCTGTCATAAAATTGATGGGCTGTCAATGTAAAAGCTTTTGCCTCACAAAGAAACCCACTGTCCAATTAGCTAACTATTTAGACATACTTTTACCATGATTCTATCTGCTGGCACAATACGATACACCAATATATTCTCGTGAGACCTGGTAATTCATTGGGTAATTCATTCATATGAGTCCCCAAAGGATATTACAAAAACCATGTAAGCTACAGTGCTGAAACCTGGTGCGCCTTGTAGAGGACATCCTGGCCTTTCCAGTTATATGTCATTTGTTTGTTGGGGTGTGTCATTCGCAGCAGGAGTTCTGTCTCTTCAAAATAGCTGCCATCTCAGCAACCTCATTTTATGGATGCAAGAGAAGTAAGTAGTTGACAAGTATGCATTTAAGATGTTTCTAAAGCCTATAGTTGATATGCTTGAGGTAGAAAAACATTTAAGCTCATTTTCAGAGCAATTTTTATGGATACACACAAAAGTTTAGCCAAATAACAACAGTATACTTTTTTGATGTCCTTTGTGGTGCACACTGGAACTAACAATCTGTTTTTAGATGAAATTCATGGTATCACAGGTGACAGGAAGTTGACTGAGGCAGAGAAAATTAAAGGATAATCACACCCCTCTTGATCCAGTAGGATTAGAAGCAACAACATGTAAGCTTAATAGTTAAATACATTGCTGTGATATTACTGTATGTGTTTTTTTTTATTATTATTATTATTTATGGTGCTCATTTTTTTTTGTACCAACAGTATTTTTAGGTTTTACTCTTATTGCTTAATGGATAACTGGAATTAAGTGTATGCAGGCATTTAAGGGAGGGATCTGAGCTTTTATACAATTGGACTTTTAAAAATTAAAACATTAAAAATGAACTAATTCTCCTCCCTCTCCATTTATACCTAAGATTCATGCCTACCATGAAACAGTTTGCTGCTAAATGACACACTCAAAGCTGTACTGACTGGATGCCCTGAACTTTGAAGATTGATGACAAGGTTTTTGAAGTTGTTGCTGATGTTGCAGCAGTGTTTTGGCCTGATGCAGTATAGGAAACAAGACATATGACATCATTATTATTACTATCTAACGTCCTGTTGTCCACTATTAAGGACATGTATATAAAATAAAAATAAAAAAGTGTTTTTGAAAAATGTTCACTGTGAAGTTTCTTCCAGCCAATACACTAATTTTATTCTAATTTTTTCTCTGGGTCTCAGGAGGATATGGCAGGAAAAATCAACAACCAACCAACAGATTAACAAGCATGATACATTAATTATGGGTTTGATATGAAGCCATAATGTCAATATGTGTGTGTGTGTATTGTATACAATATATTCGTGTTTATGGGAGAGTTTATGTAGGAAATAAATGCTATAGCTCACGTGCATATGTCACGGATGGAGCTCGGGCGCCATTGTGTTCAAATCGTGAACTGACAAGTCGGAGTAAGACCGGAAAACTCCTTATTTTAAATGTAAAACTACTGTATGAAATGTGGTTTGGTCGTAGTAATTAGACTATTATTGTCATTTTATTTTCGCAGCCTCACAAACAGTAATTCAAGAAGTCACTCAGCAACACATTTCCGCATAAGAAAATCTCGCTTTTTCTACTACTTGCAGGTTCTTATTTTGACCACACGATGGAATCCAAGCTCTATTGATGACAAAACGCCCTCCGCCCGAAACACCTGGGCGGTCTTTCTGCACTGTTTCCGCTTTCTCTAATCAGCAAACTAATAACTCAACTACATATTCGGTGCTATTATACAATAACTCATCACATAGAGCATCTTACTGTACTACAGACACTTCTCGGAATGAACATCTCGGCAGCTGAGCTATAACTAAGCGCACCACACAACTGCACAAAGAGATGCTCGCTTTCATACTCATTCAGCGCTCGCGCGCTCTTCATAAAGCCCTATTACCACATCACAGCACATAACAGAACTCGCGGTTTGCTAGAACACGTGCTCTTTCGGACTGCAACAATTAGGTGGCTCTCAAAAGAGCCTTTTGGGTTTTTGGTACAACTTGGGAACACTCCAATTAATTTAAGCGCGCTCTCCGCGGATACGGCGGGCCAACTGGATGTCCTTAGGCATGATGGTGACTCTCTTGGCATGAATGGCGCATAGGTTAGTGTCCTCGAACAGACCCACCAAGTACGCCTCGCTAGCCTCCTGCAGGGCCATGACGGCAGAGCTCTGGAAGCGGAGATCGGTCTTGAAATCCTGAGCGATCTCACGCACCAGGCGCTGGAAGGGCAGCTTGCGGATCAGCAGCTCTGTGGATTTCTGATAACGGCGGATTTCCCTCAGAGCCACGGTGCCAGGCCTGTAACGGTGAGGCTTCTTCACACCGCCAGTGGCCGGGGCGCTCTTACGAGCAGCCTTGGTAGCCAGCTGCTTCCTCGGGGCCTTACCACCGGTAGATTTACGGGCGGTCTGCTTGGTTCTTGCCATGATGTGGCACTCCACTCTTTTCCACAAAAGAAAAAGAATGAGCTCATTCGCATGCCGCAGCTTTTTTTAAGCATTTGAGCTGCTCGCCGCTCATTGGGCGTCTTGGATGTTCCCGCCTCTCATTGGACGGCTGTTCATGCGTGGTCTAAACGCTATTGGGCGTCTTCTGTTTTGAAAAAAGACACCGCCCCACCGCCGTGGCGGGCTCAACTACTTAATTTTTTTTTCTCTTACACGCGGTGTGTAACGTTACTCTGATTTTTGGTTCATTTATAATCACATGCCTGTTATTTCGCCTTGACTCGCGCAGTTACACAGTGGTTCGTTTGTTTTTATTCGTTTTATTCATTTATTTTATTTGAGTAGAATAAGAGCTTTTAAACCTTATTCAGTACGTAATGGGAGGGGGGGGGTTACATTGCGCCTTTTTTTTCACTAAGACACAATAACTGGTAATTACTGATCATTCAACGGCCGCCTTTTTCTTCCTCTTTTGGTGGGAGAGCAAAAGAAAAAACTGCACTTCTGTCGTTGAGGTGGGTGGCCCTTAAAAGAGCCTTTGGTTCTGTACAAATCAGGAGAAAAGTAATTTACTTGGTCTTGGCCGCTTTCTCGGTCTTCTTGGGCAACAGTACAGCCTGAATGTTAGGCAGCACGCCACCCTGAGCGATGGTCACTCCTCCGAGCAGTTTATTCAACTCCTCGTCGTTACGAACAGCCAGCTGTAAGTGACGAGGAATAATACGCGTCTTCTTGTTGTCGCGAGCGGCGTTGCCGGCCAACTCCAGGATCTCAGCGGTCAGATACTCCAGCACGGCTGCCAAATAGACGGGCGCACCGGCGCCGACGCGTTCGGCGTAGTTACCTTTACGTAGAAGCCTGTGAACACGGCCTACAGGAAACTGGAGCCCAGCGCGAGAGGAGCGAGTCTTGGCCTTGGCTCTAGCCTTACCGCCGGTCTTACCTCGGCCACTCATTTTGTGTTTCAATCAATTTCACCAAACAAAACTGAAATGAAACGTTACTGAGTCCGAACGCCCTTCTTATGAGAGCGACTGCGTTTCTATTGGCTAAAATGCGACGGCCGCCAACAACCAATCACATTAGCGCCGGCCAACTCTAGGGTCCGCCCACCGCTCTTCTCCAAGCATCCCGCTTCTGCCCCTCCCCGTCGTGCTGCCACTTGTGTGCGAGTCTGAGTCTGAGTGAGTGAGAGGGAGAGAAAATGAGATATCAAGACAAAGAAGGAAAGAAAGAAACTTAAATACGTCCCTGTTTTCCTACCCCATTCCCACTCCTATTCTCATCCATGTAAATGCAAATGGTCACTCGATTATTATGCTGAGCCCGGTGTTCATATAATATCACTACTGTCTAGTAATGACCAGCGTGAAGGAAATGCTCTTTGAATAGAAAATGTGGGTGGCTCTTAAAAGAGCCGTTTTGGATTCTGGGAAGTAAACAGCGCGTTTACTTCTTGGGTGCGGCCTTTTTCGCCGCCTTGGGCTTTGCTGCTTTGGGCTTGACGGCCTTTGTTTTCTTCGGGCTCTTGGCCGCCTTCTTCGGGGCCGCCGGCTTCTTGGCTTTCTTGGGAGACTTGGCGATTTTCTTGGCGGCCGCGGGCTTCTTTGCCGCTACCTTCTTGGCTTTTTTCGGCGATTTCTTGGCGGCCGCGGGCTTCTTCGCCGCTACCTTCTTGGGCTTCTTGGCGGCGGCCTTCTTGGCTTTCGGCGCCGCTTTCTTTGCCGGCTTCTGCTTAGCCTCGGTTTGCTTTTTGCCGAGCTTGAAGGAGCCTGACGCACCGGTGCCTTTGGTCTGCACCAGAGTGCCCTTCGTCACGAGGCTCTTGAGGGCGAGCTTGACGCGGGATTTGTTCTTCTCCACGTCGTAACCGCCGGCAGCCAGGGCCTTTTTGAGAGCGGCGAGAGACAGGCCGCTTCTCTCCTTGGACTGTGAAACAGCCTTGACAATGAGCTCACCGACGCTGGGACCGGCTTTCTTGGGCCGGGCTGCGCTTTTCTTCTTGGGAGCTTTGGCCGGCGCGGCTGGAGCGGGAGCAACTTCTGCCATCCTTTAGCTTTTGCTGGGAGCGGAGCAAGAATGAACACAAACTTCCCTGTTCAGAGGAAACTCAGTTGCACGCGAAGTCCGGCCCCTTAAAAGCCACATGAGAACGGTGTAGACTCAACCCGGCGGGCGCTGTGCAGCCGTGCCTCACTGACGCGCCCGCATTTGTGTTTTCTTGTGCCATTTATCAGGCAAAATACGAGCGAAAGCGCCGCTTGGCGAGCGCCCAACGGTTCGCTCTTCTAGAAGAGGCTCTGCCGTGTGTCCCGAGTACGGGAATGTGCGCGCAGCGACGCCTCGTTTCGTAGGTCGATCTCAAAAGGGCGCCGCGCGGCCGCCGCTCCGAACCTGAAACGATGCATTTGGAGCGATAATCGGTGGAAAACAGGCGCAAACTACGGCGTGAGCCTTCGGAAAGATCAATGGCGCGTTCGAGGAGAGCATCAGCGAGGGCCTGGCGAACTCCTAGCGGCCGAGTGCCTCGCTGACTATGGGCAAAACGAGCTCTATTGGAACGCATAAAGCACACGCGTGAAGTCGGCGGCCGCTGGGACCAGAGCAAGTCCTCTGTTGATGTGCTGTTGTAAAAAGCAGTATATAAAAAAACTTTGACCTTAACCCCGAGATCCGAGGCCAAGCTCTTTCTAAACCTAATTATTTTTACCATAAGTTCGCCGTAAACCGAGTAGGAAAGCTTTTCCTAACCCTAGCAGAAAATTAAGCCTAACCCCTCTCTGACCCTAATTTGATTTAGCCTAAACTCATTACAAACGTAGTGGCCACCATCTGTGAAATACTCAGACTACATCATAAGTCAATGGTCTAGCTCCAAACCAACTTTTACTCATTATAAATATAAGCCTGGGGCCTAGATGTGAGCCTACATATGCTCACTCTAAACACTTCCAAAGCTTAAAACCAAGCCCCATACCTACAACTGCTTTATCTAACTAGCCTAAGGCCTTGCCCTAAACCAACTTTGACATTCTGCAACTTCACAAGAAACCAAAGGCCTAGGTCTAAACCTAATATTACTTACTCTAACATCATGATGGGCAAGAGGCCCAGCTGAAATGCTAATTTTGGCTTACTCAAACTACATCATTATCTGAAAGCCTAGCTCTGTACCAGCTTTCATTTCTCCAACTTCATCATCAGTCTAATGGCTCGCTATAGAACTCTGTTCACTCACTCTAACTCCATGACTTTGACATTCTCTAACTCCAACATAAATCAAAGGCCAAGCTCTATAGCTACTGTTACTTATTCTGAATACTCGGTAAGCCTGAGGCCTAGCCAAAAAATAGCGTAACAGTAGTTTAGAGAGCTAGGACTTAGAAGTTTACGATTCACTCTAACTTCTTCATGAGCCTAAGGCTTTTCTCTACACCTATTAAGTACTTGACTACATCAGATGCCAGACGCCCCGCTGTGAGGCTCCTCTTGCTTATCTAGCTACATCACAAGCCTAAAGCTTAGCCTTATTTGACTGCATTATAAGCCTGAGGCATAGCCGTAAGCCTCCTTTCACTTACTCTAACTTCATCAACAGCCTAATGGCTATTTCTGTACCTAATTTTATATGCTTTATCGTAAACCTAAGGCTTAGCTCTTAACCTAGTATTACTTAATCTGTTTACATTATGCTTATTCCAAGTACTTCATGAGCTTAAAGCATAGCTCTTTACCTATTTTTATTTCTTTAATTTCATGTACCTCCTTTCATTCATCCTCATTTCATCATATGGCTGTGGCCTACCTCTAAACTACTTTTGGTTGCTCTAACTACATCATAAGCTTAAAGCCTAGTCCTGAACACACTACTACCAACTCTAACTTCATCAAATGCCAGAGCCCTAGCTGTAAACTCACTTTTACTTTCTCTAACTTCAAAACGTGTCTCTAAACATAGTTTTGCTTATGCTAATTTCATCATAATCTTAGAGTATAGCTCTGTAGCTACTTCTACTCTCCCATCAAAACTTCATCATAAGCATCAAGCCTTGCTATGTTTCTCTTTTCATTCACTTTAGCTACCCTAGAAGCCAATAGGCCAGCTATCAACCTATTATTTAACTGTAGGCTTACAGTATAGTTAGAGTAAGCACAAGTAGATTTAGAGTTAGGCCTCTAATTTAGCCTTATTTTGATTTAGATTTAGCCTTAGATTTAGCCTCAGTCTAACAGTGTAGTTAGACTTAATAGAAATAGGTACATGGCATGACATTAGGCTTATGATGAAGCCTAATAAGTCATAAGTCATTACGATGAAGCCATAAGTCTCATGCCTAGCTGTATGTACATCATGAACTCAAAAGCTCGCTCAATGCCTACTTTTATCTCTGTAACTTCATCAGAAGTCTAATGCCTTGCTCCCTACCTTCTTTCATTTCATCATCTTATACATGTCCTACATCTAAACCTACCATTGCTTGCTCATAACTTAAAGCCTAGACGTTACACTTTCTCTTCCTTACTCTAACATCATCATGAGCCAGCGGCCTCGCTCTAATTGTAGCATTTACTCAAACTACATAAGCCTGAGCTCCAGTTCTAAGCCTACTGTAAGCACAAATGGCCTAGCCCTAATCTCACTTCTACATTCTCTAACTTCATCATATGTGCCTATGGCCTAGCTCTAACATCGCATTAAGCCTAAGGTCTAGCTTTGCACCTGTTATTATGCGCTCTGACTACAAGAGAGCTCTGAGGTCTAGCTGGAAGCTTCCTTTTGCTTACTCTATCTTCATCATAAACCTAAGGCCTACATTTAAACCTAACTGTACAATTAATCTGAGGCATACGTGTAAGCATACATATGCTCACTCTTACTTCATCATAAGCCAAAGGCCTGACTAACCAATTACTTCCTCACCCTGACAGCATCATTAACCTGAGGCCATACTCTGACTACTTTAGAAGCCAGTAGCTTACCAATAAACCTATGTAAAACTACTTTTGCTGTAAGCAATAGCTTGGATCAGTTCCATGAGGTCCATTTTGCAGAAATGTGACCTACATCTCATAGTGAATAAAACAACTGCCGAATATGAGTATTACACCAAACATTAGTTTCTTTAGTTTTTTTTTTTAACCAAATCATTTCCCTTTTTTCTCCTATCCATTACTATTATGCACCTTTTCCTTTCATTTGTTCCTATCTCGTTCCTCCATTCCTCCATAAACTGCTATTACTCTTCAATAAACTTATTTGACTCCAATTACCCTGTTTAGGTTTATTTAATGAATCATTCAACAAATAATCATTTATTTAGATGTTTATTTTCAGCTGAAAACACGTTTTGAAACCTACACTAAATCAAGTAGTTTCAAATTGATTATATCTCATTTACCGCTTTACCTCTCTCTCTCTCTCTCTCTCTCTCTGCTTCTCTCTTTTTCATCTTTGTCCTCAATGATAACTGAAAAAGCACACATTACACATACGTTATAAAAGCTGTCTGTACCAAACCCCAGCTAACAGAAAAGGTAGGTACTCATACAGTTAATGAGACAAAATACAGTCTAATGTAGGGGAGACTGGGTACAGTTGTAAAACTTTTTGTTTCAGCACCTGTAACTCACTGAATTTGTGAGCTAAAGTTCTCAAACTTTTACACAAAGTAATCATAGTTTTTTACTACAAATTACTTCAATTTAATCCTCAGCAAGGATATCATAGACTTCATAAGTTTAAGTCAAATACATGGTGTTTTTTTGTTACAACCTACCCTACTACCAGGGAAGGTTGTAACACATGCTGGGGTAAGTTATAACAATTAGATATAAGAGGCAAAAACAGTGACCACACCATGCAATATGCTACAAAAGGATGTTTATTGAAATAAAATAACCCAGAACAATGCTTTTCATCCCATGTTTGTGATTGTTTCATGTTATATATTACTGCCACTTGATATGTAAATTTTCTGATCTAAAAGAAAGTGGAGCAGAGTTCATAGATACAAAAAGTTTTTTCGATTTGTCTGCCACCTGTGCTAGTATTCAATTTTATTCCACTCCCCAGTGGTTAACCTGTCATATGCTTATCTCATGTGGAGTTTGTCCATAACACAGGTCTGTTGCCTGAATCAAAATTTCAGCCAACACTTCTCCTGCATCTCAGAGAAAAGTCTGTTGCTGCTCCAGTAACCTACACTTGGAAGATCACTAGACCCCAGGTCTTTTGGCTTCTGCAGTGATTTGCAGTATCTGCTCAGTGTCACATGGCAGATCCTATGTGCCTTTACAACTGATCAGACTGACTTGCCCTTCTTTGTGACTCCATCATTTGCTTTTGTAAAACATCAGCAGGCACACCTCTGTCAGTCTTTCCTCTGTAAGTCCTCCTGACTAGGCATTCTATAAAATTATTAAAATCAGTAAAATGTTCCAAGTTGTATGTATGGGGATGGTTGTAACATTTTTCATAGATGTGTTACAACCCACCCCACACCTGTCAGCCATTGTTTAGCCATCTGTATTAGCAAAGTGGTCGAAATTAGCAGGGGAATATGCATCATATTTTGCCTGAGAAACTACAGCTGAATCTAACATAAGCCTTATGGTTTTATCTGTGATAGTACTAAACAAAATTCAGTGTTGGGCAAAAAAATACGTTTTTACCAGAAAATCCATTTTTTCCTCTATAGAATCTGTATTTGCTTGTTTCCAGCCTTGACAAACACCATGTGGGATCAGGGTGGAAGTGGGTAAAAACTGAAATGATCACATGAATCCTGTCCCTGACTGGTGGAATTGGTGGTGTTACAACTCTACAAGCGATGAGGTAGGTGCCGGACAGCCGTCGCGACATTCAACCTCCGTTTGCGACTTCCGGGTTCATACCCCCGTTCCCCTTAATGTGTCTGGCAGAAAACAGAGATCACTTCCAGCATCGCAATGCAATCGATTACACATACGTCAAGGTATGTAGCATATTTTTTGGTTCAAACTGCTTCATCCTAACGGGAGTTACAACAGAATATTCGGGGCCTCTTTCGAGTGAATCACCTTCTAGTATGTGTAGGTAACAAAATACAGTAACGAACATCACGTGCGCTGATTACTGAGGCAATTGCGAATAGCGCAGGTTGCTAAGCGGTTTGAGACTCAACAAGTGCAGGTACATGATTTAAATGAATTTGTCCACAAAAACGTAGACCTGCACTGAAGGAACCTGGATAAGATCCCTCAGTAAATTGTTCCTTACCCAGAAAGGTTATAGTCTGAGGAGCACTTCCAAACATGTGATGGTCCAGTTATATTTCTTAGAAAGTCGAATGTTAAATTAGTCAATTCATGTGCATGACAGCGTATTGTCTCATCAGATATGAGATTCAACCATTGGTGAGATTGAGGCTGGGTGACTGCTATAATTTGAGAAACAGAATCAACCTTCCCAAAAATAATGCTTTCCTCATGGCTGGTGGCCCCACTAATTACCTCAATAGCCTCAGAAAAGAACCCCTTTAGGCTGAATTGATGTTACTTTGACTAAAGGATGTTGAGGAAGGGATGTGGAGATGTGGAGAGATGCTTTAGAAGAGCTTGACAGAAGTAGCTCACTCTTGCATATCTCCACTACTTTGCAGGTAATCTTATCCATACAAAAATCTTAGTGAAGGTGAAACCGTGGCAATATTAACGGGGTGGTGACATGATCGATATGACGCTCTCAGTTTTTAGATCTGCTCCTTTTGCAGGGTGATCTTGAGGAAAAATCTCACATTTTTTGGAAAATGCTTTTTTGCATTCCAACTTCCTTTTGGAAGAACTTCTTCTAGAACTGATTGTTGTTTCCAGTTCCCGCATCACTCCATGCATCACTCCACTCCACTGCAGACTGTTCTGAAGGGTTACCTTTTGTAGGTATGTTGCAGACTTCATGGGAAACTGTTGGATGATAAAGACGTTTGATCCCACCAGTGACATCATTTGTGCAACTAATGGTGAGATCATCTACTTGGGAAACATGGTTGGCTGATGTTTCCCTTGATTCAGCACTGTGGACAGGTTGGGCCACCAAAGCCTCTGAAGTCTGTGATGAAGGTTCAGCTTTTTATTTATGTGCTGTTGTAGTAGCTGTGGTGTCCAGTTCAGTTTTCTCTTCAGCCTCTCTCAGAACAGTAGTGTCCTCAGGCTGATAATGTTTCAGTTTAGCCTCCAGAATATTTAGCATCTCTGTAGCCAGAAGACTGCATGGCATCTTCCAGTTCTTGGGCAATGAAGATGCTTTTCCTTTTTACTTTTCCATCGCCACTTTCATTTCACTCACAAAACTCTCAACAGTGTCACATATAAGATCCGATTGGTCCACAGAAGATCTGGATTGAGACATAAAGAGAAAAACACAAGAAGAAAATATTCATTAAAATACTCAATAATATCACATTTGTGTTTGATATGAAACACAACAGTGATGTTTTTTTACATATTAAGGTAATATTACATATTAAGGTAATATTTTGGTGGTTTGCTTCATTTTATAGAATCTCTGCATTCAGAAATGGGAAAAGGGGCATGTGCATTAATCATAGCCTGTCTGTTTATAGAAAACTATGATTGATGTATTTTCAACATCTGTGTGTTTCATATATTTGTGTGGTTTTAAATATGTTTGTTTATCAAAATAACTGTTACAACAAATGCAGATTTTCAGTATTTGTTTAATTATAATAATGCATTAAAAAGGGAAAATTAGTACCTACAAATCTTCTTTTGCGGAGCTGATAAATGTTAGATTTACTAACAGGTTCCACTTTAGCTCTTTATGCTAGTCAGAAGGTTTTTTTTTTGACCTTCTACTTTTGTACTCGAGTTGTTTTTGTAAAGTTATTTTCCAAACAATCTTCTACTTTTGCTTGAATTTAGGCAACTCTATCTACCTCTGTTAGTCAGATTTTTTAATACATTTAATTATCTGGTTGCATGATTTGTTTCTTTGTTGTTTTGAGGTTGAAATTAGAGAATCACTGCAAAATTAGTGAGGGACACAATTCTCTGACTGGTGTACGGCAAAGGGGACTAACAGAAAATGAAAAGTTATATTCTTGGGGTTTTCAGTCTTACCTTTCAGCTGAGGATCGGGATAAAGGTGCAGTGTAGTTAGTAGTGCTAGACTTGCCAGACAGATTCATGGACTCAGATTCAGCTTTTTTCTTTAGCTTTTCTTCTGCCATGAGTGCTGTTTCCATCCCAACCACACCAATAAGAGTTTGCTTGTAACTCTGCATTGTCGACTTTGCTACAGAAATCACAATGTTTGTGCAGAGCGATGCAAACTGCACTTTCAAGACCTGTTTAATTAACACATCAAAAAGAAGTAACAACATGTTTCAGGATTTTGTTATTTCACACAGCATCTTAACTACTAAAAAATTTACTGCTTAAAAATGTATCAGTCAAAGTCCTCCATTCCCTAGAAAATATTAATTCCACGTTATAACAGAGAATGAAACTGAAACCCAAAGAAGAAACATACTCATCACTCAGATGGAAGACGATGTCCATGATGTCTGGGAAGCATTTGAGTTTCTGTTGAGGAGCTTTTTTGACCTCGTAGGCCCAATCCCATTTCCTCTTTTTACCCCTACCCCTTGTTTTCGAGTGTCGCCCTAACCCCTTGGAACTGAGTTACAAACGGTAGTGGTTGAAATCTTGCCCTACGAAATGCGACAACCCTCAAACCCGGTCCGTCTTCAGTGATAGCAGAGTAGGGAAAAGTTCAGCAGCCTTGCTGCTGGGCTTTAGTTACATTTAGGGTATCAAATGCTTTCAAAGAGGGGGAATAAGACAATCATTTATTATCGCCAACCGCTAATTCTTTGGTGATACGAAGTCAGCTATTCACCAGGTTCTTGTACGAATTTTCCCGTTCCACCTTAAATGGTGCAGCAGATACATAGTGGCGCTTCCGGCGTCAATACTGCTGGACTATTTAAGGTGGAACGGGAAAATTAGCTAGCTAGCTAATTAGCATACATTAGCATACTTTTAGCGATTTTTTGTGCTTGTTACGAAGAAAACGAGCATAATACATTGAAATGACATTAAACTAAGATAATACAATGGTTATCGTAATTTTTTAACGAAGAAAATACTTATATTTGTGGGTGCCTTTGGTCGCTCACGCAGCCATCTTGCCGGTTTTTCTTTTTTTTTCCGCATAACACTGTTTGGAGTGTGTCTCTGAAAAACCTCCGTTTGGAGGGCCATATAGCCCTAACACTTAGGGGTCCAAAGTGCCATTTCTCACACATTTATGTTTTCTAAATGAGATTAAATGAATGAAGCTCCAGCACAAAACTGTATTTCACAGCTACACTAATCTGAGCACAAGCTCTGTCGACACCACATGTTGTTTTTTTAACTACATCATACAAATATGTTGTTTGAAGACCCATTTCAAAATTCAAATTTTAAAAGTCTGAATAAAGATCTTTATTTTAAATTGTTATAAGAGGTTTTCTTGTAGATTCACAAGGTCTGATTTGAGATAGACATGTATAAAGGCTGCTTGTTGGCAGTGTTCGGTAATTTACCACAGCATGAGTAAGATAAAAATTTAGAAATGTATAAAAAACACCCATTCATCATTTCTGTCAAGAGATATACCCCAGAAACAAAAAGAAAAGACCACACTGTGAATTTTAAATGTAGAATAGATTATAAAATGTAATATATAAAATATATAAAAGTAGACATTCTACATACACAATCGCCGATTCATCATTACAAATCAAAACTATTATAATAAAGACTTTGACTGGTTCAGACCCAACTGAACACGGTGTCAGCCAACAAAGATAGTGTCCCTCATGTGCATCCTAATGAGATGAATGTGGAGGTGAAAGCAGTGTGTTACTATTAGGGTTGTAAGATCAGGGTGGAAAAAAGACAATGGGTAGAGAAGATGAATATTATTCAATTTAATAGCTTGACGATGATGTTGTTGTACGTGGCTGTACGTCTGGGTCTAAAGCTCTGGTGACCAAGCTGAGGGTGACAGTAGAAAGGAAAAACTCCCAGGGGTATTAGGAAAAAACTTCCAGATGAACCAAGGCTTAACAGAGGAACCCATGCTCCTCAGGTCAGTGCTGGATGGTCAAAGGTTGTGTTAGACATAGAGAGGGCATTAGATATGAGAACAACACAAGACGAGTGATATGTTGACAATATGAATGGTTGTTTAGTTAGTTAAAGGGCTTAATGGGACAAGAGGGTAAAGTCACAAGTCAAACGGGACCAAAGAAGGCATGGAGTTGTAAGGTGGCAACAGCGAGGGAGCGATGGAGAAGATAAAAATTGAGTTGGCAGTGGGAGGATCTAACGGAACTGGCAGCAGATGAGCAGGATGACTTGGAATGAGGCAGAAGGATGGAGGAGAGAGAGGCTAGGATGGATGACAGAGGGATGAAGATGAATGAGGGAGGGATGAAGAGAAAAAAAATGAATGAAGAAAGAGGGGTGAAGGGGCTACAGGGAGTGGGATGATGTGAGAGAACATCACTAAAGCCTGGGGTGTGCTCCATGAATTGTATCCAATTTTGGCCCCAATTCTCTTGGCTGGTTGACTTTCTTAGTCAAACCTCTAGTTTGCAAATTCTGTTGCTGTTGGAATCAATAGTTGGGAGAGACAGTTTAGTAGTGTGGGAGTAATGATTCCTGATTGAGTTTCAGACCAATTGGATAATAAACTAACTGACAACACTGTTTTCTTATTTTAATATTCAGTTCATTCTGTTGTCCACTGTTTTACATATAGAGGATAAAAACTGATATTATGAGGTGCATTTCAACTATAAGCTGATGAATACTTCGGCATAAATGTGTCCACTGTGAATGAATAACTATTTGTGTTTTATTTCATGTACTTACACTCCTGAAGATTTGCAGAGGAGGAGTTAAGCTGATTATTTACTTGATTTCTTAATGAGTAAACATTTAACAAATAAAACTCTTTTAACAAAAGAAACATGCAGTATTATATTTAACACTGTAATTCAGAAAATATTAAGTCATATGAGTAATGTGAAAGTTTGATTAAGAATGTACTAATATAGTGCCAATACAAACTATAATTCCTCAATATATTGATAAAAAATGTGTTATGTATAACAGTCCATTGAGGAATAGATGCAGTGGCTGCAAAAAGAGATGCATTAACTGATTCAACTGACTTGTTGTGCGCGTGCATCATTCTGCTATACTTAAGAAGCTGACAGAAATAGCAGAGACAATTCATGGAAGGGAAGAAAATCATGTCAGAGAATGCAGAACTTGATGATACCTCATGGATCGTTGAAGCTACCTGCACATCAACCTTTATTTATGATCACACATACTGCCAAGACAAAACAGCTGATGATACCCTCAGGGTTTTACATTTGAACTGCTTCTTCTACATTTCTGCGCCTTCCTGTGAAAGTGTCAGGCTTTAGGAATTATAAGTAATAATAAATAAATTATATGTAATGTAGACAATCTACATAAATCATTGCATACACATATTGAATCATCATTACAAATTAAAACAATTATAATGGTTCAGGAACATAACAATGTCACTGGTAAGGTTCACTCAACAAAAATGCATGCATTGTGCACATCCGAATGACTTTAGCAAGAGTCGCTCTCAGTGAGGCCAAAGGCCTTAAATGTCCCCAAATGGTCACCTTTCACCCAGTCTTACAATGATGGAAATATCCAGTTCCAACACCTGTACCACTGGCCACTGCAGTGTCTGGTACAATGTCAGAAATACAAATACAAAACTGTTACTAGGGCAGCACCCTTCTTGTCACTGGGGGGGGGTACCATCAAGGGTACATCTTAGTAGCTTTAGTCAGGGAACATAATTGTACCACAAGCCTTTGAAATTATAATTTCTAAGATGTATTGACTCCACACACCCTGTCTTGTCTCCATGCTATTTATTTTATTGTTCTGTCTTAAAACTTTGTGTCATTAAATAGTACAAATACATCCTAAAACCACCTTGTACCTTTGAGGGTACATTTACATTGTTTGTACCTTGATAAATGAAAAATGTACCTGCACAGTACCTTTATTTCTAACAGTGTAGGACAGACTGGGTATAATACAAGTAAGAGGTAAAAAAGGTGAGAATGTTGCCTGACCCATGAGCCATGTAAACATGTAAACCATTTGCAGTTGCCACATAATCACACCTGAAACCCCAGTGCTCCCACTATAATCCTCTAAAATAGTTTGCTTCATTGGTCAGTCTAAGAATAAGGAGACCTACAAAGAACAGAATGAAGTACAAACAAGCAATATTTAAAATGATAGAAAACACTATTATTATTTTTTATTAACAGTTGCCTTAGGCCCAGTCAAACAGGCTCCCCCAGATTTCCTTTTATGCATCTTTTAACTGTAAAATACTATTTATACTATGGTTCGGCTGAATAATGATGGTTATTATTTACTGAGACATGTGCATCCATATTGCCCAGTGTGCCCAGCTAATCAACATTTTAAATTCAATTTTTAATCAATTAATTTCCACTTTGCATTAGTCCAGAGTTGTAAATAAACCTTAACTGAGAGACTAGATAATCATTGTTAAATGATGTGCACCTATGAGGAGTGTGCCATCTCACCCATATATCGTCTGGACTGGACTGGTATCCACAGAGGCTGCTGCTGCGAGTTTGTGAAATGTGGTTATCTTTTCCCAGCTGCAGCTTGTAAACACTGTTGCTTGTTGGTGTTAATAATGCAGTAAACAGCTATACTTCACCCACACCTTTTTGTTATTTGCTGGCATCAAACTTGGAGAGGAGAGTTTACCTGATTCATGTCCTGAATAATAGTCATATTATTCAACCTAGGAAGCCATTATTCTGCCTAGAAAAGCTCTTTTTATTGAATAAACAGCAGAAAAAGGCACATAACAATGAGTGTGAACCACAAGTTCCTGGTGAACTCTTCTCACACACCAATTGCACTACGCTACAATATCACCAGCATCGCTGTGTTAAACAAGATGAATCCAAACTTGATGCATTTTATCCTATGTACCGGTTTTTGCAAAATGTTACTGGATCCTCTGCTTTACAAGGTCAGTAAGGAAACAAAATATGATTTTTTTTTTGTCTTTTTTGGAAGATATCAGAGCTTATTTAACTCATTAGGATTTAATCCAAGACATGTAGACAATTTCAGAGCACAATACATTATGTTAGGTTTCAAACCTTGTAGGGTGCTTACACTTCATAGCAAAGGGCTTATCTAAACAGCAGATTGAGGATCTGAAACTAAAGATAATTGATTCTTACAAAGCGAGAGAAGAATATAAAAGAAATCTGAATACTGTCTGAAATGACATTCATAAATGAAAGTCAGCGAGATCTGAAAGATCAAGAAATAGCTCTGAAAAAACTGCTTTCAGACTGGACAGCTGTGCAAAGCAAAACCCCCACTTCATTGCCAAAGACATATTCATATTGATGCGTAGTAGCATTAGCTTGCATGTAGGAGTTAGTATTAAGGTTCTTTAATGACCTTGTAATTCAGAGAATCCAGTGATATTCAAGAGAAAAATGTTCACAGGACAAAACATATCGGGTTCTGAACATTTTTATATAACACAGGGTGCGACAGATCCAGCTTAGACCCAGAGTTCCTGATGTTAGATCTGTCCATGATGTTAGATCTGTGTTTATGTCAAATATAAATTTATGTTTTTGTGACAGACATCAGAATAGAAAGCAGGTAGACACAAGAGGCTGAGATTGACAGACATGAGGTGAGAAAAGCTCTATTAAAGGAGGGAGTGAGACAAGTAGTGAGACAGAAGAGCTTAGAAACACATTGCAAGTCTTTTTCATTAATTGAGCTCGTTTCACTTCTGTAATGCAGTGTTGACATACATGGAGAGTTTTTAATAAATATAATATTCAAATAAAGTAAAAAAGCATATCTACAACTTCTCACTATCAAGCTCAGGAGAAATAACTGACCACAGTTGAACTTAATATACCCTCCTATATCACCTGAGTGCAGTTTTCTTCTGTAACCATATTATAACCATTAAAACTGATGCATTATCAGGTTGAAATTCTTGTGGTGAGTTTAACCCCTCAAATTGTAAGCCTATAGTTGAGCCCTTGCTATTACCCAATCAGAGCTCTAGAGGCGGGACTTGACTGAATACGTGTGTCATTTCCTGTTGCCGTGGTCGCGCCAGAGCCGGTTTCAGTGTGAAGCCGGTTCGGGTTAGGTGGTGGCGCTATTTCTGTAACTATGACTTTTTCCAACTGCTCTAAAGCGGAGAAGCAGAAGGTTGTGTTGTGTTCAGCCGACCGTTCTTCCTCGCTCATACAGTGTTGCTGGAGGAACAGAAGCAAGAGCTGAGCTATTGAAGGTAGGAAGCTGTCCGACACTTTAACACTCACTGTTCTTCATTCACCCTGAAACGAACAGCTGGAGACACATTTGAGTTTTGAAATTAAGATTTGATTGGTTTAAAAGCTTTATCCAACACAGAAGCAGCTTCATTCAAACGTGGCTGAGTGATGTGAGCTGATGAGCCTGAATATTCGGTTGATAAAGTTTTCCTAGTAGGGTTTGGTAAACGTGGAGCAGTTTGTTTATGATTTATTTGCCAAGTTAGTTCCAAAGATATCAAAGACATGTCCTTTAGATCAAGACTTTATGATTGTTGGCTTGTCTCATATGCTTTGTCCTTTGTTGTGCCATTGTTATTAAGTCAACTCCTTCATTGTCAAATGAAGAAGTAGCTTCATTCAGACTGTTAGGATGAGTCATATTTTTGCATGACTAGTTTTGTGCACACATAAAGCAGATCTTCAACCATTCACTTAAACAATGTGTAAAACGAGGTCATGCCGTATCAAACGTGTAGCTGTAATTAATGTATAAATAGTGACTGATATATGTTCAAACATTATCCAAGGTGAGTATAACTGTATAGGTATGTGTACAAATGTAGTGGGAAAATCACAGTTTATTCTAAACCAATATGAAGTACTTCCTAAGAGGTGTTAATGTCTGGATAGGGGTGGCTGGTCAATGGCAGGTAGATTAAGAGCTGGTAGGAGTGTCTATGGTGGGTGTTTGAGGTGTACTAAAGAGGGCGGTGTAGTGTGTGAGAGCCATTCAGTAGCTTGATAGCCTAGTTCAGATATTCCCAATCCCAGTCCTGGGAACAACATGCTCTGTTTATTTTCATGAACGAGGTGTGCTAGATAAAGGACAGCATAAAACTGTATATAGTGTTGCGTCTCCAGGACTGAAAACCTCTAGTTTAATAAATTTCCTGAAAACTAGTGCTCCTTGATCTTTCACTCTCTTGCCAGACACCATGAGTGTGAATAGAGTGTGATGAGACAGGTAGTAATATTCACAATGAAATAATTCTTCCTGCAGACCTTTGTGGTCTAAACAGTGAACTGCACTTCAGTGATTTATATACAAATTTATTGTTAACAGTCTTGTTGTTTGAGATAAAAAAAAATGGTTGGGAGGATGTTTTGAGTGGCAAACATGCAAAAGGAAAACTTGTTAACACATCAGTATGAAAAGAATAATAGGTCTTATATCTCTGTAGCAGGCTAACTTAGTAAAATTGATATTGTGAATCTTTGATTTAGGAATGTAATGTATAGGATTTTTTTTCATGATCAGATAGTTGTTGTCTATGCTAGACCTCTCACAATTATTACATAATCTCCCACATTATCTTCCTTTCTAGGCATACACACACACACACACACATCTTCTAAGCCGCTTATCCTTCTGGGTCGCAGGAGCCTATCCCAGCAGTCATTGGGTGGAAGGCAGGATACACCCTGGACAGGTCACCAGTCCATCGCAGGGCAGACAGACAGACAGATATATACATTCACACCCACACTCACACCTAGGGGCAATTTAGCATATCCAGTTGGCCTGACTGCATGTCTTTGGACTGTGAGAGGAAACCAGAGAACCCGGAGGAAACCCATGCAGACACAGGGGGAACATGCAAACTCCACACAGAAAGGACTACTAGGCATATAACAATACATAAAATGTAAAATTTTATTCAATTCAATATGATACAGGGGTGTCTTAATACTATGCATATTTCATTACAGCAAAAAGGGAGTAATCTCCACGGCAGACTCAAGATTGATAATCAGAAGAGACCAAGAGGCAATGCAGTTTTACAGGGTATTGTGTTGTTTCATGGTAGTACAATCCGTGTTAGCTAAAATGTGTTAAGAGCTAAATAAAAATGAATTTATATGGACCTACAGGTTATATATAAAGGCATAAAGTATTTATTTGAAATCAACCTTAGGTAATAGATGAATCAGAATAAGAATCAGGCTTACCTGGCCTAATGTTTTTGCACATACAAGAAATTTGTCTTCGGTTACACAGTAGCTGACAGTTACGTGGTAACCGACTAGGGGTATAACGGTTCACAGAAGTCACGGTTTGGTTCACGCCGTGGTTTGGACATCACGATTTGGTATGAGTTTGGTACAATGGAGTTAACAAAAACACCCCAGCGCATTAAGACTAGGTACAGTCTCAAAAGAAACAGAACACACAAACTGAGGTAGGCTTTGAGGTAGGTTTGTAATAACTAAGCTAACACTGCTTTATCTGTGAATGCTTGACAAAAGTACAAATGGTTTATCTTAGCTCAGCAGACTTCGCTAAAATATTCTAAAGTAAATTAGTTTTTCATTCAGAAGCTGAGGTCTAAAAATGTAAATGTGTTGCTAGGCTTGTTTGATGTTGCTGCTATGATTCTACAACTGGAAGCGTTTCCATTTTTTTGCATTGATATTGCTGTCTTCCTGAGTGAGTGGACTCTCTCCCCAAACCTTTCACCAGTCCAATACACTGAACACTCTTACCAAATACACCAGCTTAGGTTCATTTAAAATGTTACTTGTAAATTGCAAAATGGTATTGTGAGCTGTGGAAATGTATTTTCAGGCAGCCTGCTCAAAAACAAACAAAAAAAAAGATTAATTAAAAAATGACACTCACTTCTACCCTTTTTCACAGACTTTTCATGTTTCAAAATACATTATGAAAAAATTGGGTGTTTTAAATTCACTATTACAGTGAAAGACAAAAGTTACAAAATAGTACAGAGAAAGAATAACGCTACACAAGTTTAACCAAGCATTCACACAGTAAAAGGTGCCTTGCGGACAGGTGTAAATCCAGGTTTTACGAGCCATGCCAATACAACTTGTTCATTAAAATATATCCAGATGGGAATTATGAAGCAGTATTGAGAAATGAACATTCAAGCAGACTAATTTCATAGTATTGTTCTATAGTCCTACATATATAGGAGAATTCAGTACTAAGGGGAAATGTATTGTACTGTATACACTACAAGCGCATGAGGAAAGTAGTATCACCATAGGAGAAGTTTACGTGCTACATCATTTGGAGGTGGAAAAAGCATTGCGGAGAAAAAAAAGAGGCTCATTCCTTAATATTTATAATATTTTGAATTCATACTTATGACATGCATGAACAAAGACATTTTAATACAGCATCATAAGAGGGGCATCTAAGAATGTGTAATTTGATTTTGTAGATAATACAGCAGTTTTTTTGTCTATTAGACTAACATATAAACAGTAAACAGACTTAAACAGATAAAATGACATCACTACAACATTTCGATTAAAATAGTTGAATTTAACCATAGAATGTACTTTTTATATGCGTTTCCAGTCAAGAGATGGATGCTGTTCATTTTTCAGTTCCAGACAGTTTATGTGCTTTGACTTCTCGGTGGAGCCACATTGTACTTTTGTGTACCATAGTCCAGTGGTTTTCAACTCTAGTCCTAGGGAGCCACTGACCTACACAGTTTCAGGTATTCACTGCCCCAACACACCTTTTGCAGCTCGATAATTAGCTGTTGAGCGAGATCAGGTGTGATGAGGACAGTAAATTCCTGAAACTGTGGGGAGCAGTGGCTCCAGGACCAGAGTTGAAACCTACAGTGACACAGTTAACTCTCACCAGTTAAAACTGAATCTACAGCACAACTTTCATTTAGTCAGAATGATTTAGCTAATTTCAGCAGCGCTTGAAATGAAACTACTGTTTTTTTTTTTGTTTGTTTTTTGTTTTGTTACCGCTGACTGTTGGTATGTAGCAGTCCCATTCCAGCTAAATGCCTTGTGTTCTGATTCTTAAACCATTCCAAAACCCAAATGTCTATAATTTATCCACAACTTACAAAAAACTTCATTGTTGAATGACCAGGAATATTCAAAATAGACATATTTTAGTCGCAACCCACAGTTTGAGAATCACTGTACTAAATCTCATCACGTTGCTACAAGAAGTATGAGTTTATCTAGTCCAGTGATACTGTCAGTGTTTGGGAGATGAATGTAAGAACCGTTAGGTGGATTTAGACATTGGAGCTGTATGAACACTGATTGTTTTAGGCACGAAAGTAGCTAAAACACACCACATAGCATTAGATAAACAGTAAGTACAAAGTTATTCAACTCTGAAAGTGGCACAGTCATCAATCTCATTAACACCATAGGTATACGTTCAACATATGCAAATTTAAAAAACAACCATATGGCTCAGAAATGCAGAACAAACTAACTAGAAGACAACTAACCTCTTTCAGGGCATATGAGGAGCACAGACTCTAAAAGCTACTGAAATAACAAAATCAAAGTGCACCTCAACTTAACATCTCCATCCACTTACAACATGACACATTTACTTTCCATCAGGACGGTTATCAGTATGGGCCAGAAAATCTAGTCCATCAGAGCCTAGCCAACCAATGGAGACAACACAAACTGTTCGAAACGTACATCAAAATAACACTGTGAAACCCAGTCTTTTTTTTCCAGATGAACTAGGCTTTAACCAAAGTCCCACCACATTGCATTTGCAAAGTAGCCATTCACAAGAAGCACTAAGAATAATAAAAAAAAATTGCATCAGTTTTTTGACCGTCTTGACCATTCTTATTTGCCATTGGCTTTATACTACACTATGACAAAACTGTATTAGATACCTAACATATATTTTATATCTCAATAATGCATTGATTTTATATTCTATTTAATTCTTTAATGCACAGTTTTACTGTTTAACCAATTACAGAAAAACGAAAGCCTGGAATGAGTTTAAATATGTCCGTTTGCAGAGGATGGGTAATTAGGTGGTGGGCTTTAAAACATCAGATGGAAACTGTTGTTTCATTTTACTTTGTGCCAGTTGATGTAAGTAGGGCATTCATGATTTAGGTCAGACTACTTTTGTTGCTTTTTATTGACTAAGTTCAGATTTTCTTTATTTTCTTCTTCTAGAAATAAATGACATCCTGCTTCAAGACTTCTCCTGCTCCTAGTGACCACTTTCACAATTTCAACAAATTTGCATCTTCAAACACATCAGAACATTACAGCAAGAGTAATGTTAAGCTGCTGAAACAGATAAAACATAAAACTATGTCCAGAAGAAGCTCCAGTACTCAGCAAATGTCATCTGGTCCCCTGCACAAGAGCACATCTCACAGACAAACACAGAAACGCAGCAAGAAGAGAACTCACTACTGCTCAGAGTGTGGAAAAAGTTTTATTCATTATAGTTATTTCCAACGACACCAGCGCATTCACACAGGAGAGAAGCCATATCACTGCTCAGAGTGTGGGAAGAGCTTCAGTCAAGAGACTCACCTCAAACAACACCAGCGCATTCACACAGGAATTAAACCACATCATTGCTCAGAGTGTGGGAAGAGTTTTGCTCAGCAGAGTGCTCTCCAGCAACACCAGCGCATTCACACTGGAGAAAAGCCATATCATTGCACAGAGTGTGGCAAGAGTTTTAATCAACTGAGTAATCTCCAACAGCACCAGCTCATTCACACAGGAGAGAAGCCGTATCACTGCTCAGAGTGTGGGAAGAGTTTTACTGTACAGAGTAATCTCAAAACACACCAGCGCATTCACACAGGAGAGAAGCCATATTACTGCTCAGAGTGTGGGAAGAGTTTTACTCTACAGAGTACTTTCCAAAAACACCAGCGCATTCATACAGGAGAGAAGCCATATCACTGCTCAGAATGTGGGAAGAGTTTTAATCAACAGAGTACACTCCAAAAACACCAGCGCATTCACACAGGAGAGAAGCCGTATCACTGCTCAGAGTGTGGGAGAAGATTTAATCAACAGAGTACTCTCCGAAAACACCAGCTCATTCACACGGGAGAAAAGCCACATCACTGCTCAGAATGTGGAAAAGATTTTACTTTACAGAGTACTCTCCAACAGCACCAGCGCATTCACACAGGAGAGAAGCCATATTACTGCTCAGAGTGTGGGAAGAGTTTCAGGCACTTAAATCCTATGAAGACACACAAGTGCACTAAGAGTGTCGGTGGAAATAGGCAGTGATGAGTGTAACCTTAACGTCATTTCCAGAGTCTGGAGGCAATGTTGCTTTCAGTCCATATTTCAAATAAACTAGATAGCTGTGTTTTTAAATGGTAAATCCACTTATAGTTGTTTTACACTGTGTCTAAAGTATGTGCTTACTGAAATACCAGTTCCTGTGCTGTGAACACCAAGTCAAGCTTACAGCCCATATGCCATGTGCAGCATTTTTCAGCACCGCTGTTAGCACCCCGAAAAATGTTAATTTGACTTTTCATATACAACCTCATTTCCAAAAAGTTGGAACACTGCAAAATGAAAATAAAAAACAGAATCCAATGATGTGCAAATTATTATGTACAAATTATTTAAACCTTATATTTAATTGAAAGTTACAAAGGCAACATATAAAATGTTCAAGCTGAGAGATTATATTGTTTTTTGAAAAATACATGCCCATTTTGAATTTAATGCCAGCAACACATTTAAAAAAAAATTGGACAGGGACAACAAAAGACTGGTAAATTTGTGTAATGCTAAAAATAAACACCTAGGGGAACATCTCAACTAATTAGGTTAATTGGCAACAGGTCAGTCACATGATTGTGTATAAAAAGAGCATCCCAGAGAGACTGAGTCTTTCAGAAGTAAACATGAGGAGGGGAAAATAGTGCAACAATTCAAAAATAACATTTCTCAGTGTAACATAGCAAAGAGCTCATCATCTGCGGTAAATAATAGCTTTAAAAGATTCAGAGAATCTGGAGAAATCTCTGTATGCAAGGGACAAGGCAGAAAACCAACATTAGCTGGCTGTGATCTTCAGGCCCTTAGGTGGCACCGCATTAAAACCAGACATGATTCTGTAGTAGAAATTACTGCATGGGCTCAGGAAAACTTCTGAAAACCATTGTCTGTGTTTGTTGCTGCATCCACAAATGCAAGTTAAAACTCTATCATGCAAAGAAGAAACCATATATATAAACAAGATCTAGTAACGGTGCCACCTTCTCTGGGCCAGAGCTCTTTTAAGATGAACTGAGTTGAAGTGTAAAAGTGTCCTTTGGTCTGACAAATTAAAAATTTTAAATTCTTTTAGGAAATCATGGATGCCACATCCTCTGCTAAAAAGGATAGGGACCATCTAGCTTGTTATTAGCACATAGTTCAAAAGCCAGCATCTGTGATGGTATGGCGTGCATTAGTGCACATCTGTAAAGCCACCATTAATGCTGAGCGATATATACAGGCTTGTAACAACAAATGCTGCCCTCCAGATGACCTTTTTTTTCGGAGAAGGCCTTGATTATTTCAGCAAGACAATGCCAAACCACATTCTGCATGTATTACAACACCATGGCTCTGTAGTAAAAACGTTTGAGTGCTAAACTAGCCTGCTTTTGTGCAGTGTCCCAAATTTTTTGTGAATTTTAAAAATGTAATTAGGCTAAGAGCATAAATCCTTTTAACCTTCTGCAAGATATGTGTACACACAAGTACTGTATATCTGTGTACCAGATATAGTCGTAGTGTAGTGTACATAATGTAGTATAATCTTGGTTATCTTGTCTACTTCATAATGATCGATTTTGCTGCCTAACTATGCCAGTCTGGGAAACAGCACAGTGTCAGAGCAGTGCCACCTGGAACGGTGATGGGCCCTACCCAAGAGCACAACTCCAGTCAAAGAGACTACTGGTTGCTGGCTCACCTCTCCTACCACTAGGCTACTGGCCACCCCTATGGTCTGGGCCAAGTTTACCAAAAGCATCTTAGTGTTAAGATCATCTTAACTAAAGAGAGTGTTCAGGGAGATACTGGCTTTATCAATAATCTTTGTGCTTTTAAAGTGCCCAGCCCTGAATGATATTTCTCTTTCTCTCCACTTCATATGAGTATTGTTTATCTTCACAAAAACATGGTGACCCTAAAGCCTTTCTAGCTATCCTGGTGTGCCACTACCATTGTGTCATTAACAGTCAGTAAACAGATTAACAAAGCGCATGTCTTGTTCTAATTTAGTTATGACCTCATTGCCATGTACATTTAAATGGTACAGCACAATCTAAATGGTATTGTCATACATGTATGACATAAGAACAATCATCTAATGGTCTGAAGAATTGGGGTTCATTTTGGGGATGGGGAAAGGTTTTGTCTTTAATGTAGATCATTTGGAAAAGAACGTCTTGCTTTATCTGACAGCCTGTTCGGGCTGTGTCCTTCTGAGGCACTGAGAATCTGACATGATTTCTAGCCACTTTTATTCCTTTTTAGAGCATTTAACCAGTAATTTTCTTAAGAGATTTATTATTTTTGTCCAGCATTAGAAAACCTGATTTTGTCTAAAAGTTCTCTAAATAAAATGACCAGGTGAGACAAAGATGTGTTTGGACTGTTGAGACTGTTTATTTTTGCCCCACATACTTCTAAAGTTTGCATATATATACACAAGTTTGTTTTCTGACTTCTCGCTGTACTCCAGCCATCAAATGGATTTGTTCAGTTGATTTAATTTAATGAAGGATTGATCACTTAAACTAGGCAATGGATGATATCTGTAAGTACTTGACTTCATCCAGGAGAGATTTAGAACATGGTTTAGCTAACACACATCAAATCACATTTGTTTTTATTCCACTGTTAGTGTTTCTGGAACAAATAACACACGCCTAGATAAATAACTTTACATATCAGTTTTCTAAGATGCCTGTTATTGTTTGTTTACAAAAAAGAAGTGACTCTGGATTTAAAATGTTGATCATGTGATACTAAGTAGCCTATTTAGTATGATACCCATCCAAGTATGAGAGTATGAGAGTAATAATCAGCATGGTCACTAAAAAACACACGCATACATTTTCTATGCCGCTTATCCTCCTGGGTCGTGGCGGGTGCTGGAGCCTGTAATTCCAGTTTAAATAATGCTCCATTCAGTACAACGTTTTAAATACTTTGACACGTTAAGTTAAAGCTCAGTGATGGCTTTAATGCTACAATGTTTTTGTATGTATGCTATAATGTATCTTAAAATATTAGTTCAAAAATAAAAAAAGTAATCGCTGCACTGTTTTTGAGTTGTGACTGTATAAAGGTTCACCCCCACTGCACTTTCAGTGCATGACTGGAAATGATCAATAGCTAAATGAGTAGGCTGCGATGTGAAGTGCAAAATGCAATTCCTATTAAGCCTAAGGCTAGCCTATATGTTGTGCCCCTACAACATCACAAAGCTAATTGTGTATGTAACGAGTATTGCTTCAACTTTACTGTATAGTGCTTTCGTCATTTAGAGTAAAGCAGAAATATTCAGCATGATGTGCATTATGACTCTGCCACTTACTGTGTGTAATATAATGCAGTAACACAACATTATAATGGAATGCACTGTATATAACTTGCATTTTGGAGACATTACTTAACTCACTGTGTAGCTCTGGATTGTATTACGTGTATTTTAACCATTCTTGTATATCTTGAATGCCATAGGTCAGAGTATACAAGCAGTGAAATATTGCTACACTCGTTAAAAATGAACAGGCGACCCTGTTTGTAAAAATGAAACGTATGAAATGTTAAACTCAAAAAAAAAATATTGGAAAGCACTACTGTAATTTTCTGAGCTCAGAGAATAAAAAGTACAGACGCATTTTGGCACGACTTTCCTCACTGTACTCGTCTGTGCATTTTTCTGTGAAATTAATAAATAATTCTATAAGTGAATAGTAAATTCTATAAGTGCTGTATAACTTTCTTTATACTAGTGGTTAAATAAATGCAAGAGCCATGGCAGTGGTCAATGTTTCCTAACCCATTCCTATGGAACCATCAGACAGCCTACATTTTATGTTTTACTGTATCCCCCAGTACACCTGTACCAACTATTTAGTAAAAGCTTGGTTCGTGTGTACTGGGAGCTGGGATAATGAGCCTCAAGGACTGGAAAGAGAAACAGTGCAGTAGGCTTTAAGGGTTATTATTGGGCTATTGGGTTTGAGTAGACAGATTAGGAAACAATACTACGTGATGGAGTTCATAATTTGTTTAGTTTTGAGTAATAAAACTAACAGTAGCACAGAGCCCTAATCCCCCATATCCTCCCTTTCTCCCTTAAGCTGGATGCTTTTTCTCTTTGCTTTATGTACTCTATGTACGCATATCAGGTTCATTTGTACACAGAAAGTGGCTTGATGCACAAAAAGAAATGTTCACGCTCATTTTTTAGGAACAACATAAACCAACAATAGGTGGTTTTCCCCTGAAAACAGTTTGAAACCAGGGCTGGATAACTTTTACTCCTGGAATGTGTTAAGGTTACACTAAAACTAAAAACCTAAACTAAAAAACAGCTTTTCAGGGATTCTCAAAACTTTGTTTTTCTGATTTTTTCTCATGGAATATGTTTGGTTTTAGTTTCTACAGATTATCTCATAGGTTTGATTTTATTACTTATCCAGTATAGATTTAAGTAATATGAATCATAAACCAGAATATATTAAATGATTTATTATCTCATCTGTTTATAGTAATTTCTTGTCAACAGTTTAGTATCTGTTTAAGGATTTGATTAAGATTTGATCACTGATTTGCAAATAAAAGGAATTCTAAATATTGATTTTAATACATCACTCTTGATGCTCTACAGCTTTCTCCCTCATTTAACAATCATACATCATAGTTTTCTACAAATTACTCCAAATGTATACAGTACAGTACAGTACTAGAATCATATTAGAATCATTTTGTAGATGTATCTGTAGCTAAATTGCTTTAATATTATTAGAAATACTGATCATGAACTTTTAAATAGTAATGTATTCAAGAAGGAGATTTGCTCTGCTTCAGAGTGTTGCATTTGAACTGCTTCTTCTACAGTTCTCCACCTCCCTGAGAAAGCTGCAGGCTTAAGGAAGCTTGAGCGTCTGAACTGAAATGAACAGTTACTCAAGTGAACTGAGAGTGGCTAAATCCTTTAACTGAGGTTAATGCTGCTTTTTAAGTGAAAGATCCTGCAGAGCTGCATCTGCACACTGCACCAGAGCCAAGAGTGTCAGAGAGAGAGAGCTAGATCACAACATTCACCACTGCAGCTCTTAATGAGTGATATCCACACCTCAACCATTCTGGAAAAAAATTAACTCTTATTGCCAATGCAGTTTATCACTCATTACAGTGTTTCCTTTTTGGGTGCTGTGATGCCGACACAGAGAAGAGTGACAAACACAAATATACCAACTACAGTTACAGTCTCTTTCCTTTAACACAAAGATGAAATAGCACTTCTTACCTTTATATAAATAACATTAATATATAACACTTCCTTAAAATATAGCATGAACAAAACATGCTGAAATGTTAAACTGTTTACAACCATTAAACCTTCCTTACTATATAACTCCTCTAAATCACAATGCTTATGTACATAACTGTACAAATGTTCATATCACCCTGCATTTTAAAGTGTACTTCCTCAGACTCTGCACATATTTACATATTCACATATCACTTTAGCTCCTTTCATATTAGCTATTTTTATATCTAATCTCATTATTCTTTTTATTGTATTTTTTATTTTTTTATTTTTAATGATTGCTTATCATCTCTGTGCTTGCCTGGTCTGTTTAGTATGTTACATGTGTGCACTCACCAAGACAAATACCTTGTAAGCGTAACATACGTAGCGAAAAAGAAAGTGATTCTTTTCTGATTCTGAAGTAGATGACATTATGGAACAGCAAAAGAAGTCTGCATCTATTAGGTTATATAGCATTATGGAATACCTTAAACAGCTTTATTGCCAGCCAGTTTTTGCCAAAGAAAACTGCAAGGTAAAGCTTGTCATACGCTGGGTAATTTAGCACAGCATGCCTAAGATCAAAATTTGGAAACATGAAAAACCCCTATTCATGATTTCAGGGATGCAATGTCCCCCAAAACCTGAAGAGAAGACCACACAGTGAAATTCAAAAGAAGAACTGATTATAAAATATAACAGGTTTACAGGAACATATTTATTAAAAGAATAAAAATCTGAAAAAAAATGGAGAAAAAGTATACAAACAGGTTAACACATTCACAAAAACACACATAACCTCAATGCAAAGGCATAACTAACAAAACCTTAAAGAAATAAATCAGCACACTAAAACTAAGAAAGAGAGTGAGAGTGAGAGAATGCGGTGGGGGTTGAGAGCACCCACAGGTGTCTTCCCCACCTAACACAGGTTGGTTAAAGTAGTCATACCTTTATACCAATTGTAAGTAAATTACACAATCTGCATAGAGAATTTTATACGTACATGGAATCATCAATACAAATCAAAACCATTACAATGCAGACATGAATTAGCTCAGAATTACAAAAGCACCGTTCACTTCTGTGCAAAATAAAAAGATGTGAAATAGTAACAGCTACTTGCATCAGAATTGCAAGAACATTTTTGTGCACTGCAAGGCTGAGGAGTAGTCAGCATTACCACAACAGCTTTTTCTAAAAAGGCTACAAAAACAAATAAAAGTATATCATTTTATATATAAAGTATATAATTTAATATAATTTTATTTTTGTTTAGTTATTAAATACGTAGCGTCAGTGCACATGTGGGTTTAGTTCAGTTTTTTAATTCACCACATCCAGTTCTAAAAACAATCTAATGCTAGGTTTGGGTTAATTTAGTGTATTATTAAAACGCTCTTATGCTTGTTTCTCAGCAAGACTCTTATTCTCAGACTCTTATGCACAGAGCTTCTGTTTTTCTTTGTAAATTGTTTCTTCAAGCTGAGTTTTTCAGTAAAGCTGCAATATGGACCATAACCAATAAATTACTCATCTCCTGAGAGCAGCATTCAATCACAGCGCAGAGAAGCACTCATTAGGCTTCTAACAGTTTGTGCCAGTAATGTAATAAGCCTGCATGAGGTAGTTATCTCTCTGGTGCTGCATGTATGAGGTCATGTGACCAGTTCTGTCATCACCACTCTAACAAACAATGTGTTAATTGGGCAAACTCAAATTATGACAATGATAAAAATACAATTTATCGTACAGCCCTATATGACTGTATAAAAAACATTTTGAGAATGTTATGGGAGATGCAGTGTGCTTGTCTTTGTTTTCTTTGTCAAACATAAAATCTTTATTTTTAAAAGTGGGGGTGTTACAACCCAAATGGCATTGCATGTGTTTTTCTTTTTAGGCTACAGTACATGAAGGTCTGTAATTGTCTGCACAGGGGCACCCTTTCCCAATAAATCTTGGCCTTAGAATTATAAGGTTCTGACTGACATTTTCGTCAAAACTGATGGAAAAAAGTCAGGGTTGTTAACCAATCAAAGTTTATTTTTTAGTCCATAAGCTCAGCAATAAGCTGTGAGAGATCTTTGTAGCTTGGCCAGGTTAAATGAGCATTCAAAGCAGAGCTTTTGAACAATTTTATTATTGTTGTTGTTATGTAAAGTTAATCAGTTGGTAGCCAACTAGCTAAATTATCACCTTTACAAAACCGAGAACTATCTAACTAAAAGCTGAGTTCAAGGAATACAGTTCCTTGATCAGCCAATATTGTGATCTTTGGAGACTGTTAATTACTAAGAAATTAAATATCAAAGTTAGCAACGATCCTTGTCAGGCAGATGTTAGTTTGGCAGTAAGCTAACTAATATTCAGCTTTTTTGTTTTGTTTTTTTAAACCTGGGCCAATATGGGCCACTTTTAGCATTAATTATTTATTTAGATCTGCTGTGAGTCACTCCAGGTTGGAGTGATCTGTAAGGAGGTTGAGTTGATGCTTTATGAAGATTTTGGTGCTGTCTTTCCAGGTCAGTAGAATATTTGGCAATGGTGAGTGACATTAATATAAAGGGTTTAAGATGTTTGGGTATTGTTAATGAGATGTCATTAAAGGGAAATCCCACTGATTTTTTACAACCTCATTTCCAAAAAAGTTGGAACGCTGTGCAAAATGTAAATAAAAACAAAATGGAATGATGTGCAAATCATTTCAACCCTATATTTATTTTAAAGTAGT
This sequence comes from Colossoma macropomum, assembly GCF_904425465.1. Classification (NCBI taxonomy): domain Eukaryota; kingdom Metazoa; phylum Chordata; class Actinopteri; order Characiformes; family Serrasalmidae; genus Colossoma; species Colossoma macropomum. Next base: position 27,074,931 of record NW_023494806.1, on the reverse strand, counting down.
ACGAAGACAACAAATCAGATGCTGAAACTGAGAAATATGATTGTTTTTTGAAAAATATATGCCCATTTTGAATTTGATGCCAACAACACGTTTCAAAAAAGTTGGGACAGGGGCATGTTTACCACTTTTCATCACCTCTTTCATCTCTTTTATATTTTTCAAAAAAAACAATAAAATTTCTCAGTTTCAACATTTGATTTTGTTTTGATTTACATTTTGCACAGCATCCCAACTTTTTTGGAAATGGGGTTGCAATTAGTCTGCATAATTCAGTGGTTGAGATGTAAACAATGTCATTCAGAGTGGTTTTGGTGTGAAATGGCTCATTGTAGAGAAACTTACTCTGATTTCTTTACAGTGGTGTTAACAGGAACCAGAGGTCACAATGTCTAGAACACAAATACAGCCATTTTATTTACAATCCAAAACCACCAGTTAACCTGAGAACTGGGAATGGAAACATCTGAACTAGACCACCAAGTTTCCTGAACAGCTCGAACACACTACACCCCCCTCTTTAATACACCTCAAACACCCACCATAGACACTCCTACTAGCTCTTAATCTACCCACCTCTGACCAGCAACCCCACTCAGACATTATCGGCTCTTAGGAAGTACTTCATATTGTTCTAGAACTGTGATTTTCTCCACATTTGTACAAATAACTGCACAATTATACCCGCTTTGGATAATATCAGCATATATTAGTCACTGTTTATACATAAATTACAGCTACATGTCCAATGTGGTGTGACTTTTTTGCACATTATTTTTATACGTGAATGGTTGATAAGACTTGCTATATGAAGCTGCTTCTGTGTTGGCTTATCTATTTAAACCCATCAGATCTTATTTTCAAAACTCAAATGTGTCTTCAGCTGTTTGTCTGAGAGGACAGCTTCCTACCTTCAACAGTTCAGCTCTTATTTCTGTTCCTCCAACAACACTGTATGAGCGCGGAGGCGGGGACTGCAGACCCCAACACAATCCTCTGCTTCTCCGCTTTAGTGCAGTTGTAGAAAGTTACAGTTACAGAATTAACGCCACCACCTGGCCTGAAACGGCTTCACGCTGGAACCACACGATCACGGAAACAGGAGGAACGGTCGTTATTTTAAATCCCTTTTTTTTTAAATCCCCTTATTCAGTCAAGCCCCTCCTTCAGCGCTCTGATTGGGTAACAGCAAGGGCTCAACTTCGGGCTACAAAATGGGGGGTTGCACAGGACATGTTTAGCTGCTATTAAACAGCTTTTGGAGAAAAATATAACGGTCTAATCTCACCACAAGAATTCCAACCTGAAAATGCCACCGTTTAATGGTTATAATACGGTTAGAGAAGAAAACTCTTCTCAAGTGACATAGGAGGATTTATTAACACTACTCAGAAGTCCAACTGTGGTCAGTTATTTCTCCTGAGTTTGATGGTGAGAAGTTGTAGATATTAGTGCTTTTATATATAAATTACAAAAAAAAAAAAATTATGTAGTACCTAGAACTACATAAAATCTCATTCATTTTTACAGCCCCATTTCCAAAAAAGTTGGGACACTGTGCAGAATGTAAATAAAAATAGAATGCAATGATATGCAAATCATGTAAACTTTATATTTAATTGAAAATAGTACAAAAACAACATATCAAATGTTGAAACTGAGAAATATGATTGTTTTTTTAATAATATATGCCCATTTTGAATTTGATGCCAACAACACGTTCCAATGGGATGGGGCATGTTTACCACTGTGTTTCAACACCTCTTATTTTGCCAACATGCTATAAGCATTTGGGACCTGAAGACACCAATTGCTGTAGTTTTGAAAGTGAAATGTTTTCCCATTTTTGTTTGATATAGGATTTCAGGTGTTCAACAGTTCAAGGTTCTCCTTTATCATAATTTTCATTTCATAATGCGCCAAATGTTTGCAATGGGTGACAGGTCTGGTCTGCAGACAGGCCAATTTAGCACCTGGACTCTTTAAATATGGAGCAATGCAGTTGTATTACATGCAGAACGTAGTTTGGCTTTGTCTTGCAGAAATAAGCAAGGCCTTCCCTGAAAAAGGCATCATCTGGATGGCAGCATATGTTGCCAAAACATGTATATATCATTCAGCATTAATGGTGCCTTCACAGATGTGCACGTCACCCATGCGCACAAATGCACTCCCATACCATCATGAATACTGGCTTTTGAACTGTGCCTGGAGGACACAGTGTCCATGTTTTCAAAAAGAATTTCAAATGTTAATTTGTCAGGCCTCAGAACACTTTTCCACTTCGCCTCAGTCCATTTTAAATGAGCTCAGGCCCAGAGAAGGTGGCAGCATTTCTGGGTCCTGTTTATATATGGTTTCTTCTTTACATGGTAGAGTTTTAACTTGCACTTGTGGATACAGCAACAAACTGTTTTCACAGGCAGTGGTTTTCAGAAATTTTTCTGAGCCCATGCAGTGATTTCCACTACAGAATCATGTCTGTTTTTAATACAGTGCCGTCTGAGGGCCCAAAGATGACGGCCAGCAAATACTGTTTTTTGGCCTTGTCCCTTGCATACAGAAATTTCTCCAGATTCTCTGAATCATTTAATGATATTTTGTACCATAGATGATGAAAAGCAAAAGTTCTTTGCTATTTTACATTTGCCCACGCAGTCTTTCACAGAGTGATGAACCCTCCCCATCTTTACTTCTGAAAGACTCGTCCTTTCTGGGATGCTCTTTTTATACCAATCATGTTACTGACCTGTTGCCAATTAACCACCAGGTGTTTTTTTACACAAAATTACTAGCCTTTTGTTGCCCCCGTCCCAACGTTTTTGAAATGTGTTCTTGGTATCAAATTCAAAATGGGCATATATTTTTCAAAAAACAATAAAACTTCTCAGTTTCAACATTTAATGTTGTGTTTGTACTATGTTCAATGAAATACAGGGTTTAAATGATTTGCACATAATTGCATTATGTTTTTATATACATTTTGCACAGCGTCCCGACTTTTTTGGAAATGGGGTTGTACTTACCTAAATCTAAATATAAAATTTATTAAAAACTCTCCATGTATGTCAACACTGCATAACAGAAATGAAGCAAGCACAATTAATGAAAAAGACTTACAATATGATTCAAAGCTCTCATGTCTCACTTCTTCTCCCACTCCCTCCTATAATAGAGCTATTCTCACCTCGCGTCTGTCAGTCTCAGCAGTGGTGCCTCCAGAAATTTTTCAGATTTTCACTGAAAATCTTTAGATGGCACACCAAAACCAAAAGCCATAACTGAATTTTAGGAATTCCATAATGCTGTTGTAGTATATACACTAGTTGAAGTCTATGTCAATAGGAGTTAAGGAATTGTATACTGATATACTTTGGTTTCTTATTGTACAGTTAATGTTACTAAATTATCTGATGTGCATTACGGGTGGCAAAAATGATGTTTGATTATTCATTCTTAAAAGCACATAGGTTCGACTCATTCCAATATCTGTGCATGATGTGTATAAGTCCAGATAGCAAGCTTATATAGGTCCACAATCAGTCGGCACCCTGCTGACTGTGGTCCACCTTTAGACCACCCAGATTACTGTCCTGCATACAAGCTTTAACTAGTTTGTAATCTCCTCTTATTTTGCCTTTTATTTTGGAAAATAAACTAAGACAAATATTACAAAAACTGAGAGAAACAAATAATGACCAGGCCTAATATAAAATGATTTTATGGAAAATGTCGCTGCTGACACTGTGCTGGATTAAAATTATATATATATAATATATATATATATATGTGTGTGTGTGTGTGTGTATGTATGTATGTATGTATACATATAAATGCTACACAGGGACATCGCAACATCAATTGTTCGGAGGAGACTGTGTGAGTCTCTTTATGGTCGAATTGCTGCAAAGAAGCCACTACTGAGGAAGGACAAAAATAAGAGACTTGATTGGGCCAAGAAACACAAGGAATGGACATTAGATCAGCGGAAATCTGTACTTTGGTCTGTTGAGTCAAAATGTAAGATTTTTGGTTCCGCCCACCATTTCTTTGTGAGACATAGAAAAGGTGAGCGGATGGTTTCTACATGTGTGCACCATTAAGCTTGGAGGAGGAGATGTGATGGTGTCAGGGTGTTTTGCTGGTGATGGTTGGTGATGTATTCAAAATTCAAGGAATTTTAACCAGCATGGCTACCCCAGCATTCTGCAGCCACATGCCATCCCATCTGGTTTGCACTTAGTGGGGTCATCATTTGTTTTTCAACAAAACAATGACCCCAAACACACCTCCAGGCTATGTAAGGGCTATTTGGCCAAGAAGGAGAGTGATGGAGTGCTGTGTCAGATGACCTGGCCTCCACAATCACCTGACCTAACTCCAGTTGAGATGGTTTGGATGAGTTGGACCGCAGAGGGAAGGAAAAGCAGCCAACAAGTACTCAGCACCTCTTGAAACTCCTTCAAGACTGTTGGAAAACCATTCGAAGTGACAACTTCATGAAGATGATTGAGAGAATGCAAAGAGTGGGCAAAGCTGTCATCAAAGTAAAATGTGGCTTCTTTGAAGAATCTAAAGTATAAAACATATTCTGGCTTGTTTAACACTTTTTTGTCTACTATTATTCCACATGTGTTCCTTCATGGTTTTGATGTCTTCAATATTAATCTTCAATGTAGAAAATAATAAAAATTAAGAAAAAAACACAGATTTGTCCAAACCTTTAACTGGTACTGTGTGTGTGTGTGTGTACATGTATATATGCTGCTGCCATCAAGTTCTAAATTAGTTAATATTTTTCATGAAATAGTAAAATGTCTCACTTTCAACATTTGCGTTCTATGTTCTATTGTGAATAAAATATGGGTGTATGAGATTTGCATACCATTACATAAATATGTACACACACAGACACATATACATATACAGTGCAGAAGACAGAAGCTGATTCCAGCCCATGGGGTTTTAAATGAATTGAATACTAATGAAGATTGTTATATTGCTTAAGCCTTCCCTATTTTTTGTGTGGATATGTTATATATATATAACTTCCACTTGAGGGCTCTATTACATTACCACAACTACTAACTTAAGTGCATAGAGGTCTTCATTGAGGGGAAAAAGATGTGTATGATAACTGAAACCAAGCTTGAAAAAAAGATTTGGGGGTTCCAACTTAGCTATGCTTTGAGTGTATATATGTTTAGCTTATATGCACAATCTATGTAAGTATATAAGCCAAAAAACATTATTCACCTTGTCATTTTATTCAGAGAACTTTTAGACAAAAACAGGTTTTCTAATGGTGAAGAAAAATAATAAATCACTATAAGTCATGATATAGCAAGGTCTTCTTTTCCGAATGAGCTACCAAAATTAACCCTTTTTTGCCAAATCTTCAGACCATTCAATGACGGTTAATAACACTTGAGCATGCCACCTATCTTGAACTGTACCTTTTTAAATCTGTAAGACAATGAGATCATTACTAAGCACCTCCCTGAACAATCTCTCTACCAGTTAATATGATCTCAACACTAAGGGGCTGAAAGGGGTGCTATGTCTGTTACTGCTGTGGCGTCAATAACAATTCTTTGATAGAGTTAGTGTTTAGTTTTAGTGTTATGTAATCATACATTTAGAGAGTGTTTTAGTTCGTATATCTCAAGTCCTGCCCCATATGTTTTATTCCAGAAATATGATTGTGGCAGTGATGTTCCAACAAGGCAGGTGTCATGCTATTACTGCATTGTATTGCAGTAGTCCTTGCAGCCGTTAAGATGACCACAGGCTACGGCGATATAAATACACTGTTGTGTACTGAAGCAGTACTGCAACTAATGAAGAAACTTCATTATTCAGTAACGTTGTCATATGGTGTTATGACTACCTGTTGGCCACTTAGCAAAATTCCATGGAGTTCCATTCACAACATAATGGAGGTTACGACAACGTACTGTGACAACGTAGTGGCAACGTTTGTAAATGCTGTCAGATAACATTGTCACAACTTTCTGAGGAATTACAGTTCAACTTTGTGACAATGTTGTGGGCACCAAAACAACAGGTTGTCACACCATTGTCAACATTGGTGCGTGGGCTGTAGGCCTGACTTGGTGTTCAGCACAGGAAATTATATTGCATTTTTTACTTCAGTGTAAAACAGTGTAAAACAAAAATAAATGTTCTCTTCAAAAATAATTATTTAGATTTTTTTAAATGTGGGCTGGATGCACCATTCCTTCCAAACTCCCAGCATGGTGTTAAAGTTACACTCATTACTGCTGACTTCCACCACTGCTCTTAGTACATTTGTGTGTCTTCACAGGGTTTGAATGCCTAAAACTCTTCCCACACTCTGTGCAGTAATACGACTTCTCTCCTGTGTGAATGCGCTGGTGTTGATGGAGAGAACTCTGCTGAGTAAAACTCTTCCCACATTCTAAGCAGTAATACGGCTTCTCTCCTGTGTGAATGCGCTGGTGTGTTTTGAGATTATTCTGTCGATTGAAACTCGTCCCACATTCTGAGCAGTGATATGGCTTCTCTCCTGTGTGAATGCGCTCGTGTTTTTCGAAAGTACTCTGTACAGTAAAACTCTTCCCACACTCCGAGCAGTGATACGGTTTCTCTCCTGTGTGAATGCGCTGGTGTTTTTGAAATGAACTCTGTTGATTAAAACTCTTCCCACACTCTGAGCAGTAATACGGCTTCTTTCCTGTGTGAATGCGTTGATGTGTTTTGAGATTACTCAGCAGAGTAAAACTCTTCCCACACTGTAAACAGTGATATGGCTTCTCTCCTGTGTGAATGAGCTGGTGTGTTTTGAGATGACTCTGTTGATTAAATCTCTTCCCACACTCTAAGCAATGATATGGCTTTTCTCCCGTGTGAATGCGCTGGTGTGCTTTCAGATTACTCTGTCGATTAAAACTCATTCCACACTCCAAGCAGTAGTGATTTCTCTTCTCACTTTGTTTTTGTGTTCGTCTACGAGAGGTCTTAGTGTGGAGGGTACCAGATGACGTTTGCAGGGTACCTGAGCGTTTTCTGGATGTCATATTCTTATATTTAACCTATTTCAACAGTTTAAAATTCCTCTTGCTGGAATGTCTTAATGTGTTTGTGGATGCCAATTTGAGCTGTGTAAGAAAGTGGACACTAGGAGCAGTAGAAGTCTTGACGCGGGATGTCATTCATTTCTGGAAAAAGAACATAAAAAAGAATTGTTGGGATTTATTTTCTTGTTTTCTATGTATTTTCCTTTGTTTTTCATTTTATTTATTGTTAAGACATTTTTATGTTTTATTTAAGATTGTTAAGAGTTCTTTCAATAAGCCAAATATATTCTGTTCCCATGGTTTGAACAATAACAGCAAACTGCCTTTTACAACACTTCCCAAGGACAGGAACAGAACATACAGTTTCCGACATCAACTCCGTTCTTTTTACAAGACTAATGTATTTACAATAGGATTCAAATCTCCCACTCTGTTCTTTATGACTTTCTTGGGGGCATGAAAGATTTACAGCATAAAGTTCTGGGTTCAAAAACTGTTCTTTAGACTGAGTTTGTAGCGCACTTTCTTCAAATGAAGTACATCTCTTTTGCAAACCCTGTTCTCCTGACTCTCTTCCATGGCAAAGACAAAGATTCATGACAAAACTTCCAAATCATGGGTGCCCTTACGTCAACTGGCAGAAAGGGTAAAGAAAGAATAAACTTCCATCTGATGTGGAAAATCCAAGCACCAAATTACCCAAGCTCATCTAATGCACAAATTTAAACTCACTTCAGGCTTTCATTTTTCTGACACTGTAGTTTGTTAAATAATAAAACTGTTCATTAAAGAATTAGATCAATACATTTTTCATACATAAAATACATATGTATCTATGTAATGATTTTCAGTTTCATGAACTCTCAGTTCTCTCTCAGTTCTTTTTCCCCAGCACAGTGAGTATCACTTTTTACACATCATCACTGTTTTCGTCTAGTTTATATTCCATTCCTAAGCCATGTGCTTGCGTATGTTGAATCTATGCCTTTGGTGTCAATGAGGTTGATGACTGTACCATGTTCAGAGTTGTTTAACTGTTTGTAGTTACTGTTTACTGTTTGGTGAGTTTTGGCTATATTTACATCTTAAGCACACCATGTTCATACAAAAGTCCTCCCTACATTTATCTCAAAATAATGACAATATTATTGCTAATGCAGAACTTTTAATGCATACTTCTTATAGTAACATGATGAGATGTAGTACAGTGGTTTTCAAACTAAAATATATCTACATTTTTATATTCTTGGTTTTAACTGGTGAGAGTTGACTGTGACACTGTGGTTTTCCACTCCGGTCCTGGAGCCACTGCTCCCCACAGTTTAAGGAATTCACTGTCCCCAACACACCTTATCTCACTCAACAGCTAATTATCGCTAATTTTAGCTCTTCAAACTAGACAAACTGTCTTAAACTGAAAAATGACCAGCATCCATCTCTTGACTGGAAACACATATAAAAAGTACATTCTATAGTGAAATTCAACTATTTTAATGGAAACCTGTTGTGATTAATTTTATCTGTTAGTCTAATAGACAACAAAACTGCTGTACTAGACAGATTCCTTGTATATGCAAACATACTTGGCCAGTACAGCCTGATTCATATTCTGATTAACCTGTTACCTGAAGTGTTGATCTGAAATAAATACAGATATGGCTTTACGTACTTACCTATTAGTAAAGTGTTATCCAATTCTCTGCTGAAAATCAGTTCCTGTATCTGAAAGTCTCAGTCTCAGTCTCTGAATCTGAGTTTCTGGAAATTTTAAATCATAAATCACCTGTTAGTCAATATAAATCCATTTTCATTTAGCTCTTAACACATTTTAGCTAACACAGGTCGTACCAGCATAAAACAACACACTGCACTGTGAACGTGTCGCCAATACACCTCTTGGTCTCTTCTGGGTGTTTTTCATTTACAGTCTTTCTTGGAAATTACTATTAATGATCAAAACTAGGTATATTATTGACACACCACACTCAAATGAGTGGATTTTATTTAGGGGTTTTATTTCTACAAAAGAACATTTTTCATTTAAGTCCAAACAATCTGTGTAGTACATAATTACAATTCTGACAAACACAATTTTATTACATAAAATATTAAAAATCAAATTGAATCTTGACCTAAGAATCAGAAATTGAGTCAAACCTGAAAACGTGTAGAATTATAGCCCTTGCGTGCATGATGCAAGCATTAACATATTAAGATTAACACATGAACACAAGGCACATATTCAGGCACTTCTCATTTTTGCTCTACTGAAAAATCTTATCAAGACACCACTGCATCAGACTGAATCGCATTTTACATGTTGAGTGTCATTACACGCCAGGTAAAGAATTAGAAAAAGATACATATGTAAAAAAAAAATGATCTACAATGATCAGCGTCAGTTTCAATGATGGTGGTCAGCACAAATAAACACAGTCAGGACATTATGTAATAACTGTGAGAGGTCTAGCCAAGCCAAGATTTCTCTGACCATTAAAAGACATTCCAATACATTAAATTCCATTACATCACAAATCCACTAAGTTACCCTGACGCAGAGATTTAAGGCTTATTATACTTTTAACACTAAAGTGTTAATTATTCTGTTTGCCAAGCAAACTCCAAACAAAGAACAGAAGCACTTTGGAACTAACTTGGCAAATAAATCAGAAACAAACTGCTCTTTGTTTGCCAAACTCTAATAGAAAAACATTATCAACCACATATTCTAGCATATCAGCTCACTTAACCAGGTTTGAATGAAGCTGCTAATATGTTGGCGAATCTATTTTAAACCATCAAATCTAATTTTCTAAACTCAAATGTGTCTCCAGCTGTTTGTCTCAGAGTGAGTGAAAAACAGTGCGTGTTTAAGTGTCGGACAGCTTCCTACCTTCAATAGCTCAGCTCTTGTTTCTGTTCCTCCAGCAACACTGTACGAGCGCGGAGGCGGGGACTGCTGAGCACAACACAACCTTCTGCTTCTCCGCTGTAGTGTCATAGTTATAGTCATAGTTACAGAATTAGCGCCACCACCTGGCCTGAAGCGGCTTCACGCTGGAACCACGAGATCACAGAAACAGGCGGAACGGTCGTTTTTTTAAACCCCACACGTGTTCAGTCAAGCCCCGCCTCCAGCGCTCTGATTGGGTAATCTTCGTTTTATGTAATATCGAGACACAGATTAGAAAACAATACTTCAAATTATAATGTGCAGAAAAACTTTCATGCAATAAGACAACCAGCAACGGACACACATTTTTCAACATTGTACTGTCTCATCTGGACAGGATGATGTGAAAACAGCTTATTCAGCCACACAGACAAGGCAGGTCAAACTGGACCTTCCGGGCCAACGTGCTGTGGATATTAGCATTTACCCTAATCTAATGCTGTGAATTCAGTTCATGAAGGCCTTGCTAATTAGCTGATGAGCTGAATCAGGTGTTTAACGAGGCAGTATGCTAAAGTCTGCAGTGGTTTGGCCCACGTAGACTGGATCCTGACACATGTACTGTAAAAGATGTTGTCATTAAGTTCTCTAAAGATCCAAAACCAGAACTGATCTGAATTATCCTCTTATACAGTTAATCAGTTGCTGATAGTCAGGGATGGGGGAGTAGCTAAGTAGCGCGCTACTTCTTGTAGCTAACTACAAATTTTTGTAGCTAATAGCTGTAGCCGCTACAGTTTTATGAAATGTAGCTAATAGCTTTAGCGCCTACAAATTTTGTGTAGCTATAGCAATAATTTTCGCTACAATTTCACTACAGGCTTCATGCAGCGCGCGAAAAATGTGAACCATAGAACACGGTCGGTACTGGGCTGGTGGCGACTGTGCAATCCTGACTGAGCCGCAGACAGTTTGAGCAAACGGTCACGCGCTGATCACCCCTTACTAGTAGGCTTAGCTCAGGGGGTCGGCAACTGAATTGATCAGAGATTCTGTCCTTTCAACAAAAATGAAACCACCTTAGGAGCAACTACCACGTTATATCCGTTTTACCATCTTGGCTGTAAATATGTCTCAGTATGTGCTGATGTCCTAGTACAGGCCAAAAATATAATATAAACGAAAACGCAGCCTTACTTTGCTCTGTTTTAACATTTAGTTCAGCTATAGCCTCTTTCTTGCTTCTCAGTCAGGAAACCATTCCGCGAAAACAGTTAGAGTTTCTTGTACAATGTTTCTCAATGTTTGACTTTTTTACGAGGCTGAAGTCAGCTTCTCGTTCGCCAGCTTCTTGTTCAAATTTTCCCGTTCCACCTTAAATGGTGCCTGAGGTGCTGGAATGTACTGCTGCGCAATTTAAGGTGGAAAAGGAAAATTTGAACGAGAAGCCGGATGAATGAGAAACTGACGGCTTTGCAACTTTTTAGTGTTTGACAGTTTCTCGTTGCAGATTAAACATATCAGGAGACCATCTGGAGTGATTATAAATGCAAATAATTCCATTCATCTCCAAATTATCGATGTTCATTTTAAATCTTTCTATTTGCCGTTTCGTTACGAGCTAGGCGAGACTGTTATGATCTGCGTTGCCGTGTGACCAGCAGTCCGCACGCTGATCTTCAGGGTTAAAGGGTGAATTAGCAGTTCTACATTAACTTCAGTGTTTAAGACCATTTGTTGTTAAAACAACTGTGTTAGAACTGTGTGTTATAACTATCAGCAGAGCTTTATTTTACTGCAAAGGAGGATTATGTTATTTTACCTAAAAATCTAGTTCTGCTGTGGAGCCACATGTTGCAAACCCCTGGCTTAGCTAAAGCAGAAAAAAACATTATAGACTAATAATAGACTGTTACTGACTGTACTGTGCAGAGCCAGGGTCACTGATGAGAATTTTGAGGCTAAAGTGTTGCCGAAGTTTCACAAATGACTCTGAATGTCATGTTTTTATATCATCCTTTCCAGACGGTACAATGTTGAAGAATTTGTATCTGTTGCTGGTTGTCTTACTGCATAAAGTTTTTTTCCACATTATAATTCAGACTACTTGTTTTCTAATTTGTGTCTCAATTTTGCATAAAACAAGGATCATATATGCTATCCACTCAAAACGCTGGAGGCGGGACTTGACTGAATACGGGTGAGATTTAAAATAATGACCGTTCCGTCTGTTTCCGTGATCTTATGGTTCCAATGTGAAGCCGCTTTAGGCCAGGTGGTGGCGCTAATTCTGTAACTATTATTATTCTCCTACTGCACTAAAGCGGAGAAGCAGAAGGTTGTGTTGTGCTCAGCGGTCCACGCCTCCGCGCTCATACAGTGTTGTTGGAGGAATAGAAACAAGAGCTGAACTGTTGAAGGTAGGAAGCTCTCCGACACTTTAACACTCACTGTTCTTCACTCACTCTGAGACAAACAGCTGAAGACACATTTGAGTTTAGAAAATAAGATTTGATGGTTTTAAATTAGAATAGCCAACACAGAAACAGCTTCATTCAAACCAAACTTGCTACTCGGAAAACTTGTAATAATGCCCTCTGGTGCATTAAAATGCTGGGTTTTTGCTTTCCACACATCCTTTGGAACAAGCTTTATTATTCTTGTCTTATATTTTGTGCTTATTTTCTTTTGTGTTAATGTTATTAAGTTCATTAAATCATTATTGATAGTTATTGGTGTGAACGTAAATGAATGCATAGTCAGGAATGAGTCGTTCTTGAGTTTCTCAGATCCATTGTCAGTTTGTGAACACAATCTTATCAACAATTCACTTATAAAAACAAATGTGCAATACGAGGTCATGCATTATTGGTCATGTAATTGTAATAGGTGAATAAATATTGATGGGTATATGATAATATTATCCAAGGTGGGTATAATTGTATAGTTACATGTACAAATGTGGTGAGAAAATCACAGTTTGATCTAGAACAATATTAAGTACTTCCTGAGAGCTGTTAATGGGCCACTCTCAAATGTCTAATGTCACTCTCTCCAGATAGCATGAGTGTGAATAGAGCATGATGGGGCGGGACGTAATCTTCACGATGAAGTAATTCTTCCTGCCAACATTCTGTGGTCTAATCAGTAAACAGTACCTAAGTGATTTGAATACAAAATCATTGGTCTTGTTGTTTGAGGTGAAAAGATGCATTTATTTAATGTAATCAGTAGGATCGTTGCTGTGGCAGCATTGAGGCTGTGATGGTTTGAATGGCAGAAATCCAAGAGAGTAACTATTAACACTTTAACCTTTAAAAAGTATAGGCTTTATATATGTGTGTTAGGCTAATTTAGTTTAATTTTGATGTAGTTGTTTTTTATTTAAGAGTGTAATGCATTGGGGTGTCCTTTTAATTGTCAGAGCTGCATTTTTTTCTTCCATAATCTGGCTGCTGACTGTGATGTGCTGATCATTATCATTAAAACTGACCATGATCATTTTGCATTAGATTTTTTTTATCTTTACTAGGCATGTAACGATTCACAAAATGTAAAATTTGATTCAGTATGACACATCAGTGTCATGATAGAATACATTTTTCAATATAGCAAAAATGAGGAATGACTGAATATGTGCCTCATGTTCATGAGTTAATTCTAAAATGTTAATGTTTGCATCATGCACACAGCACACGTGCATGTGCAAGTTTTCAGGCTTGATACAGTTTTGATTCTAAGGTCAAGATTCAGTTTAATTTTCAATATTTTTTCTGTTAAAATATCTTGATTCTGCAAAGCTCTAATTACGTAGTGCACAGATTGGTTGGGCTCAGTTAAACAAAAAAGTAGAACTTTTTCATTGCCTGCCGCACTGATCTCTAAATAAATAACCTACCAAATCACAACTTCTGGAATTTATAAGTGCCTCAGTAATCCACTCATTTGAGCATGGGTGTGCCAGTAGCATTAGCCCCGTCCCTCTCCACCCACTTTAATCTGACTGGATGCCCACAGATGTTCAGTTTTGATAATTGACCATGATTTTCATGAAAAGACTGAAATGAGAGATGCTCAGAAGGGACAAAGGAGGTATGGCAATCATTGCTAAATAATTGCTTCTTGGTTAAAAAAAAAGTCAGTTTTTTTTAAATTAGTTGGTCAGTTGGTCATTACTAAATTGTTTAAAAGCTCTGAATGCTCATTTAACCTGGCCTCATACCCAAGCTACTAAATCACAGATTAATGCTGAGCTTGTGGACTTGGGTAAGAAAGTCATTTTGATTGGTTATACTTAGTGATATCATGATGGAGCTTTTTATTTTTTCATAATACATACTCAATGTTTAAAAAAACACTACATCAGCCAATTATTAACCATACTTAGGTCAATTTTGACAGAAATGTCAGAACCTTATAAATCTCATCAAGGTGGCAAGGTGAGACGAAGTTTATGCCCTGATCTTTAAAAGACGGCGGTGGGACGGACGACCAGCTTATGAGTCTCAGAACACGACGTCTTCCTCTCGCCGCTTCCTTTATACGTACATATGAAGCACGTTTTCCTGATTCTGACATCATTTTAAAGCAATTAAAACACAAGCGCGCCAACTGGAAACTCATCTCACGCGGACTGGACCTCACGTGATGTTCGCTGTCATGGTAACGTTTACTCTAAACGCTACTCCACGCATGCGCATCATTTTGCATCGGATCACTTGTAGTGAGCATGTAAACGAAGATTTTCCATCAAATCGTTGAATAGAGTGTGCATATAAACACCTCAGTCTGAATCTGTAATCGGATTGTATTCAATCGGATTGGCAAAAATCTTTGCATGTAAACATACTGGTGTCAAGACATCACAGTGCTTTTAAAATCATACACTCCTCATCTAAAGTAAACATTTATCAACTGTAAACCGTTTTATTCTCCCAGAGAGTTTTCTTCTCTCATTCAGGTCACTGGTTACATCCAGCCAAGAGAACACGAGCGATGGGCAGAAACTGCTGGCCAATCAAATAACGAAAGTAGAAAGGAGGAATCCAGACTCATCACTTATCATTATGGGAGGCTTTAACAGTGCAAATCTAACTAAAGAAATGCCCAAGTACAGACAGCATGTCACCTGTACGACAAGAGAATGAAACATTTTGAATCATTGTTACGCCACTATTAAAAAAGTCTATCGCATGGCTTTTGTCATTCCTAACACAGTCTCAATCACCTCATACCACATACACGCAGAAATTCAAAACCAGCAAGACTGTCTTCACTACAGTGAAGAGGTGAATCAGTGGAGACATTGAAAAGCTACAGGGCTGCTTTGAATCCACAAACTGGACTGTTTTGAAAGAGGCAACAGAGAACCTAGACGAATATACAGACACAGTGACATCATATCAGTTTCTGCAAGGACAGCTGCATTTCAACTATGGCATGGGTGAAATACAGCAACAGTAAACCATGGTTTTTAATGGAACTCGCACAGGCTTCGGAGGCAAAATGAGATTAAAGAGATTACCAACTACAAGGTGAGAGACTCCCCCTCTCCTGAACAACCACTAGCTTACCAATGACCTGAGTGAGTTCTACTGGAGGTTTGAATGCACAAGAGACTCATCTCACTACTCATCTGACCATCAACGAGTAGGATGTTAACAGGCTTTTCAGCAGACAGAAGGAGAGAAAAGTCCCAGGAATTGACCTAGTCTCTCCATCCTCCCTAAAGCACTGCTGTGACCAACTAGCACCGATCTTCACCAAAATCTTGAACAGATCACTGGAACTCTGCTCTGTTCCCTCATGCTTTAAAACATCTACCATCATTCCAGTTTCCCAAAAAATGAACATCACTGGACTAAATAACTACAGGCCAGTAGCCCTGACCTCTGTAGTCATGACTTTCTTTGAATGCCTGGTCCTAGCCCCCCTGAAGACCATTACAAACCCTTTCCCGACAAACAGGAGACAGCAGGTGTGGCTAAGAAAACACATCAGACCCCCTGACCCTCATTACTGGAGTACCACAAGGTTGCGTGTTCTCACCCCTGCTCTTCAATCACTATACTACTGACTGTGTCTCTAAGGAACTAACTGTTAAGATACTGAAGTTTGCAGATGACACCACCATGGTGGGCCTTGTAGCCAACAGTGATGAGTCTGCCTACAGAAAGGAAGTTGATCAGTTTGTCTCAACCTGCTGCTGAACACAGAAAAGATGGTGGACTTCAGGCGCAATCTCCCCTCACCATCAATGGCTCTGTGGTTTCCCCTGTGGAGTCACTTAAGTTCCTGGGCACCACCACATCCAGGGTTCTAAAGTGGGATATGCACACGGTCTTCATCGCCAAGAAAGCACAGCAAAGAATGTTCTTCCTGAGACACTTAAAAAAATTTAACCACTTGAAAAAATTTAACCTTTAAACAGTGATCAGAGAGTCCATCCTCACATCATCCATAACCATCTGGTTTGGTTCCCACTCTTTACAAGAACGTGCCAAACTCCAGCGCAGAATCAGGACAGCGGAGAGAATCATGGTAGTCTGCCAAAGCTTCAGGACATCTACAACAGCCAGGTGATGAAGCACACTGGCAAAATAACAGCTGACCCCTCTCATCCTAGACATCAACTCTTCCAGCCACTTCCCTCTGCTAGAAGAGTCAGGGCCATCAAAATCAGCACGACCAGACTTTCTAACAGCTTTTTCCCCAGACCTGTAGCACTTATCAACCACAGTGGATACTTCTCACGTTAAACTTAAACTGAGCCAACAAACCTTCCTTACAGTATTACAGTATAACTTCTCCTGTAGCATAATATGTATTTGCACTACTGTATAAATACATTTTTACAAATGTTCATATTACTCAGTAATATTCTGTATATAATAGTTTTCATATTATATTTTATTGCACGTCCTGACATACCTGACCTGCATACATACATTCATATCTGCATATGTACAGATATCCACATATCTTATATGTACAGCTCATGAGCTCCTTTCACATTGGCTGTAATTCTATATTCTATTTATTGTATATTACTTTACTTTTTCCTTAGCTCAGTACTTGTTAATAGATTATGTGCTGTCTGGTTTGTTTATCATGTTACATGTTATACAATTTTACAATTTAAAATGCAAAGTTACCATTTATTTGCTAAATTTAACAGAGGTAAAAACTACATAAAATGTGTTGTGCATGCAAAAGTTCGGACACCCTCTTAGTAAATGGTAATTTTAGCCAAATAGTTTTTAGACCACAGCACCTGATTCCAAAATGTCTCTGGTTTATCTAAGAGTTGTTTGCAAACTTTCAGACAGTAGGTCAGTGCATCATTATTCCCGTGCCAGTGAAATATTCCTATTTGTCTTTGGCAGTAAGGCACTTTTTTCTTCTTCCAGAAAGGAATGACGTCCGGTTTCTCTCCTGCACAAATTACCCAGTTTTGCTTTACATGTCTGACCGGTCTACAAACAGTTTTTTTCAGAGATATTTCTTGGTCTTCCAGATCTTCAATAGTTGTCCTTAAATTTCATTTCTTAGCACCATTTCAGAAAATAAAACTTTATAAGCAGAAAGTATTAAGATATATTCTTCCCTTGCTTTGTAAGTCTATTACCTATTGTTTCAGATCCCCAATCAGCTCCTTGAATAACCCCATGTCTATGAAATGTAAGCAGTCTTAGAGGTTTGAAGGATCACATAATTTATGCTCTGAAATTGTCTTTACTTGATTTGGATTAAGGCATAATTAATGAAATAAGCTTGGAGACCTTACAAAAAATGCGTATAGCAAAATTCATATTTCAGCTCCTTAGCAACCTTGTAATCAGAAAAATGTACATGGAATAATGTGTATCGAGTTTGGAGTTATTTTGTCTATGACAGGATGTGATGGTGCCGGTTTTCTAATAATCCCAGTGATTTTTGCCATGGAGAAATTCGGCTTAGCCCCTAAGTTTCCAATATCAGCATGACACCAACTAAAGAATGGCAACATCACTTCCGTGGTCTGTATGTCTGAATAGATTAAGTCATTAGGTGATTGGTTTTTCCACATCAGATGTAGGATTATTCTTTCTTTGCACTTTCTGCCAGTTGTTGTAAGTGCAGCAATCATCATTGCAAAATGAACCATTGCACATTGAATTTAGATTTCTTTTTTCCTCTTACAGAAAGGAATGATGTCCTGTTTTGCTCCTGCACTTTTCTGCCCAGCCTAAATGTCCCTACATAAACACGTCAGGACATTCCATCAAGAGGAATGTTAAGCTGCTGAAACAGGTTAAATATACGAATATGGCTTCTAGAAGATGTTCCAGTACTCAGCAAATGTCATCTGGTACCCTCCACATAAACACATCTCACAGACAAATACAGAAGTGCAACAAAGATAGAACTCACTACTGCTTGGAGTGTGGAAAGAGTTTTACTGGACAGAGTTCTCTCAAAAGACATCAGGGTATTCACACAGGAGAGAAGCCGTATCACTGCTTAGAGTGTGGGAAGAGTTTTAATCGTCAGAGTCATCTCCAAGAACACCAGCGCATTCACACAGGAGAGAAGCCGTATCACTGCTTAGAGTGTGGGAAGTGTTTTAATCGTCAGAGTACTCTTCAACAACACCAGCGCATTCACACAGGAGAGAAGCCATATCGCTGCTCGGAGTGTGGGAAGAGTTTTACTGTACAGAGTCATCTCCAGCAACACCAGCGCATTCACACGGGAGAGAAGCCGTATCACTGCTCAGAGTGTGGAAAGAGTTTTAGTCAACAGAGTAACATCCAAGAACACCAGCGCATTCACACAGGAGAGAAGCCGTATTACTGCTCAGAGTGTGGGAAGAGTTTCAGGCATTCAAAGACTGTGACGACACATAGGTGCACTAAGAGCAGTGGTGGAAATAGGCAGTAAAGAGTGTAACCTTAACACAATCCGGGAATAAAAGTCTCCTGGAATCGTGCTTCCAGCCCAGGTTTCAAACTGTTTTTAGGGGGAAAAACATGGTATTGTTTCTAAAACATGAGCATAAAATGAAATGATTTCTTTTGCTGAATACCAAATGAAGCCTACAGCTCATACACACATGGTACTGCATATTCTCCCCAAAATGAGTTTCATTTGTATTGTATGTTGAAAAAATTCAAGAATCTCTGCATTCAATATTAAGTTTTTTACTTTCTAGTTCGGTATATCTAAGCTTTTATAGTGTTTCTGATCCAATAATGGATGTTTTGAAAGCATTTCCAGTGTGCCTGGCTCCCTGAGTCTCATTTGCTCTGTTGATTTCTACACAATAATTAGTTAATGCTTGTTGCAATAAAAGTGCCACTTTGTCTTCCCTTTTAACCTTTAGGAGATGTTCTTCTGTATGTTCAATTGTTCTTTCCTACTGCTGCAAAAGAGATATAAAGACTGCAAAATTGAAGTTTTTGCTGTGCTGGGCAGAGCTAAATAGCTTTGTAATGGAGACTCTGGAGTGTGAAGCATAGGAAGACATCAAGCTGTCTGAGTGATGAACTGGTGACCTCTCCTCAGTATAGCCTATGTATACCTGTTCTACGCAGCATAAAGTTGCATAAAGGCCAGACTGCAACTTGTCTATAAACTTCCCATTACTGTTTTCAGAAACTTTAAGGACGGTTGTTCCTTGTGACCCTTGGAGAGTGAATGTTCTTTGAGAAGGATGCTGTGACATAAGTAAGGACTTGTTTATACCCGTCTCCAGTCTATCCCACCAGACAGTGCAGCGGACTGTGGTACAGAAGTTGGAAATGGGCATTTCCATTATTGTTGAACTGGGTGAAGGGTGACCATTTGGGGTTGTTCAAGGCCTTGGGCTTCACTGAGAGCAACTCTTGCTGACATCATTAGGATGTACATGAGAGACACTATCTGTGTTGACACAGTCTCACCAATGGCACTGTGTTTAGTTATGTTCCTGTACCAATCCAAGTCTGCATATTATAGTTTTGATTTGTAATGAATCAATATGTGCATGCAATTTATTATGTAGATTGTCTTATTTACTTATCATTTCATTAAGGTATAACTACTTTGACCAAGTCTGTGTTGGACAGGGAAGACGTGTAGGTGCTCTCAACCCCCACCTACACTGTCTTTTCTTCTTCTCTGTCCCCTCCCTTTTTGGTTTAGTCAAGTTTTTGTGAATGTGCTTACCTGTTGAGATTATTTTCTTAATTTTTCTCTATTTTTATTCTTTTAATTAATATTTCCTTTTATGTTCTTTGTGTAAACCTGAAAAACTATTGAATTTGATCTATACTTTTGAACTTCACCGTGTAGTCTTTTAGAGAAGTAGATTACATCACAGAAATTATGAATGGGTCTTTTTCATACATTTTTAAATTTTTAACTCAGTCGTGCTGTGGTAAATCTTTCCACCACTAGATAAGCTTTACCCTGCTTTAGCTTCTGAGAGGCAACAAAAGCAGGGCTTCCTACTTTTCTTTAGCAAAAATTGGCAGGCAATACAGTCATTTAAGGTATTTAACCGTGCTATATAGCCTAATAGATGGAATATCCTAATAAACTTCTTTTTTTCTTTCCCATAATGTCATCTACACCAGAATCAGAACCAGTTTATTTCAAAATGTTACATACAAGGAATATCATCTAATTTTCCATACTGCAACCCTAGAATTTGAAATAGTCAATCTCACTGAACTAAACTTACACATCACATGCCCATTAAAAAATGGTGAACTTGGGTGGGAAAATTCATTAAATTAGGGTTTTAACTCTTAAATGATGAGCGTAAGCTGTTGTCTGTAACTTCAGTAATGGGCCACTTGGCACATGCCACACTTGGGCCAAAAGTACTTAGCCATAAATAAACTGAGCACTCATCTGCTGCAACGTAAAGGTCTGGCCCTCTTCGTTCATTGACACTGGTGGGCCACATCTTTCATGCCAGATTTGGCCGTTAAACCAGGGGCGATTCTAAGATTCTAAGAGCTCACCCAATGAGACCAGAACTTCCTTTTAAAAAAAAAAAAAACACTTTTTACTCTTATTTTTAGAGATGCTGGGGCTCAATTAAGGGGTCCTTGAGCACCCCTAAAAAAGGGCTAGACATGCCTATGCCTTAAGCATAGGTCCAGCATCTGGCCCAATTCTGGCCCACAAGCCTAACATCTATCCCAAAGCCAACCAACACTTACATATGTAAGCCAGAATTGGCCCAGAAGTGTCTGCTGTCTGGGTGGGCCACTTATGACATGCCAGACTTGGGCCAAAAGTACTGAGGTGTAAATCAACCAGGCACAAATCTGCTGCAACTTAACTGTGCTGTGGACCTCTTCCTTCATCCACATTGTTGGGCCAACATTTTATGCCACAGTGGGCCCTTAAAGTGGATAGGAGTCAAAATCATACATAGCTGTCCAGCACCTGGCCCAATTCTGGCCTACAAGTCTAATATCTTCTAGAAGTCAACCAGTACTCGCAGATGTAAGCCAGAATTGCTCCAGAAATGTCTTCTATCTGGGTTAGAGTGCCTAGACAGCAATATTCAGAGTTTAATAATATCATATTAGTACCCATTTTATTTAAACAGCTTGTGATAGAATTACAATATTTTAAATGGACTTTGGTACAACAAAATGTATATTATTGATGTGTGTTATATAGATAAAATATATCGATAAATATACAGATATAATTATAACATTGATAGTAGGCAGCTTAGAGGTTATATTAACAGTGTGCTGTTGTGTTTTGTAGTAATGCTTTTGGTGTAATAAAACAATGAATGGAAAATAGGACCACACTAAACCAAGACTCCATATCGACTCTGCTAACGTGGCTTGCTCACTCAGTGTAGCTCCATCTCCATGGCCAAGCATCGGGCAGTGTTGCCAGATTGATTCTATAGATTACCACCAAAAAAATTTCAAAACCTGCCAAATGCACAAAAAAACACCCAAAACCACATCTGAACCACAATACAAAATACAGCATTAAACCAACGTGATATCAGTAATAAGCTTCTGAGTATGTTTACCGCTGATGTCTTCAAAAAATTTGCAGATTAGTATTTGTCACTAGAAGGCACTGTCTGTCTTGAACAAATGTGTTTATCACTGAGATGCCATAAAGCACTTCTCAAAGTGAATCAGGCACATCAATCACACCGTTTGGGTGTGGCATTACCTCATTTTGCCTGTTCTCCTCACTGGATTCTGAGTGATGCCTTCTTCGAGAAGGCTCCTCTACATCATTCTCCATTCCAGAGTCATCCACTTCATCTGATGTCTCGTCCCTCCTCCTCCTCCAAATTTTTCTGTTGAATGTCCCCACCAACAGTAAAATAACACCTTCTTAAATCAAGAAAAGAAGCATTCCCTAGAGCTCATACATGTAGGATTACATTGCTACTTGGTAAAGCAGGTAAGAATGTAAAGGATAATTCTTAATTTTAGAATATATATTATGTATTCTAATAACTGAATATCATGTAATTATCAACTATCATCAAATACAATCTGGAAACCAGTCCAAAATTCCAGAAAGTACAGATCAAGTTATCAGTAACACTCAGACACAGAACATCTTCTCTGTGTCAATGTTCCCAATCAATGAACAAAATAAGGTAATAGTGGTATTTACATGTACATTAACAATAACATGAATAAAGACAATAAGAAAAACATTACAAAAAATATAAAAAAAATATTAACTCTATTTTTTAAATTTAGGAACAGCTCTCACAAATCTATGCTACAGAGAAGAGAAAATCATATAATTGCTAGATTCTCACGACATGCCACGCTGGAACTCCAGGAGGCAAAAAATGTTTTCCTGCCTAATAGACCCAGGAAAGAGTGAGTTGCCTTGGCTTTCTAATAATGTAAGCAATAATATATACTTAACAGGGCCATTATTATAACATGCATTCCTTTCTTTAACTCTGTATCTGTTGCAGTCAGAATGGTCAGTGGGCATGTTCAGGTACTGCTGTGGCCTGTCCTCTCCCCATTTTTAACCATTGGTTTAGAATACTGAATAACTCCTGTGGTAGCATTAGTGATACTTCAAAAACAACTCAAAATAGGAGTTAATGTAAAGATGCTCTTATCTTACATTGCAGACCAGCCATGCAAAAAAGAAGCATACTTAAGTACATTAATAGTGTGCATGAAATATATAGAGAATACAAATAGTACATTTTTATTGCATTTATTTTATGGGAACAAAATACACTTAAGTTAACTTTGATATATATCTTTAAAAAGTATATTTTTAAATGCATGAGTATATATATACTTCAAAAGTATTATATAGTATGCTGTAAAGCAATACACTTACATCACTGTATTTCTTAACACAGTGAAACATACTAGCAATTGAACCTGGGTATTGGTACATCCAAGAATATATACATTTAAAATATGCTTTATGTGTCTGTGTCTTTGTGTCTTAGAAATTGCTTAAGTTGCATTGCAGCAGAGGTTGTTCCAGTTTAGAACAGAAAATCACTTGTAGGCAAAGAAGATTTATTGCAGCATGACTTAATTAGACACAAGTATTTATAAGCTGTGTTTAGTTATTCCAATATAATATATTCAAGTATACACATAAATGCATGCTTTTAAGTATACATTAATACATGCTTTGTTTGTTGAATGTATTTAGGTTTATTTAGTGATACTGAAATATGATTTAATATGCATTTAAGTGCATTTTAGTTGCAATAAGTAGTACTGAAGTGCATCAGTACATGTTTATAACTTATGGTTACAAAAAAAGCACTCAAAGCACAAAACTTTGCATTTAATATATATTTAATCATAATTACAATATAAATACACAAGTTGTTCCAAAATAATATATTTGGTATGCAAAAAGTATGTTTAAAGTGTAAACATTAAAATATTTACTTTTTATATGAGACACTTTTGAAAAGTACGCTTAAATGCATTTTTATTTCACAAGGACCAAAAAGTTTGCAGTAGTTTCATCACTAAAGCTGCAAATATTATAAATAGTTTTTCTTTGTCAGTTGCTGATACGTTTTCACAAACATGTAAGCTTTATATCTCACATACAATGACTGGTAAAGTCTTGTAAAGTAAAGAGTTCCCAGATGTAAATATCTATCATGTAATCATGTGATATAAACATGTGATCATGTGATATCATGTGATATAAACAGATATAAATATACTAATAGATGTAAATTTCTTTCATATACTAAAAGATATTTATATCTATTAGTATATTTAGAGATTATATGGAGATTACTGATCATAAATAGGAAATATTTAGGGTTGAGTCATATGATTAAGATTAAACTTAAAGTTAATTCAGATTTTAAAGGAATAAATTCAGGATTAAAATGAATTGGCCCTGTGTTCTCTATATATTTAATTCCTGATCAGGAATCTCTATTCTAACTAAATTCCAAAAGTTTATTATATCATTAGATAAGAACCGTGAAATAATATCTGAATTTTAAGTAACACAAAAGCTCCTACAGTATGAAGTACAGTAGTATTAACCCACTAGTTAAGCATCTAAACTAAAGATCCTGCTTCCCACTTGTGAAGTCTGAATTAGGAGTACGTCACGTTCGAATGCTGTGTTGTCGGAGCAAAATGAACAATGGTGGATGCAAGGTTCGTTCTCACCTGTAAATTATAACTAGACCTCCATTTTTGATGACCGTAACAATGTATTGAATATGTTTAGGATATGTTTATATGATAAGTTTGGTTTGAAATTGATTATTACATATTGTGTTGAATTATTTTCTACTTAAACAATAACACAACTATTAAGCCTGTCATTTTTTTTTCCGTGTGGATTTGCTATAAGGCTATTATAGTGCTATAATATTTGCTAAAAGGCTGCATTTTTTCCTTTTAACAAGCATAATATTTTGTACAAACATATGTGCCACTCTAGCTTTGCAGTGTAAATGTTATAAACCTAGAAAGGTCAAAAAGTTTAAAGTCAGGGATATTTCCTCAAACAACAGTCTTTGTATAAACTTCAGAAAGTGTCAGTATTTCTTTTCCATGAAGATGAGTTTCATTAATAAAAAAGCTAAGTGTCTTTAATAAACATATATAAAGTCTTTATAATAAGATCTCTTTCATTAACTTATGAACTCTTTAATGAAAAAATAGAGTATCTTTAGTACATACAATTTACTGAATAAATTATAAATTAACATGAATTAGTCCTAAGGTTTACATTTAAAACAAACTTGCAACATTAAGAAACACCTTCAGGCCTTTCACAGCCAACCCCATATCTTCAGTTGTTGTGGAATGACTTCATCATTCTTTCAAAGAGGGTATTTGTTGATTTTATTTGCTCCATGATTTCATCATGTCTTTGTTGAGTTGCTTCCTCACACTTTTGCAGAACAGCTAGTAATTGTGCTTTGTCTTCTTGTGCCTTGCTTTTGCACTTGAGACTGAGCATGTTGTCAGTTGTTGGAGGTGGCAAAGGTGAAGGACTTGACCTCTCGGAGTCGGAGGATGATGGATTGGAACTGGATTATGCAGAAGATGGATCTTCGTCAGCAGAGGCATGCAATGGGGGCTACTGTTGCAGATGTGCCTTGATATATGACCTCTGGGCACCTAACTATACTTCCTTTGCAGCGCATACAACAGGGAAATCAATGTCATAATTCCCCCCAATAAGTTTGTTCATTTCTTTGAAGAACTGGAACTTCATGAGCCCTTTCCCTGTTGAGTCATTGGTATCTTTGGCCTTTTTATAGGCATCCTCCAGCACTGACCACTTCCTAGCGACTTTGTCCATCTGAAATTAATGCTTTAACCGTTTGCTCAACTTAGTCGCCATTTCCTGCCAAAACAACTGCTTTTGTTCTCTGGCCATTATTACTTTAGAATTCAGATTAGCTAGGTTGAGAGGGAGATCTGAATGTTCCTTGATCAAATGCTGCCACATGAGGTCTATTAAGAAAGAGTTCAAATGTTTAATTAAAATTCATAGATACACTGGAAGACACCAGGGTGGTTCTCAATTTGACTACTCAATATCATTTTGTTAATAAATGGGTAAAGTCAAAATAAACTTGCAATACACTGATGTACAATACACAGCACTGATGCATGTTGCTGGTATGAGGTGGAGAGAAGTGGGAATGCAGAGGGAACGCAGCTGTGCACAAAGTAAACATTGCATCCAAAATGTGAGCTAACATAACATTAATAACATGCACCGTTCTATCGGAAGAGTAGTCAATTTGCTATGGACAGAATGATAAATAGCAATGTTCTATATCAAGTTAAATGCACATAGATTACAGAATAATGTGTACAAACAACCATTAACAACAGTTACACTGTTATAAATAAGGAATTATGTACCATCCAATATTAAACCTGTCCTCTTCTCCGCCTTGTTGAAAGGTTGCAGGTCACCTCAACTCGGGAACTCTGGTATCAAAATTATCTCCAAATTTCCCACCAGAAATTACGATTTGAGGGAGTGTTCATGTGAGGGCACCTTTAGTGTGTCTATTATTATCATCAGCAAACTGATTTTGATAAAAGTCCCTAACTAAGGTTAATCCCGCTTTTGAAATGAAAAATTGAAGTCACACTAAAAAAACTTAAACAAAGGCCTGTATTTAACTGTGGTGTTTTTAAATGAAGCAATTAAAACATTAACATATTTGTTTTTTAAACTAATGGAAGTTGCACTTTTGCACACAACTAAAAATAAAATGCACTGTGTTTCTGAAAATATTCCAGATATTTCTTACATAACCCACTCACCCCATAATAGATTTAATTACTTATATAATGTTGATTTAAATAATCTGAAACACAAACCAGAAGTTATTGGATATTACTTTTTTTTTATAATGAGCTGTTTGTGGTAATTTATATCAGATTTCAGCATCTGTTTCAGGATTTGATTAGGATTTGATCAAGATTTGATCATTGCTTTGCAAATGAAATGGATTCTGGATATTTTACATCGCTTTCGATGTTTTGCAGCCCATGTGTCAAACACAAGGCCCATGGGCTACGTCAGGCCCGCAAAATTTTAATTTTCTATTAATATTAGCAAAGATGCCAGGTGTCTAGTTCAAGTGAATGGGCAGTTTTAAAAAAACCTACTGTAGATTGGGGACATTTAAAGAGGTTTAACAGGTTTCCAAATGTATGAAGATGTACAGCAATCATATCAGAATCAGAATTTGCATATGTATCTACAGCTAAATTCCTTTATATTATTGAAAACAGTAATTTTGAACAATAATGTATTTAAAAATTTGCTCTGCTTTAAGGTTTTGCATTTGAACCACTTCTATAGTTCTCTGCCTCTCTAAGAAAGTGGCAGCCTTTCAGAGGCTGGAGCAATTCAGGTGAAATTAACAGTTATTCCAGGGTAGCTGAGAGAAGCACCAGAATAGCCTAAATACTAAAAAGTGAAGTGATATATGCGAGTATATATAGAACTACACAAAAGCACAATAGGATGCACTGTAGTATTCAATTATTTTTGCTTCATGCATAATTTGTTTGACAGGTCACTAGATAAGGAGCTAACTTAGTCTAGTTGTTATTATCATCAAACTTATTTTGATAGAAGTCTCTAAATGAAATAAATGGTGCTTTTGAAGTGAACAATGCTGCAGAGCTGCATCTGCACACTGTACAAGAGCAAAAAGAGTCAGAAAGAGAGCTAGATAACAACATTCACCACTGCAGCTCTTTATGTGTGACTCACATCCACAACTCAACCATTCTGGAAGAAGAAAACAAACTCTTACTGCGAATGCAGTTTATCAATCACTACAGTGTTTCTTCTTTTTGTTTGCTGTGATACTGACACAGAGAAAAGTGATGAACACAAATTACAGATTTAGGCTCTTTCATTTAACACTTCTCTCACTTCTTACCTTCGTACAAAAGAAATACAAGCATATTAAATACAAACTTCCTTAAAAAATACAACATGAACATAACGTTGAAACGATAAAGCACATATTCACTGTATACATACAACAAACCTCCCTTAATGTATAACTGTATAACTCCTCTGAACCACAATGCTTATTTATACAACTGTACAAATATTCATATCATCCTATTACTGTAAATAATAGTGTATTTCCTCTGACTCTGCATAAAGGGCCTTTACATATTACATATTCATCTCTTTAGCTCCTTTCACATTAGCTCTTTTATAACTAATCTCTTGTATATTCTATTTGTTCTATTTTAATTCATTGTTATTTGTCTTTTTTTTTTCTTTTTAATGTTTCTTATCATCTGTGGACTGGTCTGTTTAGTATGATATATGTGTGCCCACCCCAAGACTAATTCCTTGTATGTGTAACATAACAAAATAAAGTGATTCTGATTCTGAAGTAGATGACGTTATGTTATATAGCATGGCAGAATACTTTAAACAGCTGTATTGCTAGCCAGTTTTAAGACTGTTTAAGATTTTAAGCTTGTTTAAAGTTGGGTAATTTACCACAGCATGACTAAAATCAAAATTAAGAAATGAAAAAAACACCTATTCATAATTTCTGTGATGCAATATACTCCAAAAACTAACAACAATGAAGAGCATACAGTGAATTAAAAAAAAATAAGTAGTTATACTTTTATGCAAATTATATGTAAATCAGATCATCTACATATAGAATTGCATACACATTTTGACTCATCAGTACAAATCAAAATTATTATAATGCAGACATGGATTGGTTCTGGAACATACCTGAACAGTGCCATTGGTGAGATTTGGTCAAAAGACTCATGTGTCCCTCATGCACATTCTACTGTCAACAAGAGTCGCTCTCGGTAAATGTCCACAAATGGTCACCTTTCACTCAGTTCTACAATAATGAAAATACCCAGTTCCAACTAGTCGAAATACTATAGACAACAATCATGTCTGTTAGGATAGACTGGAGATGGGCACAGAAGTCCTTATCTCATGTCACAGCACGCTTCTTAGGGAACAATCACTCTCCAAGTGTCACAAAGCGCATCAACAGTCTTTAAAGTCTCTGAAAATAGTGATACGAAGTTCATGGATGAGTTGTAGCTTGGCCTGTATGCAACTTTAGGCCACATAGAACAGGTAAGAATAGGCCATACTGAGGAGAGGTCACAGTACATCACTCAGATAGCTTGATGTCTTGCAGTGTCTTGCCCACCACAGCAAAAACTTCACTGTTGCAGTCTTCCGAGTCATATCTCCTTTGTTGCAGCTTCTCGATTGTTTTCAATGTATATTACAAATTAAACTAAATTTATGGGGAATCTGAAGTACCACTTTTTCCCATTGGTGACCAGGCTGTAGGCTTGACTTGGTATTCAGCACAGGAAATTAGATTTCATTTTCATGCTCATGTTTCAGAAAGAGTGTGAAACAACAATAAAACAGTTTGAAATCTAGGCTGGAACCACCATTCCCTTGAGACTTTGGAATGTGTTATGGTTACACTCATTACTGCCCATTTCCACCACTGCTCTTAGTGCACTTGTGTGTTGTCACAGTACTTGAATGCCTAAAGCTCTTTCCACACTCTGAGCAGTAATACGGCTTCTCTCCTGTGTGAATACGCTGGTGTTGCTGGAGATGACCCTGTACAGTAAAACTCCTTCCACATTCTGAGCAGTAATACGGCTTTTCTCCTGTGTGAATGCGCCAGTGTTGTTTGAGATGACTCTGGCGATTAAAACTCTTCCCACACTCTGCGCAGTCATATGGCTTCTCTCCTGTGTGAATGCGCTGGTGTTGTTGGAGAGAACTCTGCTGAGTAAAACTCTTCCCACATTCTGAGCAGTAATATGGCTTCTCTCCTGTGTGAATGCGCTGGTGTCGATGGAGTGAACTCTGCTGAGCAAAACTTTTCCCACACTCTAAGCAGTGATATGGTTTAACTCCTGCGTGAATAAGCTGGTGTGTTTGGAGATTACTCTGTTGAGTAAAATTTTTCCCACACTCTGAGCAGTAATACGGCTTCTCTCCTGTGTGGATGCGCTGGTGTTCTTGGAAATGACTCTGACGGCTAAAACTCTTTGCACACTCTGAGCAGTGATACGGCTTCTCTCCTGTGTGAATGAGCTGGTGTTGTTGGAGATGACTCTGACGATTAAAACTCTTCCCACACTCCAGGCAGTGATATGGCTTCTGTCCTCTATGAATGCGCTGGTGTTCTTGGAGATGAGTCTTTTGATTAAAACTCTTCCCACACTCTGTGCAGTGATACGGTTTCTCACCTGTGTGAATGCGCTGGTGCTGTTGGAAATTACTCTGTTGATTAAAACTCCTTCCACACTCTGAACAGTGATACGGTTTCTCTCCTGTGTGAATGCGCTGGTGTTGTGTGAGATGACTATGTTGAGTAAAACTCTTCCCACATTCTGAACAGTAGTGATTTTTCTCCTTGCTGCACTTCTGTGTTCGTCTGTCAGATGTGTTCATGTGGAGGGTACCAGATGACATTTGTTGAGTAACGGAATGTCTTCTGGATGCCATATTCTTATATGTCACCTGTTTTCAGCAGCATTCCACTTTGTGGAATGTCCTTACGTGTTTACAGAAGCACATTTAAGACTTGAAACAGGACATCATATGTTTCTGGAAAAAGAAAAAAGAAAATTTTAACTCAATGTGAAATGCAACAAAAGTAGTCTGATCCAAATCCTGAAACTTCCACTTACAGCAACTGGCATAAAGTGTAAAGAAAGAATAAACTTCCAACAGACATAGAAAAATATTAATACTTATTAATGAATCTTTTCAAACAGACTATAGACCACTGAAGGTGTGTCGTCATTCTGTAGTCATGCCCATATTGGAAACTCCGGAGATGGATTTGTGATCCCTGACCCTGTGATTAACAAAAGGATTCCAAACTCAGTATGTTTTATCCTTTGCTTTACAAGGACATTAAGGAGCCAAAATATAAATTTTGCTGCATGCATTAAATTTTTTTTTCCCCCCTCACAGCTTATTTGACTCTTTAGGCCTTAATCCAAGTGATGTACAGCCTATTTCTGAGCATAATAAATCATGTGATCCTTCAAACATCCTAGGATGCTTACACTTCATAGCAGTGAGCTCATCTGAACAGCTGACTGAGGACGTGAAACTAAAGACTGACTCTTACAAAGCAAGAGAATATAAAATATATCTGAATAGCTCCTGCTATAAACTTCCACTATTTGAAATGGCATTAAGAAATGAAAGGCAAGAACAATAATTGAAGTCAAGACAAGCTCTGCAAGACCAAGAAATATCGTTTTTCTTTGAAAAAAACTGCTTGTAGACTGGTCAGGTATGCAAAGCAGAACCCCCACCTCACTGCCAAAGACCTGCAGGAAGATTTAGCTGGCATGGGAACAGTGATGCAATCACTTCAGCGACAATCATTATTGACTCTGAGGGTGCCCAAATTTTCACACATTTTCACACATTCTTTTGGGGTTTTTTCCCCCCTACAATATATAAATTTACAATATATATTTATACAAATATTTATAAATATATAAATATAAATTAAGCAATAAATGGTAACACTGCAATTAAATTTGTAGAAATACGTTATATTTAAGTTTATTCCATGCAGATGTTACATTTCATTCAGGAAATCAACAAAACAGTTCATCTGACCAGGGGTTCATAAAGTTATACTGCTGTATAAGAAACATTCTGCCAATGTTATGGCCAGACTGTGTTTGTTTTGTATTTCTCTTTATTGTCTGTATTAAACATCAGACATATATTCTTCAGGGTTGGGGTGTTACAACCCCAATGGCCTAGAATCCCTTCTGTGCGATGTTTGGGCGTTGCATGTTTTTATTTGTATGTATTCT
The DNA here is from genome assembly GCF_904425465.1 of Colossoma macropomum. Classification (NCBI taxonomy): domain Eukaryota; kingdom Metazoa; phylum Chordata; class Actinopteri; order Characiformes; family Serrasalmidae; genus Colossoma; species Colossoma macropomum. The sequence goes on along the minus strand of NW_023494806.1, from coordinate 27,043,117 downwards.
TTTTTATTTAGGCTGCATTACATGAATGTCAGTAACTGCCTGTGAGGGGTGCCTGTAACAATGCTTTGATGTGCTGGAAGGAGTGAGGACACTGGGAGCAGGGTATAGATGCACAGAGCTTTCTTTTTATTCCACAACACAAACACTTAAGCTTTTCAGCTTGTACAACAAAATAAGAACTGCTTCAATTGTGACTTTTCAGCCTCAGTTCTGCTCAGCTCACCTTGTGTCTCTCCCAGTTTCCGCCTGCCTACTGAGAAAAGACATAAGTAGGTTTGCGATAACAACACACAGGTGAACACCATCAGCTTCCTCCACCTTCCACAATAAATCTTGGACCAAGAATTATAAAGTTCTATCTGACATTTTATCAAAATTGACTTATGTACAGTACAATGATGTAGTGCTGAGTGCTGATGTGTTTTTTTTATTTTTTTTTAACATTGTAAAGTCTGTATTATTAAAATGTTCCTCTTTAATAATCCCACATTAAAGCATCCAGTCAGTGCCTCTGATGAATGTGGGGGATAACCAATCAATTATTTTTTTTTTTTTACCCAAGTCCACAAACTCAGCAATAAAAAACTAGCAACTAAAAACTACTTTGTTTAAGAATAATTTTGTTAATCTACCAGGTTAAAGCAGACCTACAAAGGTGGTCTGCCTCTTTCTTTAACAGTCTGTTAACATGAATATATTTGCCCAGATTTCTTTTTCTCTTCTAATGCCTTTTTATTTTTTTTCAATAAAAGCTTTCTTTATTATGATGGATAAGATTATATTGTCTTTTATTTGGTCAGGAAAAAATTCCTAGGGTCAGGTTTGGTCAGGAAAAATTCCTAGGGTCAGGACAAGTACTCTTCAAGTATCCCAGGTTAACAGGGAAGTTGGGCCTTCCTAAATTAAGATATTATTATTTGACAGCAAATTTACAGAAGGCTTTATTCTGGATTCATAAACCTGAACTAGACTGGTGTAAACTGGAAGCAAATTCCTGCAAGACTTTATCCCTTCCAGCTCTGATGTTCTCACATCTTCCTTTATCTGCCAGGCAGTGTACTTCAAACCCAGTGGTTTTATCTACATTTAAAATCTGGACACAGTTATTCCAACACTTTAAACTTGGTAATATGTCATTAAATGGACCTTTACTCAGTAATCACCAGTTTACCCCCTCCAGGATTGACTCTGTGTTTGGTTTTTGGAATAGACTAGACATTTCTCACATTTTTATTGGGGACACTTTTGCCAGTTTTGATCAGCTATCTTAAGTTTGGCTTGCCCTATAATCATTTATTTTGCCATGTTTCATTTTGTATATTTGATAAAAGTCATTGCTTAACCTTGTCTCACTTACTCTCTCAAGATTTACTGGATGATATTTTGGGGAAAAAAAAACTTTTTTTATTTGTAAATTATATAAACAGTTATTACTACAAGGGGGATGACCCACAATCACATGTTTGTGGGAAAATGAGATGGGAATTGTGTTCCAAGATACCTGGTGGGGAAAAGCTAGGTTTGAAGTTAGTCATCTGTCTTCTTGTGCTCATCTCGATCTTTATACAATCAAATGTGTAAAACATTTGTGTAAAACAAGACTTTCCAAATACATCCCAGAAATAGATCCTATTTGTGACAGGTGCTTACTAGCTCCAGCTGATCTCACTTACATGTTCTGGTCCTACCCAAAACTTAAAAATTATTACTTATTGGTCCAGTTTTTAAACAGAATTCTTAGGGATGTGTGTAGACCCCTGTCCCATTGAACTATTTGAATTATCTCCTTTCTTATTTTCAGCAGTTACCACTTTTGTCCATAAAGTGACCATTTCTGACAGAAAGCCATTCTCATTATTTAATTGCTTAACCACATTATGCACTTAAATCATCTTCTTTAACTTACATTTATTTATTTTTGTCTGTTGCATATCTCATCACATACATCATGACAGTGTTTTTGTTTTGTTTTTTTACTTTTTTTTTCATTTTTCTTAGAGCAACAGTTTTTGCGTGTGTGTGTGTGGGGTGGGTTGTTGAACGTTAATGGAATATCCATATTGTTAATGTTAACTCGCACACTGTAATGTTAGCTGCCAAGCATCCAATAAAAAAAAGATATGTACCAAAAAAAATATATAAAAAACCGTGTCATCTCTTGACTGAACTTGAAAAAGAAAGTAAGGGAGTAGAAGTACTTCATTAAAATTAACTCAAGTAAAAGAATTATGATTTAATTCTCTTCCAAAAAGTACCCATACAGGAAAAATGTACTCAAATAGTAAGTATTAGGACACTTTCGTTTTTGTTATTTAATAAAGTTCCACTGCATATAGCCACTTAAAATTAAAACAGGTAATGGTAAAGTCTTTTGAACTTAATCTTATAAATACACAAAAAAGTATGTATTCATAAACATAAACGACAAAAAAAATGGAGAGAGAAAAGTATTCAGACACTATTAAACTATACATATGTAACAGTTAAAAAATAAAATAAATTAAGTTCTTCATATTAATGCTGCTAAAATGTTCTTGTGCAAATTGCACCTAGTGTCATATGAAAGACATTGCCATCAGCTGGGAAGATCTCACGCAACAAGAAACAATCACAGCGAAGGTGAAGGAGCTTTCTAAAGTTCTCAGGTCGCCCGAGGAAAGACATTGGACGTCATGGTCAGCAAAACTGTTTTGATAATATACAGCTGTAATATTCATGGAATCACACCTAACGGCGAAAAATGCAAGATTTTCCTCAGACTGATGACGAGAAAGGTAACAGAGAAGCCAGCAGTCTTTTAAAAAGTTGCAGGACGACCTGAAGCAGCAGGAACAGTTACACAGAGAACAATTAGCAATGAACAGCACCGCAATCACTAAAGCCTGTATAGTTGATCGGTTATTAGGTTGTTAATCCTAGATGGATCAGAATTGGGCGTCTGCTGTGCTGCACCAGCGATCCGGCTGCTGGAGGATTTTGTACAATTAGCAATGCAGGAGGAATAAAAAGGAGCCATCAGCTCACATTACTCACACATTACTATACGCTGCTTCTGTGTTGACGTATCTATTTTAAACCCATCAAATCTTATCTTCTAAACTCAAATGTGTCTCCAGCTGTTTGTCTGAGAGTGAATGAAGAACAGTGAGTGTTAAAGTGTCGGACAGCTTCCTACCTTCAACAGTTCAGTTTTGTTCCTCCAACAACACTGTATGAGCGCGGAGGCGTGGACTGCTGAGCACAACACAACCTTCTGCTTCTCCGCTTTAGTGCAGTTGGAGATAGACAGTTGGTTATAGTTACAGAATTAGCGCCACAACCTGGCCCGAAGCGGCTTCACGCTGGAACCACGATATCACAGAAACAGGCGTAGCGGTCGTTATTTTAAATCCCACCCGTATTCAGTCAAGCCCCGCCTCCAGCGCTCTGATTGGGTAACAGCAAAGGCTCAACTTTGGGCTGAACAGGACTGTTTACCCTGCTGACCATTAGAATCATCAGGATTAAAACCTGATGGTCTTGCTTTCTAATGGGAAATGGCTTAATGGTTACCATTAGAGACCACTAGTTTCTTGTAGGACACCTTTAGATCCCATTTGGAAACCATCTGAAATCAGAACACCTGCTAAACCATATGGTATTAGAATCTATTACACTGTGATATCGACCCATTAGGAAAACAGCGAATACCATTAGACACTATTGGACACCATCAGGACCTTTTAATGGTTTCTATGATTTTTTTTTCAACAGGGTAGAAGCTATTAAACAGCTTTTGGAGAAAGGAAATACAATATAACGAAAAATATAACGGTCTAAACTCACCACAAGAATTCAACCTGAAAATGCATCAGTTTGAATGGTTATAATATAGTTAGAGAAGAAAATATTATTAAGTCCAACTGGTAATTTTTTTCCCCTGGGTTTGATAGTGAGAAGTTGTAGATATTAATGCTTTTATATATAAGTTACAAAAATGAATTCTTGCTTTATCTAAATATCACATTCATTAAAAAACTCTCCATGTATGTCAACACTGCATAGTAGAAGTGAAACGAGCACAATTAATGAAAAAAGACTTGCAGTGTCTTTCCTGTCTCTTTTCTCGTCTCACTCCCTCATTTAACAGAGCTTTTCTCACCTCATGTCTGTCAGTTTCAGCCTCTTGTGTCTCCCTCCTTTCTTTTTTGATGTCTACCATAAAAAACACAGATCTAACATCACGCTTGTTCTCTTATGGTTTAATACCTGGAAGTACATCATGTTAGCTATTAGCAAGTGGACCATAGGAGCAAAGTTACTGGAGTTAATAGGAGTGAACTTACTGCGTCCTCAAAACAAACCTAATATCTGGTTTTTTTGGGGGGTTTTTTTCACATAACGATGAACAGAGAAAAAATGAAAACTACTGCTTGAGGTTCAAATGATTCACGATTAAATGTGGTTCCAGCGTGAAACCGCTTCAGGCCAAGTGGTGGCGCTAATTCTGTAACTGTAACTTTCTCCAACTGCACTAAAGCGGAGAAGTAGAAGATTGTGTTGTGACAAAGATATGTATAAGGTAACCCAAGATGGTGCATTCCTATTGAAGTGAATGGGACGAAAAAGGATTCAGTTCCTGTCTGCGTAAGTCTTGCGTCATCGCTTCGCCCGGGACTGCGTTCCCGGAAATATATTGTCATGGAGGCTCTCGGCTGTATGTGTCTTCACTGGTTGTGCTCAGCGCCTCCGCGCTCATACAGTGTTGTTGGAGGAACAGAAACAAGAGCTGAACTGTTGAAGGTAGGAAGCTGTCCCGACACTTTAACACTCATTGTTCTTCATTCACTCTCAGACAAACAGCTGAGACACATTTGAGTTTTGAAATTAAGATTTGATGGGTTTAAAATAGTTTGGCCAGCACAGAAGCAGCTTCATTCAAACGTGGCTGAGTGAGCTGTTGTGCCAAAATATTTGATTGTTTTATTGATTTATTTATGATTTAGACTGTAAAAAGAATATTTGGAAAACTGTTAAGAGCATTTGTACCATATTATCTAGTGGATGTTACAAATGTTGTTTTCTTTTGAGCCAACTTTGCCTAGTTAGTTCTAAAGACATGTCCCTCAGAAAAACCTTTGTGATTTTTCGTTTATCTCTTGTGCTTCTGTTCTTTTGTATGTTGATGTAATTAAGTCCATTAAATCATTATTAATCATATTATTGGTTTAAATGTAAATGCATTCATAGTCAGGAAAGCTGTAAAGATGAGTCCCCACTACTGGCCTTCATGAGTTTCTCTGATCCATTGTCAGTTTGTGAACAGATAAAGCAGGTCTTACTGTTCACTTATAAAAACAAATATGCAAAAAGAATCCATGTATATTTAGTGACTGACGCACTATATAGACAGAAGTATTGGGACACCCCTCCTAATTTTTGAGTTTAGGTGTTTCAGCCACACTCATTGCCAACAGGTGGATAAAATTAAGCACATAGCCTTACATTGTCGATAGACAAACACTGGCAGTAGAATGGGTCGTACTGATGAGCTCAATGACTTTAAACATGGCACTGTCATAGGATACCACCTCCACCACAAGTCAGTTTGTGAAATTTCTATCCTGCTAGATCTGCCCCTGTCAGCTGCAAGTGCCATTACTGTGAAATGGAAACACCTCAAATCAATAACAGCTTAGTCACAGAGCGGTAGACCACACAGACTCACAGAGTGGGGCACTTGACTGGCCCACACAGAGCCATGACCTCAACCCCATCGAACACCTTTGGGATGAACTAGAACAGAGATTGCGAGCCAGGTCCTCTCGTTCAGCATCAGTGTCTGACCTCGCAAATGCTCGTCTGGATGAATGGCCAAAAATGCCCACGGACACACTCCAAAATATTGTACAAAGCTTCCCAGAAGAGCTGCAAAGGGGGGACCACCTCCACACTAATGTCTATAGATTTAGAATGGGACGTCATGAAAGCTCCTGTGGGTGTAATATGTTGCTGTCCTAATACCATGTAATGTATATGCTGATATTATCCAAGGTGGGTATAATTGTGTAGTTATAAGTACAATGTGGTGAGGAAATCGCAGTTTGTTATAGAACAGTGTGAAGTACTTCCTGAGAGCTGATAATGTCTGGGTGGGGGTTACTGGTCAATGGCTGGTAGATTTAAGAGCTGGTAGGAGTGTCTATGGTAGGTGTTTGAGGTCTGTTTAGAGGGGGTGTAGTGTGTGAGAGCCATTCAGGAGCTTGATGGTCTAGTTCAAATATTCCCAATCCCAATCCTGGGGACCACATGCTCTAATTTTTTGTGAATAAAGTGTGTTAGATAAAGGAAAGCATGAACTTGTGTGTAGTATGGGGTCTCCAGGACTGTGACTGAGATCCTCTGGTCTAGTTCTATAAATTTCCTGAAGACTGGTGGTAATTGATCTTTCACTTTCTCTCCAGACAGCATGAGTGTACAAAAGCTGCGATGGGATGGTAATAGGCTAATATTCACAGTGAAGTCATTCTTTCTGCCGACCTTTACAGTCTAAACAGTAAACAGTACCTCAGTTATTTGAATACAGAATTACTGGTCTTGTTGTTTGAGGTAAAAAGATGCATTTATTTAATGTAGTCAATAGGTCTGTTGCCATGGCAACATCTAGGGGGCAGGGGTTTATATGGCAAACATACAAGTGAGTAATTGTCAACACTTTAACATTTAAAAAGATGTAGGCCTTATATATTTGTTCTAGGCTGCCTAGGCTGTTAGTTTTCGATGTAGTTGATTTTTCATTTGGGAGTGTAATGTATTGGATTGTCATTTGAAAGTCCTTAAAAATGAGAAGAATCTAAATATGTGCCTCGTGTTCTTGTGTTAACGTTACTATACTAATGTTTGCATCATGCACACGTGTATGTGAACTTGGGGTGTAATGACATTTTTTCAGGTTTCATACAGTTTTGATTCTGAGGTCAAGATTCAGTCTGATACTCAATATTTTGTTTGTTAAAATGTGATGATTCTGCAGAGCTCTAATTAAAGAGATTGGTTGGGGTCAAATAAAAAAAAAAAAGTTCACCAGTAGAACTTTTTCAGTGCCGCCCACACCAACCTCCAACAAAATAACCAACCAGATCACAACCTCTGGAATTTATAAGTGCCTCAGAAATAAAATCCAGTCATTTTAGCATTGGTGTGTCAGTAGCATAAGTCCCAACCTGAAGCCTACATTTTGTGGACAACCTTCTAGCCCTCATAACTTCAGAATGGTTTAAGCTACAGACATGGATCACATAAAAGAACACTCAGCAGACCTGGCCCTTACTAGCCAACATGTGATGTCAGCATCAGCGAGTGATTGGGCTCGAAAGAAACCAAAAATCCTGATATTATTCCTCTGCTTTTAGCCTTCATATTCCAACAAAGGGTTAAAACAGCTGCACGAATCATATCACAGCAGTGAGCAGACCCTGCCGTCACAAACCAGAATGATTTAGTCCACCTGTGACCATCCAATCCAGCTCCAAAATCACTCAAAACCCACTCGCTACTGTTATATAGGGTTAAAAATAGTGACATTCACACATCAAGACCACTCAGCAGACCCTGCCCTCACCAGCCAGAGTGGGAAACTCACCAGCTCAACTCAAACCAGCTCTAACTAACCCATAGTCAGAAATCCAGCACCAAACACAGCCAGATCCACTGTAAAACCTGCTGTTCGCTCTCTACTTTCAGTCAGTAATCCAGTTCAGAAAACCACCATTCAAATCCTGCATTTATGTCCATTTAAATGCCCTATTTAAATTCCTACAGCATATGCTGGATCTGGAAATTCTCCTTGTGTCTCAAACAATCCTCTGACAGAGACTCTGAATTTAGTGCTGATGATGAGAAATTTACAGATAAATACAGATAATAACCACACCAACCGTCAGACTCAGGCACATGAGCTGATGTCCTGTCAGTGCATGCTTCACATGCTCTCTGCGCTGTTTCTGCGCTGAGTGAGTGAGGGAGGGGCAGAGTCACGTGACAGAAGACACTGTTCCAAACCACAATTCAAACAGAATCAAAATTCTGTTACACTGTTACAGAATTCTGTTCACAATTACATGTGAAAAAATGGAATATTTGAGTAGCCCAGGGTCTCCTGAAAATAACAACATATAGCATGTGTGACGGTCTCATGGCAGACTTACAACTGCAATTGTAATTGTAACTGACCAAAATAATTACCCCAAATCACCCTAGGGTTCTAAGGGTTAATGCCAGATTTGATGCCTCTGAAATTTATTCCAAATCCACAACTCAGGCAACAGATTAATCAGAATAGGAATCGGGCTTTATTGACCAAGTATATTTGCACATACAAGGAATCTGTTTTCTGTAACACAGAACCCTGCAGTTACTCTGTAAGGGAGAATAGAAGTTCACAGACAGTAACACAGAAGATTTAAAGTTTGGACTTTTGAACAGCATCAAATCCAAACTAGAACATGGACACACAGCAGAAACAGAAAACATGAGCTGAGGCTGTTTTAACTGATTGAAAAAATGCTCACTTAACAGTATTACAACATGCTTATCTCAAGTCAGCAGACTCCAACTACTACTGTGGTTATTTCTGTATTACCATTTGGAAAGACTGACTCTTCTGTTGTGAGTTTGAATGAGGTGCGTTAGTGGATGGTTGTGGAAACATGGTTTATGTTGTGTGTGAGTTTGAAGGGGTAGAGTGAGTGAATGGGTGTAACTAAATGAGATTAACTGCTGCTGCAGTGATTCTTAGGAAATGAGTCCTGTCTCTGTTGGAAACATGCCCCAAAATGGCAAAAATGAAATGACGTGAAAAAAATACAGGTCAACATTTGAAAATGTATACATGCATATTAACACATCTACAATCTTTCACATGAAGTCTGAGGCTAAGTGAATGCAACAGTTTAAATATGATATTTTTACAAATTTACATGCAATGTTACAATTTATTTGCTAAATTTAATAAATTAGAGGGGAAAAACTAAAAAAAAGTGGTGTGGTTGCCAAGTTTTGGGTACCCGCAGTCAATCAGTGGTGATTGTAGCCAAAGAGTTAAATTTTTGTTTCATTAGACTACAGCACTTGATTCCAAAATGCCTCTGCTTTATCTATGAGTTGTTTGCCAACTTCAGACGTTGACATTTCAGATGAGATCACAATTAAGTTTAATTTCTTTCCATGTAGATTATATTTGCACTGTTCCCATGCCAGCCAAATCTTCCTGCAGTGATGGCAGAGGTTTTGCTTTGCACACATATCCAGTCTCCTGGCAGAGTTATTTCTTGGTCTTCCAGATCTTGCGTTGACATCAGTAATTGGTCTTAATCTTCATTTTTCAGACAGTAAAAGTTTATAAGCAGAAAGTAATCAAATGTATTTTATACTTTCCTCTTGCTTTGTAAGAGTCAATTATTTTTAATGTAGGATCCTCAGTCAGCTGTTTCGATAAGCCTGTGGCTATAAAGTGTAAGCACTCTAAGAGGTTTAAAGGATCACATCATTTATTATGCTCTAAAATTGTGTATACATGACTTTGATTAAGGCCTAATGAGTCAAATAAGTTCCTTAATGAAGAACGCACACACAAAAAAAAACTTTCTGCCAGTTGATATAAGTGGAGCTGTCATGATTTGGATCAGACTACTTTTGTTGCATTGCACATTGAGTGTAGATTTTTTTTTTTTCTTTTTCCAGAAATGAATGATGTCCTGTTCCAAGTCTTTTACTGGACTTTCCTACCCAGCCTAAATGTGCAGGACGTTCATGACATTTCACCAGAGGAATGTTAAGCTGCTGAAACAGGTTAAATATAAAAATATGGCATCCAGAAAATGTGTCGGTACTCAGCAAATATCATCAGGTACCCTCTATATGAACACATCTGACAGACAATCACAGAAACACAACAAGGAAAGAACTCACTGCTGCTCAGAGTGTGGAAAGAGTTTTACTCAACAGAGTACTCTCAAAAGACACCAGCACATTCACACAGGAGAGAAGCCGTATCACTGCTTAGAGTGTGGAAAGAGTTTTACTCGACAGAGTGCTCTCAAAAGACACCAGCACATTCACACAGGAGAGAAGCTGTATCACTGCTTAGAATGTGGGAAGCGTTTTAATCGTCAGAGTAATCTCCAAGAACACTGGCGCAGTCACACAAGAGAGAAGCTGTATCACTGCTCAGAGTGTGGGAAGAGTTTCAGTCGTCAGAGTCATCTCCAGCAACATCAGCGCATTCACACTGGAGAGAAACCATATTACTGCACAGAGTGTGGGAAGAGTTTTAATCAACAGATTCATCTCCAACAACACCAGCGCATTCACACAGGAGAGAAGCCGTATCACTGCTTGGAGTGTGGAAAGAGTTTTAATCGTCAGAGTTCTCTCCAACAACACCAGCGCCTTCACACAGGAGAAAAGCCATATCACTGCTCAGAGTGTGGGAAAAGTTTTACTGTACAGAGTCATCTTCAGCAACACCAGCGCATTCACACAGGAGAGAAGCCATATTACTGTTCAGAGTGTGGGAAGAATTTTAGGCATTCAAATACTGTGACAACACACAGGTGCACTAAGAGCAGTGGTGAAATGGGCAGTAATGAGTGCAACCTTAACGCATTTCAGGAGTAAAAGTCTACAGGGAATGGTGCTGCCAGCCCAGATTTAAAAACTCTTTTTAGGGAAAAAAACAGCTATTGCTTTACGCTGTTTCTAAAACATGAGCATAAAATGAAATAATTTTCTGTGCTAAACACCAAGTCAAGCCTACTTCATATTCTCCCTAAAATGAGTTTCATTTGTAATATATGTTTAACAATCGAGAAGCTCCACAGTGAATAATAAGAGGTTCCTTATTTTCTAATTCAGTACATCTTAGCCAGTACTGTGTTTCTGATAAAATGATGGATGATTTGACAAACATTTGCCAGTGTGCTTGGCTCCTTGAATCCCTTTTTTACTCATTTGATTCCTCCACATGAACTATTTAATGCTTGTTGCAATGAAAGTGCTACTTTGTCTTCCCTTTTAACCATTAGGAGATGTTATCTGTATGCTGTATATTTGGAGTGTTCTTGTTAAGGACTGTAACGAATGTGATATGAACCTGGAGACTGCAACAGTGAAATTTTGCAGTCTGGGCAGAACTGAATTGCTTTGCAGTGGAGACACTGGAGTATGAAGGGCTGCAAGACTTTAAGCTATCTGAGATGTACTGGTGACTTCTCCTCAGTATGGCCTTCCTATGCCTGTTCTATGTGGCATAAAGTTTCCTTTAAGCAAGACTACAACTGAATTTTTCATTATTGTTTTCAGAGACATCAAGGACTGTTGATGTTCTTTGTGACACTTGGAGAGTGATTGTTCTTTAAGAAGTGTGCTGTGACATGAGATAAGGACTTTTTGTCAACAATCTATTCTCCCAGACATGGTGGCAGCTGTGCATTAAATTAAACCTAATTGCTCTGTCAAAACAAGCACGTGTCTACCTGATCCATCACTAAATTTTCACTAAACCAGATGCACTGTCAAATTACATCATGGTCAGCCCAACTAAAACAAAGCACTGCCTAGAAAAGGACATATTTCACTATTTAAAATGAATTTCTATTAAAAATGTTTTTTAACTCTTATCCAGTTTTCTTACAGCAGATAATGACTGTGTTAGGCCATGTCTTATATTTTAAATAAAAATTTAAAACGCATCCACTAAAACCATGTAGCCACTCACTCAAAGAGTTATCCATGTATTTTAAACAATTAGCTGACGCGAAACAGAAGGACACTGAGTGAATGGAATGACCCGACTCGAGGAAGTGGTTTACAGTGGAGTGCTGCTCGGTAAGTGAGGCACCCCTCGACACTGGTACCTGTTGATACCTCTTCAAAAGGACACTTCACCAGCAAAGCTACGATTCAACAGAAGCCACATTTCTTTTAATAATAGAAAGTTTTGCTATACTGAGTGGGTTTTTTGCATCTTAAAGACCCCGAAGAGGGCAAACAACCTCATTCTCAGCATTCTAAATCATTTTGAATTGTTCAGTGTGACTAGTGCACTGTTTTTCTTTCCTTCTTTCTTACTTGTGTAGGGGTGGGTAAATGAAGAATAACTGCGGAGATGAAATGCATGTCTGCTACAGTTTCCCTTTGGAGTCAATAATGGTGACAGCCTAAACACAGGTCATCTTTAGCTTCTCTGAACAATACATTCTGAAAAAGCCTAATCAACACTGAACAATTAATGTTCACTCTAGTTGAGTACAGTTCTTCAGTTGGTGTTAAAGCAAAATAGCATTTAACTAAAACATGCCACGAAAGCCACAAAACTTTGACAGAAGGCATATGGGCCTCTATATAGGACAATAACATTTTTGAGCTACCCAACATTAGACAAGCTTTACCTTGCAGTTCTCCTTGGCAAAAACTGTCTGGCAATGCAGCTGTTTAAGGTATTCCACCATGCTGTATAACCTAATAGATGCAGGCTTCTTTTTTATTCCATAATGTCGTCTACTTCAAAATCAGAATCACTTTATTTTGATATGCATGTTACACATACACAGAATTCGTCTTGGTGAATGCACACGTGTAACATACTGAACAGACCAGACAAGCACACAGACGTTAAGAAATCATTTTAAAAAAGAGAGAAAAATAAATAAAAAATACAATCAATAGCATAAATAATAAAATGTTAGATATAAAAGATCTAATGTGAAAATGGCAATACAGTAAATTACAGAAAGATATGAGTATTTGTGCAGTTGTATAAATAAGCATTGTGGTGCAGAGGAGTTATACAGTTACATAGTAAGGGAGGTTTGTTGGTTGTATATAATGAATATGTGCTTTAGCATTTCATCATGTTGTGTTATATTTTTAAATATATTTCTAAAAAATATATACACTCATCGTCAAGAAGATAGTTGCACCCAGAAGGAATCATCCGGCAGGAATGAAACTTGTTGGGTAGGTTTGATATCATGTGACATGCGAATGATTCAGGTTTCACACTCGGCCGAGCATATGACGTAAGCAAGGACGGGCCTTGTCGTTGTACGTGACTGACTATATAAGGTAGTCCTGTTGTGACGTATTGCGCGCCATACCAGTCATGCGGATATTATCATAGCACGCTGTTTGCGGCAATGGATAGAAGAAGACACGCACCAGCGACATGAAGGATCTGGGAGACTTACACGAACCACGGAGAGGGAGAGATCCGACCGATTGTCCGACATGCGCGGAGTGACCCAACAGCCACGATTGCGGGCATTCGGCGAGCAGTGACGCCTTCTACGCGTCATCCTGTTAGTGCCAGCACCATCGGCAGACGGCTGCACGACGCAGGACTACATGCACGCAGACCGCTACGACGACTGCCCTTAACACCACGTCATAGGTTTATCTAATGCCAAATCATAGGTTTATTCTATACCTTACTGTACATATTGCACTTTCTGTAACCACTACCATGCATTTTGCACATCTGGACACTCCACACCTTGACACTTTATTTCAGTACCAATACATGCACATATTCATTCAGTATTGTCATTATATGCTGTTATTGCACTGCCTTTTTCATCTCAGGTTATAGATCTTATTGCAGATTTTTGTATATTTCTATTTGTATATATGCCTGTAGATGGGTTTTTTGTATTTATTCTTCTTTTTACATTGTTTCATGCCTATTATTATTACTGTCCTGTGTTGTGTGACTGCTACTAGCTGCTAAATTTCCTTCGGGATCAATAAAGTATCTATATATCTATCTAGCTATCTATCTAGCTATCTAAAGTCACCAAAGATTGCAATGGTGTCGTGCCAGACTGTCATGGAGTGACTCAGCAGTGAGTCATCTTCAGTGACAAGTCCTGCTTTTGTCTTGGTGGAGATGACCAGTCTATTGTCACGCATCCAGAAGGCCTGGTGTCATGATGTGGGGTGCACACCAATGTACAATGCCAGATAACCTTCGGTCTACCTTCGGCCCTACCTTTTCTGAATGAACACTCCGGGGCGCTTTTCCAGCAGGACAACGCTCATCCGCGTACTGCTGCCGTCTCAAGAGTTTGCCTTGAAGGCACAGATGCTACGCCATGTCCAGCCACATCGCCAGACCTATCCCTGATTTAAAATGTGTGGGATGCTATTGGGCGCGCTATCAACACTCCATCCCTACTGCAAAATTTGCAGGAACTGCGTGAGAATATTCAGGCTGCACAATTAGGAACCTCTACAACTTCATGCCGAGACGCCTGGCATGTTGTGTTAGAAAACATGGCGGCCTGACACCATACTGACAGACACTACTTCTGTATGTGTAGCTCTATAACTATTGCACATATCAGTCTAAACTTTTAATCATTAATTGTTCTTGGTAACCTTTATCTTCCTTACGTATAGCATTGTATATATAGCAATCCGACACTTCCTTCTGGGTGCAACTATTTTTTTAACGATGACTGAATGTTTGCATTTTCTTTTGCATTTCTTTTGTATGAAGGTAAGAAGTGCTATTTCGTATTTAAAGGACAAAGGTGTAGTTGATGTATTTGTCACTATTCTGTGTCACTATTACGTCCCTTCCATTTAAATAGGTTTGACGATTAAGTCATCAAACTGAGCAGCTTAACTAGTAGCCTATCAAATAAATAACACATGAAGCAAATGTAGATTAATACTGCAGTACCATACCCAGCCATTACCATGTCTTGGGATGTCTTGAGACATGTCTAAAGACACATTATGAAGATGTCTTAAGACGTCTTGAGGCATGTCTTAAAAAATTAAGACGTCTTTAAGATGTCTATAGACACGAATGTCTTGACTATAATAACATCCCAAGAAGTCTCAAGATGTAGGATGCATAATATTTATGTTTTAAATTTTCCCTAAAAAATATTTTAAAATAAATCATCTACTTTAAAATGTTTTTTAAGGGAATATTAAAACGTAAACATTATGCATTATTTGTAGCAAGAACTCTAGTACAGAATATTTTTTTTATTATTTTATTTTTTATTTATATTTTATGTAGGATGCATAATATTATTTTCATACATATTATTTTATAAACTCAATAAATGTGCTGTGTATGCATACAAACATTATATATACTAGTACATACTACAGTGATAAATTTCAGAACAAATTTAACATATAAAAGTAATAATAATAATAATAATTGTATTTATAAGGACCAAGGTAGCTAGTAGGACTGTACAATAGATATAAAACAGTGTAAGTCAACTTCATACAATATATCAGTAAGGTATCTAATAAAATAAAATTAGATGACAAAAAAATTATTTTAAGATGATTTTTAAATATGCAACAGTACCATAAAATTGAATTGAAAAAGAAAACAAATCACTGTATAGTAACAATTAACAGAGAGGAAAAGGAGAGAAGGAGGCAAGGACAGAGATGGACAAAATAGAGTTGGACAAAAAAGATTTTAAAGAATAAAGTTACTCTAAGTGGGCATGAAGATATCTGTTTTTTATGTAGCACCTGTTGTTGACATTGTGGCGAATCTGGGTCCCTGTTTTTCACAGTAGTTACCACTGCTGTTTGATTTTGTCCCTATCCCAAGATGATGTTGAGGCTGCCAAAAGCACTTGTGGTGGAGAGGTTTCTGTAATGGCTAAAGGTGTAAGGAGAACCTTAACAGCCTCTTTGAATTCTTTAAAGCCTGTTAGAGGATTTTCCTGTATAGTTGTTGAAATGTTATGCCCTCAAACAGAAGCTGAGGATTTTCTGTAACAGAGTTTGATTGGTTTCTGGCCCACATAGAGCATATTTCTCCAATCAGTTTAAACATGAAGGGCCAGTCTGTCATTCAGTAAGATGATATACCTGATGCCGAAGCCCATATGCCTGTAATTTTAACTGGTTGAGACCGATGTCTTGCACTTTCCATGTCTGCCTCTGTACTTTCAAATTATGTCAAAAACTGAAAAAGGTATGAGGTTTTGTTTCGACAGTAGCGATATGCAGTTGTGGACTAACTGACACAGAGAAATAATTTCACACATATTTGTAATGTCTGAGGGACAATGTTGCACTTTAGTATTGGATGTAAAGCTGTCCATGGCCAGTAAGACGATCATTAATGTTCTTCATAACCATCTTTCCTCTAATCCAGACCTAAATAATAAAATAAAATAATTACTAAACTATTAGTTGTTTACATATAACATTTAAAGGTTCAGGCTTCATACCAACCAGCCATACCAACCTTTGCTCCCAGGAAAATGTGCTCTTGGGTCAGGATTCTGCTACCTATATGCTCAACAAGGTCAGGCTGCCTTAACGTCTTACAGATTTGTAGGTTTAACACTTCCTGCCAGGTCCTCTGCTCATGGAGTCTTAGATCTGTATTGAAACATCAGATTAATTATTATTATACAAACATAGGCAAACATAGTGTGAATATTAGCTTCCTTAAACTCTGCATCACTCACATCATTGATAATTGTAAATAATAATAATACAATTACTATTTTTATTTTTCAGCTTCCCTGTGCCGTACACATTATTGTATCAACTTGGAACTTATGCTCTCAAATAAGGACAAATTGAGTTTATGTTTAGTGGTATCAGTAGTACACTGTGTTACAGTGTTTAAAAAAGACGGCATCTATTTTGGTAAACTTGCAGGAATGCATATAAAAATAGACATTGTGATGCTCAAGTTATTTATGAACCAATGTGGAATTAAATATGTATTACTTGTATAAGGGCGGTGGGGCAATGTAGCCTGATATATCACATATTTTTAATTGCATCACACTCACTACTCACCATTGTGTATTCTAGTGAATTGTCTGCATTAAACTATTTGTATGTTGTGCATATGCTGTCTGAAATGAAATGACATGGCATTCTTGTGCTTGCAAAGAGGATGCAACTGCTTTCAGCATTACAGAAAAGCGAACACTTTGATACAAACTACAGAACTGCGAAATGGTTATAAATGAACATCATTCAGAACAAACATGCATTCTGAACAGATATGAATACAATACAATTTGTTTTAACTGAATATATCCTGAAAGTTTTATATTTGCAAGAAACAACTTGCAACTTTTTTTTTTACATTCCAGTAACAGCTGCTGTTCAGGTGGATGCTGCACATTGGTGGTGGTTATCTGTCTCAAATTTCAAAGCGAAATGTAACTGTAATTGCTCATTATTATTAAACACAAATGAGTAAATGAAGCATTTTTCAGAGCACTTTTATTTGCGTATTATCTAGGTAGTGTTGTAGTATTCGTGACTGGGCTCAAGCTCTCAGCATATCTCACCCTGTTATTTATTTTTATTTTAATTCTGTTTTTTTCCCAAGAGTTCCCAGCTGTGAAAGTGTCAAAGTGAAGCACATTTTAAAAAATAGTTATTAAGAATTAAGAATATTTTAAAATAAATGTTTTATATTCATGTAGATGGAAGAACAGAACAAATATTTAAACTAGTCTTGAGAAAAAGTCACAAGTCCTCTTTATCTTGAGATTGTACACTCTATGTAGGCTGTCACACAAGTCTGTGGTTTTAGGTACCGCACCACCATATAAAAAATAAATAAAAAGACTCTGGAAAATGCTTAATTAATTAGATTAACCCTTGCTACTTCTTAACAATGTAGTCATAAGTTGCCAATCAATTACCAACTACTGGCTTGTTCAAATATTAATAAGAAACTAAAAATGCAACACTACTTGGTTCTGATATAGATGATGACTTTGAGGTAACTCTCTACCTACCAAGACCTTGTCTCTGTCGAAGTTCACTGGTTGACATCAGTGTAACAGATCCAGATTCTCCATATATGGGGGCATAGCCTGGCAAGCCATGGATTGATGTGGCATCTGCAACATGTCCGGTCATCAGCAACATGGTCCTTTTGACCATGTTCCTCTCCATACTCACACCATTCTTGTGGGCAACGACTTGAGTACAGAATATTTAAATTTTATTTAAAGTTTTAAGTAATTCCATGGCATGTCACTTAATTTCAGTTCTAAAGTTCAAGAAAACCTTCAAGCCTCTAACTAATTTTACAGTAACTTAACAAACTTTCATAATGATCTAAATGAAAGTTTGCCCCATTAGGGTCTAAAACATATCTTAAATATTGTGCATACAGAATGACTGAACTGTTGTGAAATACTAACTTGGTATAAAAACACTAACACTTAATATTTAAATAAGCTAGTTTCATGTTCATTTCCCACAATATCTTCTTTCAAATCTGCTTTCAAATCTGCATGTTGTTCGAAGCTATACCTTGAGTTCAAAATGGTTTCACAAAACTAAAAATCAATTTTACATATTTTTTATGTACAATAGTATAGAAAAAGTAACAGTAGCAAAGCATCTCAATACATTTAGTAGATGATCAACATATTTCAAAATAAAGTTTGTTGATAATCTGCTGAATTCAGTTTTTCACTTTAGGGTGAGGGGTAGGACAGGAAGTAATATACCAACATTACAACTATATGATATTTCCTGAATGTTTTCAAATGCTTTACTAATGCTACTTCACTGATATGTTACTGATAGTCTGTTGAGTGTTTATTAATCATTTACAAAGGACCACACAAAATAAAGTGTTAGCCATGAATAGTTGATTTAAAGTGAAATATTATTTTTAGTGTTGTGTTTGCATCCAGTTAATGTTTCTCCTCAGATAAGTCATTCTGCAATTCTACAAGATACAATCTAGATTCTAATAGAGCAGGTTTTAAAAAATCATTACTAAAAAGTACTTTGTGTACAGCTTTGAACATTTGCATGGATGCATGAGTTACATTAAAATTTTCATGAAAATCTATGGCATGACCTGACCGATCATGGTCTTTTGGATAGGAGCAGCAATTACCTATGTCCTTCACTCTGTGGTGGTACTGCTCAAATCTGTTACAGTCACCTCTCATGGGATGGCCCAAGACATTTATCTGCTCCCCAGTATGGAAACCACAATGAATGTTTGCATAGTTTGCAACCTCAGCTTTTCAGATCTGGACAGCAATAACACAGAAATAAACTTTGTTTTACATAACATACATACAATGCACAGTACATGGCAAAGGTATTAAGGGGTTTTAAAATCAAGCATAGAGCAATAGCCATAGATAAACACACTGCCGGACTCAGGCTGTCTGAAGGGCGGGGGCGAAAAAGTAAACAGGGCACCTACTGCACGACAAAGGGAAGTCAATAGGCCACTTTTTGCCACTCTAGTGGGCCCTTAAGCGATGCTTTTTCAACATTGGGGACACGAGGGGGGAGATTGTCCCCCCTGCTCCCCCTCTGAGTCTACAGTGGATGAACACTGCAGTAGAAAGGGTCAATCTGAAAAGTTCAGTGATTTTCATTGTGGTACAAACAAGCTCTCAGATTACCAAGTGCTGAAGCACAGAGCATGGATAATTCTTCTGGCCTCAGTTGCAACCAGGGGGATTCAAGGGGATGCTCATAAAAAGTGAATACTGACTAAGAATAACTAAGAAAAAGAATACTGTGATATTTTAATATCATTGCAAGTTTGACATGTACACACCAAGCTTCAACATACATAGATGAAAACAAAACAGCAAAATGTCATCTTAAGTTAGTCAGAAGTTTGCTGTTTATAGTACTGCTATCTAAGCAATCTAAGTACAATATAAGTTTTATTTTTACTTTTATATTTAGTCATTTTTTTCCTGTGCTAACAAGGTAAAAAAAACTGCTACTTACTCCCCCCAGCCCTTTGAACCCACCATCCCTCTTCAAAAGATAACTACTGGTTGTAGTGCTCACTGCTGAGTTCCAGACTATTTCTGGAAGCAATGTCAGCACAAGAACTGCTTGTTGGTTTGAGGCCTGACCTGAACCCCATTCAACACTTTAAGAATGATCTAGCAATGAGACAGACCTTATTACTCAACATCAGCACTTCATCTCACTAATGCTGAGGAATGGAAGCAAACCCCGCACTGATGTTTATAAATCTAGTCAAAAGCCTTCTATGGACATATTAATGATGGTTTTGGAATGACATTACAATTAGCAAGCAGATATGGGTGTGATGTTAAGGTGTGCATATACTTTTGGCCATGTACATAATCTAAACAGATGCCAAGCATTCAAACAATGAGGTTTGAGGTTTTTTAATTCTATAGTGGAAAAATAACTCACCTTCACAAACAGTTTGTGGTGTTCACATATTGTTTCCTGCAGCTGCTTTCCCTGAACTTCAGTAAGACTAGCAGAGTTGATCAAAAATACATAGTTGCTCAACAAAATATTGGCTTTTGTTACTAGCGAGCAAATTATTGCAGCCAATGTACTCAGCTGAAGCAGATGTAAATGCTTCAGGGTAATATATAACATTCCGTGTGATAATTGGTAAGAGCTGAAGAAGATGGAGTATTTCACAGCCTGTGGCACATGCTAAGTGGTTAAGGTCTGGCGGCTGAAATTAAATGTAACACAATATTAGCATAAGAGGCAAAAAAGCAAAGAGACTGAATGCAGTGTGCAAATACAAACTGTGTTTTACCTGCTTGATCCAGTGAGGCCTCTCAATAGCCGCAATGAGGCTGGACAAGAACTGCATAACTTCAGTCCTAATGTTGCCCTAAATAAGACTAATTTGAAGTCTCCCAACACCAAGTGCATCTAAATGGAAATGGTCAAGTTTCATCTGTAGACAAAGAGAAATAACAGTGTTACTCTAGAGCTATTAACTCTTTACTGCATGTTGATAGCAACTAGCAACACTTACATTTTGGTTCAGATTTAAATAATGCTCCCTGACTAGAAATTAATTGTCATTTTTTTTCTTTTATGAATGAGTTTTACATCAACATACATAGATGAAAATGGCATTTTGAGAACACTTAATTAGACTACTGGCACTGTACACTGTATGTAAAAAGTGTGTATAATTCAATATTTATATGCAATGAAAATAACAAAGTAACAGTACTTTTCTTCAGCTTAGATGATATGGGTTTTATATAAAAGGATAAAACAGAATCATTGCCACATGGTAAAAGATGTGACAATGGAACTAAAATCCACAGCGCACTCTTTTTATTATTTTGATATGGAGAAAACAATTTCAATTATGTTAGAGAGCAGCAAGCAAAATGTTACAATGACTTTTTTTCCTATAAATCACTGACACAGAGAAAATGTTTGTATTTTTATGTGAATTCATGAAAACCTAATATCACCCAATATACATTACCTGAATGTGGGGTTCGATAATAAAATCGCTGGAAAATAGCTGGTTTTGTGGGCTGAACAAAGTGTTGCTCTCAACTCACTGGAGTAACTGTTTATTTTAGTTCAGACTCTCCTACCTTTTTCTCAAGAAGGTGAACTGTAGAAGAAGCAGTTGAAATCCAAAACCCTGAATCAGAGCAAATGTCCTTAAATACATTACTGTTTAAAAGTTTACAATTAATGTTTTAAATTCTACTAAAGCAATTTAGCCACAGAGAAGCCACAGCTTCTCAAATCCAGAAACTCTACAAGAAATTACTATAAACAGATCATTATGTAATTAATAATTTAACAACTTCTGGTTTATGATTCAGATTATTTAAATCAACATTGCGTAAGAAATAAAATCAAAGCTCTTATTATAGTGAGTGAGGTATGTAAGGAACATTTCCTGGAATACAGTACTTATTTTTGGTTGTTTACAAAAGAAAAACAAGAAAACATCCATTAGTTTAAAAACGGAATGTGTTTATTGTTTACTTAATAAAAAAAAACACTACAATCAACTATAGGCTTTGGTTTAAGCTTTTTAGTCTTAATTAAATTTTTCACTAATTGTTTCCCAGTTATGATCACTAACGCCTCCTTTTAGTAAATGATAAATATTTATATCTTTTAGTATATTTAACAACTGTTTATATCTGTTAGATACAATATATATAGATATTAGATATGTTATATATATATATATATATATATATATACATATATATATATATATATATATAAGAAGATAGGGTGAATATTTCAGGTGATTTTCACGTAATTAAGCTGGGTAGCAAGCTAACTAGCGTTAGCCGCCTAGCTTCAGGCAAGCACGTTCATTTAATGTAATACATTGTGTTGACAGTGTATTATTTAGGCACTAGGCAGTTAAAACTGTCCATCCTTCATTAATATGAGTGCTACAAGCTATAAGGCGTCACGCCCATAGTATGAGAGACTCCTACATGTGCAGTGACGCTTGTCTGATGTAAAGTGTTTTATAACATTTCTAGAAAGTAAATTATTTATATGCATATTTATTAATATTAACTAAGAGGTATTGAGTGATTAATAACTTTTATTTTGAAAATTACATTTCCGGTTGTCGTAGGTCTACGCTCGCTCTTGTTGTTGTCTTCACACAGCTATCCAACCCCATTGTTGTTTGTTTTTTCGTTAACCTCTTAAATCTGCCACAAAACAAATGAAAGAAACTGAACCGTGTGAAGAAAGCGCTTGTGCTGACCGAGTGAAGTCGCGGAAACGTACTGGAGCTGGAGCTGGAGACCCCACTGCTGCTGCTGCTGCTCAGGTGGGCTACAGCTTTTCTCTCACAGCGTCTCAGCAGAGTCATACTTATCCACATGCAACGTACATGCACCTAGATACACTTTCACTTTCTCTGCAGTAAGTAGGACTGTTGCAGGTTGAGGACCCGTCCTAGCTGTTTAACTGTTTAGTGTGTTAGTAGTTTAGACTCTGAGGTGAGTCTTTAGTGAGGAGGCTCAAACTGTAGAAATATAATGTGCAGAGAAATAATGTGCAGACAAGCTGCCAAAAGATCCCCTTCCATCCCATTTCTCAGGTCAGTTTTACCCTTAAAACAAACACCTGGCTTTAGTGGTACTAAAATATGATTAATATGATGTTGGTCATTTTTGCTCCTGCGTGCAAACCAAGTTAAGAGCCAAATCGCTGATACAACCGTTTTCTCTTGTGATGCTCTACCTTGACCATCTGGGATTGACAGCTTAATAATCCATCAAATACCAGCTTTAGTGATTGTGGTGCAGTTCATTGCTTGTCCTCTGAGTAACATGTTCCTTCTGCTTTCAGGTCATCCTGCAACTCTTGCTGGCTTTTCTGTTACCTTTCTTATCATCAGTCTGAGGAAAATCTTGCCAGCACTCTTAGAAAAAAAGGTATGAAACTGTCACTGGGGCGTTGCCCCTTTTGTCACTGGAGTGTTACCATAAAGGGTACATCTCAGTACCATTAGTCAGGGAACATAATTGTACCATAATCCATTGAAATTATACTTTGTAAATTGTATTTACTCCACACACCCCGTCTCGTCTCCAGGCTTTTTATTTTATTATTCTGTTTTAAAACATTAGTTTATGAAAAGGTATGAATATCATTTTCCATTAGCAAAACTTATTAAAGGTACACAATTGGACCTTAAAACCACTGCTGTACCTTTGAGGGTACACTTGAATTGTTTGTATCTTGATGGACGAAAAATTTGCCTGCACAATACCTTTATTTTTAACAGTGTGGAGCACCACTTGTTGTGGTTCCATGAATATTCCAATTGCTTATTATCAAACCAGCTTTTCAGTTGCATATTATCAAACCAGTTGTACTGAAGGGGATGTTTAAGGTCTTTGCTAGGGCTCTGTAGTTTTCCATACAAGGGTAACCAGTGGCAGCGTCTATTGTAGTGACACTAGGTGCAATTTGCCTAAGAACATTTTTATTTTCCTGCATTAATATGTAGAACTTAATTTATTTTAATTTTTAATCTCTAGCTGGTTCTTCTCTCCACAGTGCAATTATAAAGTTCTGCTGGAATAATTCAATCAAAATTATCTGCCCTCCAAAAGCCTGAACATCTTGGAGGACTTGGAGCTTTAGAATTTTACTACTGTTTATCATACTAGCTACTTTACATTCAGCATTGGACAAGTAAAGCAAACCAACCATGTTTGAACACTGAATTCAAGAATTAGACATCAACAGCTATTAATAAACAACAATAAACACTTCATATTTTCAGCTTGGAGTCAGAGAGGAGTAACCAGCCTGGGACATTTATTCACTAATAGCATGACGGCTTGTTCATGACCTTCAACATAATCTAGGAAAAGAACAACGTACCAGATCAGTGTTACTTTTAGTATATACAACTTAAAGAGGTTATAAAGAAAACGAGCAATTTTCACAGTCCCACTCCTTTTCTCTACTTAAAACTACACAGCCTTAAGCCTCAGAACTGCACAAGATCATTTCCTGTTGAAAAATGGACTGCAGATATAGAACAGTCATGTGATCCCAACTGGCAAAACATAATGGCACATTCTCTATGACAATGAATTCAAAACTTCAGTTAATACAATATAAAACCTTTCACATTACAACCCATAAACTGCACCATATGGGATTTAGCCACAGTACTACATCCACACTGCCCAGTCTCAACAGACAATTACTGTCATACTTTCTGGCTTTGTCCTCATATCCATTATTTCTGGCCAGAGGTCATTGGCAAGTTGTCTGAGATCCTAGGCTTTGGCATCCCCATCTGCCTCACTGTAGAACTACTTAAAGGGGAATACCCCAGCTTTTTCAAGATTTCTGCATAATTAAACGGTTAGGATGTAAACAAAGTCATTCAGAGTGGTTTAGTGTGAAATGCTCCGTTCTAGAGAAACATCAGAATTGTTCACAGTGGTGTTGATGAGAACCAGACATCTGAAGATTTTAATGCCACTGAAACAGGGATGCATGATCTTATCCACAGAGGGCCGGTGAGGCTGCTGGTATTCATTCCAAACTTGT
Organism: Colossoma macropomum; assembly: GCF_904425465.1. Lineage (NCBI taxonomy): Eukaryota > Metazoa > Chordata > Actinopteri > Characiformes > Serrasalmidae > Colossoma > Colossoma macropomum. Next base: position 27,018,256 of record NW_023494806.1, on the reverse strand, counting down.
TTAATCAGTCTCAGTCTTCAAATAAGTGATCATGTGAGCTCCTGCTTTATTGGAATGAAAATCTGCAGCCAAACTGGCCTTTCACAAATAAGATTAGATAAGAACACTCCAGCTCTAAAAGCTCCGTCGTAGAAAGTTATGACATGAAATGGTTATGTATACACTGCCTGATGTCTGAGACATTGTTTTGCGATAGGTTTGCAATTAGATTTTTGCAATTAGCTTTTAGTGTAGGTTCACTGGTGGTTTTGGTTTTGATTTCAAATAAAGTGGCTATATTTGTGTTGTGGACATTGTGACCTTTGGTTCCTGTTTGCATCACTGAATGAGTTTGTTTACATCTTCAATGATTGAATTATGCAGACAAAATGAAAAATCAGTGGAATTCCCCTTTAAAGTTATAAGTGCACAGACTTCTTTATCTAACATTAGCAATCACTGTTAAAAAATGCTTCTTGGGTGGGAAAAAAGTCTATAATTTAAGTTAGTTGGTCAGTCCGTAGTATTACTAAATTGTTCAAGAGCTCTGAATGCTCATTTTACCTATTTTCATAGCCAAGCTACTAAGACCTTTAAACAGCTGACTGCTCAGCTTGTGCACTTGGGTAAAAGGTATCCAACTCCAACTTAGGACTATCATAAAGGAACTTTTCACTTTTTTATAATACAGACACTACAGTGCTTGTTTAAAAAAAATACCAGATCAGCACTTAGCACTAAATTATTAACTGCACGTAAGTCAGTTTTGATTAAAAAAATATCAGATAGGACCTTGTAAGTCCAAGACCAAGGCCTAATCCCATTTCTTCTTTTTACCCCTACCCCTTGTTTTCGAGTATCACCCTAACCTTTTGGAACCGAGTTACAAGGGGTAGTGGTTGAAATCTTGCCCTACGAAATGGGACAACCCTCAAATTGACCTTACTTCATTAATAGGCTACTAGCACTGCTAGGCGACCCAGCCAGTTTTCAGTGATAGCAGAGAAGGGAAGAGCTCAGCAACCTCATCGCTGGGTTTTAGTTACATTTAGGGTATCAAATGCTTTCAAAGAGGGGGAATAAGACAATCATTTATTATCGCCCACTGCTAATTCTTTGGTGATACGAAGCTTCACCAGCTTCTTGCTCCAATTTTCCCGTTCCTCCTTAAATGGTGCAGCAGTTACAGTTTGGCGCTTCAGGCGTCAATACTGCTGAACTATTTAAGGTGGAACGGGAAAGTTAGCTAGCTAGCTACCGATACATTAGCATGCTATTAGCGGTTTTTTATGCTTGTTATAAAGAAAACGACAATAAAACATTGAAACGACACTAAACTAAGAATACAGTGGTTATTGTAATTTTTAACGGAGAAAATACTTACATTTGTGGGTTTCTCTGGTCGCTCGCGCAGCCATCTTGCCGATTTTTCTTTTTTTTTTCATAACACTGTTTGGAGTGTGCCTCTGAAAAAGCTGCGTTCGGAGGGCCATGTAGCCCTAACACTCTATCTCAACAAAAACTGGGACACCCTAACCCTAGAGGTGAACGCGCGAAACAGACGGCTAAGGGCCAAGTGGTATGGGCAAGGGGTTTATTTTGGAAGCCCACCCCTGCAGCCAATTAAAGACCTTTGTGTACTGCAACCTAAAAAAAAACATGCAAAGCAGCAACACTACACAGAAGGGATAGTAGGCCATTTCGGTCGCAACACTCCCACCCTTAAGAATAAACATTTCACGTTTGATGCAGAAAACAAAGAGAAATACAAAACAATGTGAATCTTTCATAACCTTCTCAGAATGTTAAATGCAATGTTTCAATTTATTTGCTAAATTTAATATATTAGAGGGGAAAAAAACTTTAATAAAATGTGCTGTGGATGCAAAGCTTTGGGTACCCTCAATGGTGATTGTAGCCAAAGAGTTCAGTTTTTGTTTCATTAGACCACAGCACTTGATTCCAAATAGATTGAAACAAGAGTTGTTTGCAAACTTCAGATGTTGACATTTGAGATGAGATCACAGTTAAGGTTAATTTCTTTCCATGTTAGATGATGTTTGCACTACAACACTGCACAGTAGGCCAGTGTATCACTGTTCCCATGACATCCAAATCTTCAGTCTTCCAGATTTTGCTTTGACTTCAGTAGTTGGTCTTAACTATCATTTCTTAATGCCATTTCAGACAGTGAAATATTATAGGCAGAAAGTATAGTTAAATGTATTTTATACTTTCGTCTTGCTTTGTAAGAGTCAATTATCTTTAATTTCAGGTCCTCAGTCAGCTGTTTCTGTAAGCCTATGCCTGTGAAGTGTAAGCACCCTAAAGGGGTTTGAAGGATCACATAATTTATAATGCTCTGAAATTGTCTAAACGTGACTTTGATTAAGGCCTAATGAGTCAAATAAGCTCCAAGGCCTTACCTGAAAAACGCTCAGAAAAAAAATGCATATAATGACATTCATATTTCGGCCCCTTAATGACCTTGTAAAGCAGTGGATCCAGTGACATTTAGGGAGAATATGCACATGGGACAAAACTTGAGTTTGGAATCATTTTGTAAACCACAAGGTGTGATGGTGATGGTTTTCTAATAATCCTAGTCATTTGTGCCATGGAGAAATCCAGCTTAGCCCCAGAGTTTCCAATATCAGCATGACTCTGACTAAAGAATAACAACACGACTTCAGTGGTATTTGTCTGTTTGAAGAGTTTAAATAATTAGGTGATAAGCTTCTCCACATCATATGGAAGTTTATTCTTTATTTACACTTTGTGCCAGTTGCTGGAAAGTGGAGCTTTCATGATTAATTTGGATCAATCTACTTTGGTGGCATTGCACATTGAGTGTAGATTTTATTTTTTTCTTTTTCCAGAAGTGAATGATGTCCTGTTTCAAGTCTTTACCTGCACTTTCCTACCTAGCCTGAATGTTCAGGACGTTCAGAACATTTCACCAGGAGGAATGTCAAGCTACTGAAAATAGGTTAAATATAAAAATATGGCATCCAGAAGATGTGCCGGTACTCAGCAAATATCATCAGGTACCCTCCATATGAACACATCTGACAGACAAACAAAGAAACACAGCAAGGAGAGAACTCATTACTGCTTAGAGTGTGGAACAGGTTTTACCCAACAGAGTACTCTCAAAAGACACCAGCGCATTCACACAGGAGAGAAGCCGTATTACTGCTCAGAGTGTGGGAAGAGTTTTACTAGACGGAGTGCTCTCAAAAGACACCAGCACATTCACACAGGAGAGCTGTATCACTGCTCAGAGTGTGGGAAGACTTTTAATCATCAGAGTCATTTCCAAGAACACCAGCGCATCCACACAGGAGAGAAACCGTATCACTGCTCACAGTGTGGGAAGAGTTTTAATTGTCAGAGTCATCTCCAACAACACCAGCGCATCCACACAGGAGAGAAACCGTATCACTGCTTCGAGTGTGGGAAGAGTTTTAATCAACAGATTCATCTCCAACAACACCAGCGCATCCACACAGGAGAGAAGCCGTATCACTGCTCAGAGTGTGGGAAGAGTTTTAATCGTCACAGTTCTCTCCAACAACACCAGCGCATCCACACAGGAGAGAAACCGTATCACTGCTCAGAGTGTGGGAAGAGTTTTAGTCAACAGATTCATCTCAGACAACACTTGCGCATTCACAAAGGAGAGAAGCCGTATCACTGCTCAGAGTGCGGGAAGAGTTTCACTGTACAGAGTAATCTCCAACAACACCAGCGCATTCACACAGGAGAGAAGCCGTATTACTGTTCAGAGTGCGGGAAGAATTTTAGGCATTCAAATACTGTGACGACACATAAGTGCACTAAGAGCAGTGGTGAAATGGGCAGTAATGAATGTAACTTTAACGCATTTCAGGAGTAAATGTCTCCAGGTAATGGTGCTGTCAGTCCAGATTTAATAACTGTTAATAGGGGAAAACCACCTAGTGTTTTATGCTGTTCCTAAAACATGAGCATGAAATGAAATATAATTTTCTGTGCTGAAGTCAAGTCTGGGCAGAACTGCTTAACAGTGGCGACACTGGAGTATGAAGGACTGCAACACTTCAAGATATCTGAGAGATGTACTGGTGACCTCTCCTCAGTATGGCCTTCCTATGCCTGTTCTATACGGCATTAAGTTGCCTTCAGGCAAGACTACATCTCAATTTTTCATTACTGTTCTCAGAGACTTTAAGGATTATTGATGTTCTTTGTGTTGCTTGAAGAGTGATTGTTCATGAAGAAGTGTGATGTGACATGAGATAAGGACTTTTTTGCCAATTTCTAATCTGTACTACCAGACATGGTGGCAGCTGTGCATTAAATTAAACCTGATTGCTCTGTTAAAACAAGCACGTGTCTACCTGATCCACCACTAAACTTGCGCTAAACTGGATGTACTGTCAAATTGCACGTTTTAATGTTGTTTAAATTCTTTTCGCTAATATTGCCTATACTAGTGCTGGCCAGTTAAGTTGGGACATCCCCTTCCCCTTTTTCCTCTTAAGTCTCCTCCCCTTCCCTGCCTCCTCCCTTTTGACTTCTGTTTCATATAAGGAGGTAGATATCAGATGTGCCTTTATCAATGTGTCAGATGTGATCTTTATTAATCCTACATTTTCAGTACATGAAAAATCACCAGGTTTATACATATATGTATGTTCCTGGGTTCATTACCAGCAATTGTGCTGTATCATTTGTTGCTAATGGTCCATTTTAGAGCGAATTACTTATGCACATATTGCTAACATCACACAGCATGATCCACGCACTATAATAGTCAGCTAAGCTTATTCTTTTATGTTTTTTTCATATGAGGTGAGGAAGGGAGAAAAGAAGCAGGGGTTTGCTAACCTATAGTAAAGTCTGTATGTAACATAACGTAATATATTGTCTTCTTTGCATGTCTCAACACAGTCATTGTATTAAACCAACGACAACAATGTGGCAATAATTCCTGGATCCTCAGGCTTTTCTAGCTCTTTGGATCTCAGTGCAAGGTTTCACTATGAAGTACACAAGGACGGTCTTCTGCTGCTCCATCGTTTCAAAGGTAAATTTTGTTTAGCTTTTTACTTTTATAATGGTATTTGTTTCCAAGTGTAACTACAGTCTGAGAAAAATCAGCAGTAATATGAATCATTACACCACAAGTCACCTAGGGCCTGCCCAGTCATTTAATTGATTTCCATGAAAAAAATTCAAATAAAAACCTTAAATTTAATGATGAAATTTCAATAGTGTACTCAGTTTACACTCTGGATCACATGTTAAATATGGAGTGTAACTGCTTGTAGAACAAGTCAACTCAGCTGAAATATCAACTAGGTATAAATACAACACTAAGAATAATATTTCACTTTAAATCAACTGGTTTTATTTTAATAAATGTCTAAGGTTAATTTATTGGAGGATATACTTTAGTCAATGTGTGACCTTTTTCTTTGAAATTTAATCTTTCAGACAGTTAAAAAATATATGGTTTATGTTTATCATTTCTGTCAAATTTATGAATTGGTAATCTGTGTGCAATGACAGAAGGCCAAAATGGCTTCATAACTAAAAATTTTATAGGCCATTTTAACACCATATTTTCTCAAAACGACTAATTCTGTTTTCTTCAAATCTTTTCCTGAATAAGGAATATGTCCCATTAACATATAAGATACAGATATACCATGAGTCTTTCATGATTTAGTCTTTTTTAAACATGATAGTTTTCTAAGAAGCATGGTAAAAATTAATAGTACAAATGAAAATAGAAAAACAATGAACTTTCCTAATAACCTTTATAATGCTGCAGAGTATATAAAGTCTGTATCCTTTTTGAAATGTGATTTGTTGTTCTGTTTCTTGCTTTTTGGACAGCAAGACATGCATCTTGACATGAATCTCCAAGTGGCTGCATTCTCAGTATAGGCATACCTGAACAGCTTACACCTTAACCATTACTATACTTAATCAATAAATCAGTCCTAATTATATGCATTAATGTAAGGGTGACTGAAAGAGTTAAAGTGTTGACACTTTTTTTAACAAGCCAGTATACATTGCTGATGTGGTTGGAGGCAAATTTACTTCTAGCAGAATGGTGGTAGTAAGATTCAGGGAGTGTGAAGCAACAGTTCCAGAGATAATTGGCTGCAAAATGTGCCATGTGAAATTTGGTCACAGACGTTCCCCTGTTTAAAACACTTTCAGAAAGTATGATAAAATAGTGTGAGGTTGTCTTTGAGACAAGAGGAGCTATAGCATGTTGATTGTCAAATTAACTGCTCAAAGGTTGTTTTTGTAAAGATCACTGACACCAAAAATTTAGCGAAAATAGGAAACTTCTAACATTCTGTAGCTCCTTTATTCTTGCAAGCAACCTGACACTGCTTTTTCACACTTTCCTAAGGTTTTTAAAAATGGAATTGCTTCCCTTGCATTCTTTACTGCTGTCCACAGACTATTCATAGTGATTTAATTTTTCTTCTTCACACATTTCCCAACTTAGCCCCAGACAATCTTAATAGTACATCATGTCTGAATTTCACATGATGACCTGTGTGGTGTCTTGCATTGTCTTGGTAGAATGTCATTTGTTGTGGAGTACCTTTAAGTAAACCAAAACCGTTGCTAAACTTCAATGTATAATACATGTGCATGTGAGCAATTTTTTAAATGCCAGTGTAGCCAAAATTGAGTATTTAACTAATGTTTAATGTTTGAATTAATGTTTAATTTCATACAAATCTTTTAAATTGATCAAATGTAGTAATGCATCTTTGAACAGGGTGAAGTCATTGTTAACAGCACTTTCTAATACATCAGAAATGTTTGGATAGGTCTCTGCAAATTCTCTGCTCTGGTCTTGTCATCTGTTGTTGAGAAGGGGTCCATCCCAAATACAGTATCTCTTGTAAGAGAGAATCCCAGTTGCTCTCTGTACAGGTCAGCTGCTTGTGATGCATGTGGCGATGTTTTGTCTTTTATTTTTTTGCACTCCCACTTGCAGCAAAGTGGTTTGGTACACCCTTTCCTGTTACATGGAGAATGTGTTGATCAGTAGACAAATACCTTATATCACCAAAATTGTACCTTTTCAGGAGAAAGAAAGGCCTTTATTTTAAGGTAAGGTTTTTAATGTAGATAAATTTTACACCCTTTATTCCTATGGGTAATTCATCATAAAATTTTAACACAATATTGAGGGCAGCTAATATTTTCAAAAAGAAAAGAATGAGTGTATTGTATTATCTTACATATTATCAGTGTCTATTAATAACTGACTGAAAAGAGTTACATCACTTTTACTGTTTGACCTAGTGATGTGGGCTGTTTTTATACCTGGAATGCACGCAGGCACATCTAGGGAAACCTTTAAGGTGAGGATGGATACACAATATGGCTCTTGGATCCTCCAAGTCTATTGCTTTCTGATGCACTAACTGGACAAGTAGGGAGTTGACATGTCTGTTAATTTCCAGCCAATTGCATTTTACAATGTGTTTCTGATTTAGGAACAAAAAATATTATTAAGGTTAACAATCTACCGGGGCCTGAAATAAATTGATACAGACATTAACATTTAGGTAATTTTCATACCCTAGTTGATGTGGTTTGAGGGTAGAGCATCCTTGTGATGTCATGCTGACAGCATCTCCTGGATGAATAATGACAAGTAAAACTCCTTGCTATGGTCGACTCTGATCTGATCCCACATGCGATAAGTAAGGACTGCAAGTCTGGTAAGCATATGCTGTCACCATGAATGGGAATGATCAATATACAGCATGTTTTATCATGAATGAATATATATTTTTAATAAAAGAAGTTTTTAACTGATACTTTACCTGTACACCTCCTCATAAATGATGAGGCTGTCTTTTTTTGCTCTACCTTTTGCCTGGCTTCATGATAAGGTGAGTAAGCCCTCAGCAATCCCCCAACACTTTGTTCTGCAACGTGGATTCCCTTTGTAAAGACACAGCCTGTCATCATCTTATGTCCAAATGTTGGTCCTGTCTTGAAAACATAAACTGTATAAGCAGTCCGTTCAGTTATCCAATAGTTAACAATTTATAAAATTAGTTTTTGTACACTTATATCCTTTGCATTCTGCTATAACAGGCTATGCTGACTCTGTGCTACTGTTACATCCATCATAAACCTCAATAATAGCTCTGGACATCTCAAGTTCCAAATAAGAATCAGTGAACTTGTATAGAATAATCCATGTTCCACACAAAACCTTCTGACACTCCTGGCCGAAAACCTTATCTGGACCCCTAACTGAGAAGAAAGTACATCACTGATATCAATGGATGACATGCTCTGTTTTGCCATATGTAAAATAAATCTGGCATAAAGCCATTTTACTGAGGCTGTACTGACCATTTCTGCAGCAAAACTGAAATCCAGGGTAGCTGTGAGGGGGGTGCGCATATAGCAGTGGTTTTTTAACACTAGTCCCGGGGACCCACTGGCCAGCACAGTCTCTGCCCAACACACCTGATCCATCTCATGAGGTAATTATTAAGCTCTTCATTAACCTGATGAAGTGTGTTGGAGCTGAGAATACCTGAAACTGTATAGGGCAGTGTGTCCCCAAGGCTGGAGCTGAGAGGATACATGAAGGTTTACCTTATATATAATCTTTGCTATAGCCTACCCACACCTACAGCAACTAAAGCAGGGGTTCCCAACCCTTGTCCTTAATTACCCCAAGCTCCACACATTTTAGTGTTTTCCCTGCTCCTAACACATTCGATCCAACTAATGAGCTCATTAATATGCCCTTCATGACTTGATGTGAGTTTGTTGGGAGCAGGGGGTACACCATGATGAGGGTTGGAAACCTGTGAAGTAAAGCAAAGTGTTTGAAGGATCGTTTGAAATGATCATTAGCTCATTTTCCAGTTGTACATTAGCTACAAATGTGGTGCTGTTTTGTATAATCAAGCAGGTATATGACTTTGGAATATTCCATATTTTAATTCTGGCTTGCAACAGACACCGAGTGGTTTTCACCGATTTTAAGATAAACCAAACAAGAAAACTGAAGCTAAATGGCTCGACGTGCAGACTGGCAAAGCGCTACATGCAAGACATATGTAATAAGCCTGCATTCTGTGTTCTTACGAACTTACGTGTACTCTGCATGTGTATTTCTGGTTGAAGTGATAGGAAATATGTATGTAAATGAAAAGTGTTTTAATATTTACTTATTAAACCTCCTGTAATAAGTACTTAATGTATTATTTTGGAACAACTAAGACAATTTAAGTGTATTTAAACTATAAATAAACTGATTAGATATATATTACATTTATTTAGTAGTGCTTTTGAGTGTTTTTTTTTAACAAATAAAGTTGCACTAGATTAAAGAAATTAAGTATGTAATTTGCAAACTGTTATTACACTTGGAATATCTTATACATTTACTACTGGAGGTACTGGTGCACTTTAGTGCTACTTATTGGGTTATACTGCTTAAATGCATTTTAAATTATATTTCAATATAACTAAATAAATGTCTAACAAATAAAGCATGTATTTATGTGTATGTAAAAACATAATCATATGAATATATTGAAATATTATATAGGAATAACTAAACATAACTTATGTATACTTACATATGTTGTAATGAAGTTGACTTAAGCAATTGCTACAACACTAATTCTACTCAACATGAAACATACTTTAAATGTACACTCTTGGATGTACTGATACCCAGATTTGATTGCTAAAAGCCTACAACAGATTCATGACATGTTCTTAAACTGCAGGATTATTCGCACCTTTCGGCTCTTAAGCGTGCATAGATTCTGTTCTTACCTAAGAACAAATCCCAAAAAAGAAAACATTGGTGAATGCCAGAATCTTCATGTAAGCTGTGTAAGTGGGTTTTAAGGAGAAATTTCTTATTAAGAACAGTTGTTGAAAGAGACCCATTGTTTTAAAATATACTTCTAAATAAAACACTTAAGTTGATGAAAATTAAACAAGGTTTTGTTCAAGTCTGCTTCAGTATGTAAAGAAATGGTTTGATTTTTTGTTTTTTGTATTGATTATTTTTGAAGTAACACTAATTCTACAGGAAGATTCATTCGAAAGAGGCCACGAATATTCTGTTGTAACTCTCGTTAGGATGAAGCAATCTAAAAAAAATCCGCTACATACCTTGACGTATGTGTAATTGATTGCATTACATGCAATGTTGGAAGTGATCTCAGTTTTCTGCCAGACACATGTAGGGGTACGGGGGTATGCACCCGGAAGTTGCAAACGGAGGTTAAACGTCGCGACGGCTGTCCGGCGCCTACCTCATCATTCCGACGCAGGGGCATCCCAGCTTGTTTGAAGCTCCATATACTGAGGAGCACACTGCACATTGTTTTGTTCAGATTGATTCGTCCTAGCACGAGTTATTACAGAATATTCGGGGCCTCTTTCGAGTGAATCTCCCTGTACTTCTGGAGTTATTCATTATTTTTCACTGGTCTAGACTAATGGTTAATAATGAGAGGTGGACAGCAGTCTCTAGTCATGCCCACTGACCCTTCAGACTGCAACAGATACAGAGTTAGAGGAAAGAATGCATGTTAAGGAAGGCAGGAGGGCTGCAGTCTACACTGAGTGAACAAAACATTCAGGTCTAAAAGCTGTATCTAATAGTAAAGCATGCTGCATTTGAGCAGTTCCTTAAAAGACAAAATTAGAACAATGTACATGTTAATATGCATGCTCATTTTCATTTCTTGGTTCTTACTAAGATTTTTTTTAAAGATGACTGTCTTGCTTCTTTTTCTTCTTCTTCTTCTTCTTGGCAGCGCTGCAGGTATGTTCTGTGAGAGGAGATTTGAGAGTTGAGACCACTGTTCAAAATCACTTGGAATAAAATGTCTTTACATTATTTTTACATTTTACATACATCAAATTAACATTTTTTTCCGTACTCCTATAAAGTTCCAGCAGTTTCCTTATATTAACTTGCATACATGAATTTCTCAAGGAAAAAAATGTTATGTTTGCATCTGTACTGTTCCGTTTGCTCCTCTGCCACAATCCCCTTCTCCACGAATGCAGCTGAGTTCTCCTCCTTATGTTGCTCCTCCACAGAGACACAGTCCTTTTCTTCAACCACTTCCTCAGAGGCCAGGTTCTGGTGCAGCTTCTCTAGTGTTGTCTGCAGATCCTGAGACACAACACAGACACACAATTGATTTGTGTAAACAGTTTTCAAAAGATAACTGGCATTAAATTCTTTATTGTTTCACACATCTGACATACCATGACTTCCACAGAAGTTTCATCTTTGATAAACTTCAGCTCTTCTAGCGCAACCGTGACCTGTTAGAAAACATTTCACATTACTGGATGCCATCAACTTTACGTGCTTATCAAGCTTGCTCTGAAGGAGGGGCTTTCTTACGTTGACCTGCTGATGATGGCTCTGCTCCAGCTGCTCTTCTGCTTCAAGAACGGTTCTCTGTGGAGAAGTGAAGAACATGTTGAGGGCAGTGTTCAAATTGAGATTGTGGTGTGTGTGCAATAAAACTGAGTTTACCTCAAAACAGTGATGATTTGCTTCATTCTCCTTAAGCCAATTCTCAGCTGCCTGTACAGCCCTCTTCTCCACACACAGCTTCCCACACACACACAGATACATTAAAGAATTTTATAAATTCATTATATTCTGTTTCAGGGGATTTTGAAAGTAAAGATTTGATTGAAAAAAATTACTCCAAAATGGATTTAATAACCAGACTACAGCCAAAAGTATGGCAACAAGCAGTGATTTTGACATTTTTACTGAATTTTCCATTGTACTGAAGGTATACACTTACTGTAACACACAGGGTCTCAGTCCTGGTTCCCCTATCCTGCATATTTTATTGTTTTCTAGTTATGTTACCATTAATAGTATGCTTGTGATTAGTCAGGAGGTTTGCAATAAATACCAGCTGGAACCTTTTCTCAAAGACATTTTGTTCATAACACACAGAAATGTCATCTTTATGTTACTAATTATTTGTACTGCTTTAGAAAGAAATGACATTTTTCCAAATAATCTACCTCACATAAAGTTATTGCAGGAAATAGTTACAAATACGCTGCCTGGTATCTGAGACGTTGTTGATGTATGCATGTAAGACTTTGGCCTGAAACCAATTTTCAAAAAACATTTAAGGTAGACAGCTACATACAGAGCACTGTAATAAAACTGTAATAAAATTCCCCTTTTAATAATCATGTTGCTCTTATCTCTTGAAAATCAGTCTTTCATATTTGTTTTTGCAGAATTACAGAATGAATGTTGTTTCTAAATGTTTATCAGTAGTACATGTTATATATAGTTTATTATGACTCCTCAAAACAGAGTCCACTGTTTTAAATACTCTTTGGATTCTGTACCTGTTTGTCCAGCCGATCCTTCTCATCCTTCAGAGCGGCGATCTCAGACTCCTGAAAGCAGAATCAATGTGTGACCATTACAGTAAAGAACGGCTGGACACTCAGTAAATGTTACTTGAGCTCCTCTAGCTATTGCTGATCGAAATGCTGCTGAACACAGCTTGTTCTTGGCCCGTTTTTGATTGAATAGAACTGAACTAACCATTTGGTTGATTTGTAGATGCAGGATGTACATGTCCATGATGGAGGTGTGATCTGCAGGGGTCATATCATCAAACCAGCATCCCATAGAGAACATCTTCAACAGCAACTGAACACAAACACAACAGACAGGACAACACTCAGAAAGGCTTTAGGTAACACAGACTAAATAAAATTATTAATACTAAATAATCACACCTTTTATTTAATTCATTTTCCAAAACATTCAGACAGACTAGGAGAAACTGTAAGACCTGGCACCCAATTTTAGCGTTTTTCAGCTCACACCTGATCAAAATAATCAGCTCATTAAAAAGCCCTTCCTAAATTAAAGTGGATTTGTCAGAGCAGGAAAATCATGAAAATGTGCAGGACAGGGTTTTCCAGGAGCAGCACTGGGAACCTGTGATCTAGATAACGCTCTCATCAGTGTTGAATATGGAGGTAGGTTTTTTCTTGCGTTTAATCAGAGAGAAACGAGCGTTGGATGATACGGTTTAGCAATACTTGAACTAATGCGGCTTCAAACCACACTGTAATAAGTGGTTAGTTTTACTTTAATAAGTGGGTAGTTACTGCTGCTATCAAATCAAAACTTACATTAAGCAGCGGTTCAGACTGTTGGAGTTGCTGGTTCTGCACCTGCAGCCAGACGAAGAGACCTAAAGAGAAAAGCCGGAAAAAACAAACAAACAACAGAGCCAACAAACACTGATAAAACACAAGTAAGACTTTACGTTTCTTCTAGACAACTTGCGTTCCTTTAAACTCTCAGAAAAGTGAAGTTTGTGGAGCCGCTTTAAGAAAGTAGTCAAACTAAATTAAGCTAAGCTAGAGCTAGCTAGCGTTAACGTTAGCACAGAGGCTAAGCTAGCTAAACGAAGTTCTCTGTCTAGTCTATAATTATACGAACAGTATGAGTAAACAGATATTTAAATTAATAAAGCTTTAGGAGAGCGACTGTAGTTGTGAGAGGGGAGCAGTTTAGAGAAGCGCTTTCTGTAAAGTTGAGATCAACTTTCAAGCTTTTGCATCAGAACGTTCTCTTATATCCGCGGCAGCGCATCAATTAAAATACAGCCAGCACAGCCTGTTTCTCTGACTGTGAACAACAATCGATCTAAAACTGTTTATATTCAAAATGGACAAAAACACAAAAACTCCCTTCGAGTGGACAAAAGACACGCAAACAAACCGTTTAAGGTCCGCATTTTTATATTTAATGAACAGCTTCTGACAGAATTATTTTTTAAAAAGGACTTTGGTACTAGACAAAATGTATATTACTGATGTGTATTATATAGAAAGAATAAATAGATAAATATACAGATTACAAATAACATTGATAGTAGGTATTTTAGAGGTATAACTTTTATTATAATGTACATATTACAATGTACAACTATTGTGTTTTAGCAATTTGTTGTTAGGCAGAGCAACTTTGTATGCTACAGATTTTAGCATTACTCACTGAAAAAAGGTAATGGATTGAAATGAATTTATCTGATTCAATTGTGTAGATCATTTCCATATGACTATATATATCACATTGTTTTAGCAGTTGGTTTATTTATATAAATGTTGATGTAAAATATATTACATCTAAACAGTTATATAAGTCTAATACAAATTTGTACAGAAGTATTTTTTGTTTATTCATATGGAAATGATTTACACATTTGAACAATGTAAATTAAATGTATCACTTTACAGTTCACAAGCTTGTATTTACAATTCACAAACTCATATACAAATAATTTTAAAGTATAGCTGATGTATGCTGCCTCAGTGACAAAAGACTTGAGCTAAGGAAACATTCATGGGTCATCTGCAGTGGGCAGACATGCATCACATCCTCCACATTAGGCTAAATTATATGTATTGACCAAACATCAGAGTTTAGAACTTTCTGGCCTAAAATCAGCATATGATGAGTAGTAACATGCCAATTCTAATTCACAATAACATGTATGAGCCACAGGTCGTCAAAGTGAGACATTTCCCATGATGTTACACTGATTGTCTTGGATAAGAACAAATCTTATGCGGTGGTTATTCCTCTTGTGTACCGCAACAGGTGGTTGGAAGTGGTGGTTTCCTGTTGAGACAGTACTTGGTAATTTGATGAATTTTGCCACTTCTTGCATTGGGCTTTAGATGAAGTAGCATTTCCTCCAGTCCCTTAGTTTGTACACATTCCCCAACTTCTCTCAGATTTGGCTGCCAACATTTGACAATGTACAGTAGTTGTTTCATGAACTCTTTGTGTGCACTTTCTTGTGAAATTCTTGCCAAATTTTGCTCTGTTGGCATGACAGAACAATTATGACCAGAAAGCACACTGAGTATTTGCACTGTATCTGCATTTTTAGATAATCATTTAATCCTTCTAAGGGTATTTTTTCTGTAGGGCTTATGTAAGGAAAAAAGCAACCATCATAATGCTGTCTCTTTGTCTGTCTTCTAAGAATGGACGTGCAAGCTGCAATGGCAGGTGGACACAACCATCTGCAAAAATTCTTGCAACTGCTTTCCATTCTTTTTCCTGGAAATCTTACAGGTTGTCCCACAAGTCCTCTTCTCATAAAACAGATTCCAAAAATCTTTAAGGCAATCCTGGATTACTCCATTTCCATTTGCAGATTCTTCTGTCACCATGTACGAAGTGTTGAAGTCCAGTGGTTGCTGAAAAACTGCATCTGAGGCTGGTCTTAATTCTTCTGACTGAGCTAAACTGTCCAACAGGAGAGGTGAATAGACCAGTGTATCGTTCAGATCAGCCACAGAAACTTGACCACTGCAACTTAAGAACAAGCTACTTCATCATCTGAGGACTGTACATTGTCAGCGGGTTGGGTGCCCAGAAGCCTGAGTAGAATGGATTTCCTAAAGACTGTGACCTATCTACGGGCTGCGGTGTACCTGAATGCTTGATTAGAAGATCAGTACTTTGTAGAGCTTGAGGCCTATCACTGGGCTGTGAGGTCTCTGAATGCCCAATTAGAAGGTGGGGGTCTTTCTGGAGTCTGGAAGATCAGGGTTGCCAGAGTGGGTAACCCCTGTTCTGGGTCACATTCTATTCACCGTACATTTTGTATGTACACGATGTCAGAGTGTTATCTAGTGGGTTTAAAACAAATGGTCATAGTGTCATAAAAACAACTTATGTGATTTGGTCACTCATTATAGTCAAACCTTATACAGTAATCTATATGCATATATTTCACTCCATTGTCACTGGTTTGTGGAGAAAAATTGCATTTAGCTATGCAGCCTTTCCAAGCAGTCGGTGAGAACAGCCATTTTCTTAATGCTGCAATGTCCATATCTGTAAAAGTTTTGCATGACGGTATTTGACTTTAGATTTTTAAATGAATTTTAAATTCAATTAATTTACACTTTTTTAAAATCAAATTCAATTCAACTGAAACAAACGTGGGGCCTAATTCTACTTAAGCTGTTTATAAAATAGGCTAGTTATCATTAAGCTTAAGTCAGCTTCTTACTCGGCAGTTTCTTGTTCAAATTTTTCCTTTCCACCTGGAACAGGAAAATTCGAACAAGAAGCTGACTTCAGCTTAACCCAGTTAACTAAATATAGCTAACATTAAGATCAGTTTTACAAGGAAAATAGCACAGAATTTTGCACTGGACATTTACGCCTGATGTGCTTGATGTCATCCAAATAAATAAGGCTAGGTTGTTCATGAAGCGTGCCTTCATAGCTAACAATTAACTGATAAGTTTAATTGACCAAAGTGGTCAACACATTTTAAGTAGCAGGGTATTGCTTTTGCATGATCTTACCCTCATCAATGTCTTCAACATAGATCTGTAGTACTGCTGTACTAGTAACGCCATACAACAGCAAGATGCTACAGAAAACGGTGCATAAACCAGAAGTGTTTGGTCACAAAAAAACTGTAAGACACCAGATACTGTAACAGACACCAGCTAACTTGTCTACTAGAACACATATTTTACATGGTTTTACCTTCATCAAAGTCTTCAAAATAGAATATAGTTCTGCTGTATCAGCTCTGCAAACTTTTGTTATTGCAAGATCATGAGAATAATGTATTGTAATCTTGAGAAAACAACCTTTGTTATCTTGAAATCACAAGATAAATAAGTTAACATCCAGAAAATTATGGACACCTCACGGCCCTTCTGGACCTCTGTACCATCCTCTTTAAAGGACCTTTTTTTACAGCAATGGTGGATCGTTACTGGAAGTTCCTGGGAAGTCAGCAGCAAACACTAGCAGTGCAGTGGAGTTGCAGTAGAATAGACAGTTTGTGATCAACTTTTAAAGTGTAAGACATTTAAAGGATTAGATTGTATATTATCAGCACATCTGAATCAAATTAACGTGCATGAAAGCATGTTAGTGGATTATCCTCCACTAAATTAGTAGATTTAGGGAATGCTAACAGATTAGGTTAGGATACTCAATGAAATTAGCAACACATAACATTAACCACAAACAGCCTATTAATTGTAAATTTCCTTCTCTTAATGCAATTTCATCTAACACTGTGGAATTAGCGATAAGGGCTTCTAAATGGGATTTTTTTACGGGGTAGGGTGTGAGTTAAATATTCGTAAAAATTCTCAACTTTAGCCATATGAATCTTTTAATGATTTTTTCTTATACTCCACAGCAAGATGGAAGCCTGCTGCAGAGTGCCTGAGGAAGGAACCAGTCTTGGTCCTAAATAGTTCCTTAATTTAGTGAAAGAAGTCATATGCTTCTTGGGAGGGATGACAAAGATCAGCTGCCTTGAACTCTTTTAAGTGCACTAAGATACTGTTTTCTCCAGCAGGAATGTCTTTGTTCTGCTATTGCAATTTTGCATTTTTCACAGATGCTGGAAAATCTGATGACTTTGTGGATGGTGTAGCCTGAAAGATGGGAGAAAATTCACTTCTTTGTTTTTTGTGAGGTCAGGTGCAGATCTGTTCACTGCTGTCAACTGTTCCTTTCTGACTGATGGAGTGATGTTTTCAACGCAGTCTTGTGTGAACCTTGACGTTACACAAACTTGTGTCTTCATGTCAGCATCACCTCCTGTATGGCCAAAATTGATGTTGTTGCCATGATCACCCCTGTCTGAACAGGCTTCCAAAGATGGTGGGAATAGCATCTGCTCTCAGCCTAGTCATGCTCTTTTTGGTCTTCATCCCACCGAACAGATGGATGATTTCCATGTCTTGAGGTGTCTTGAGCCTGCTCAGGGATGTAATTTGACTTACTCTAGGAGCCACGCTGTAGTCATGTAGGACAGAGGGCAGCTGTCTTGCTCCACCATGTATTTCAGCCCAGCACTTGGTGCCTTGCTTAATACATTTGGAGTAGGACCAGCCCTCATCCTATCAAAGTGATTTGCCTGGATTGATGCAGCTGACAGATGGGGAGCTATTTTCAGTGCCATCCCTTCTTGAAAAGTCAATATGTCTTTAATATGGACCACTGAAACCTCGTTAGAGAGGAGCTTCTCTTTGTTTGCAGTATCCTCAGAAATTATGAACACATGTCTGAAGACAAGGGAACTTTTTAGATTTTTTATCAGATGTGGGACATCAGGCACGAAATAGAGCTGCTTGTCCGGTATTGCTGGATGTGGAACTGATGTTTTATTGTGGTCGACCCCAAAGGATTTCCACATGGCCTGGTTAGGGCTACCCATTCCTGTGGTGACATTAAGCATATGTCGCCCAATGGATGCTGCCCTCTGCATTATTTCAGGAATTTATTGGCCTGAACTCTGTTCCATTGGCAGAATTGCCATTGTAATGATATGCCACTATTTGCTTTCACTGTGTTGTGCGTCCAGCCAACATAAACACACGAGCATGTGTGTTGCTACTCCTGTGTGACCTGGTAAGGTCAGATCACTGTACGGTTTGCGAGTAAGCATGTGCAACTCCACACTTAGTGTGATTGCCATTTCATTCAAGGTCAACACACACTCCCTTTCAAGCTCTGTCAATCCTTCAGTTTTAGGAAATCAGAGACCTGTGTCAGCACACCAGGCTCAAATTTAATACATTGCATCCTTCTTTGCAGGGTTCTTATTCCAGGGAGGAGAATCTGGAATTCCTGCAGGCTTTTGTAACCTGTTGGACCAGCAGCAAAGCGATTTTTTAACGCCTTCTTAACTGTGTCATTGTTCCATTTAATCCCTTTTGTGGTTAGTCTGCCTAAATCCTTAATTTCGTCTTTTGGAAAAGTTTTCTATAATGATTTGTCCCTAAGTTTCTGTGTCTTCTTATGAGCAGCATTTTTCTTCCTTATTTTTTTCAGTGCTGCCTTTGCTTTTTTGGTAACGTTTTCTTGTCTCCTTAATTTTTTCAATGGATCCAGTTGATTGGCTGCTGGCTGACAGGGTATTATAAGCTCTCCCTGCCTCTCCTCACTAGCCATGTACTCTCTTTCTTCACTGTCACTTTCCCTTCTCTCAGTCTCCTCATCCCTTCTTTCCTCAATCTTTGAAACTGATGTATGTAGAAGACATGGTACTGTTCGTTTTTAAATATTCAAAGTATTATGTCACTTAAAAATAAGAAATACTATAATTATTAAGAATTCATATGTATTATACCTGTGTTACCACTAACATCATAACTGTGATCAGTAGCTATGGGCTCTATATTTACAGGTCCAGTAGTACATCATGGTGCTGGGGCCCTCCTCTTTTTGACCATGGGGTGATGCACAAAGACGGTGGGAATAACATCTGCTCTCCGCCTAGTCTTGTCCTTTTTGGTCTTGACAAACTGGTCTGCCTCAAAATGTGCCTGTAGAGTGACATAATTTTACTTACCACATACAACAACTCAACCAAGAACATGAGACAACTTTATGTGAATTCATATTACATCAGTAACCAATGCCACTAGCTGCATTTGCAGCAAAACCTGTTGATGATCACAACTGATGAAGTTCTATAACTTAAGTTGAGGAACAAAGACAACATCTCCCAAGACCTCATTTCCCAAGGCAATTTCTTGTCTAAGCCTATATAGGTGTGTCTAACCCTTTCACCTCTGTCTTTTTCTTGCTCTCTCACTCTTTCTTCCAGCACAAGAACCACAGTGGAGCTCAATGGAACCTGAGGACTGGCTGCAATGAGACAGCAACCTCACCCTGCACCCTGAGTCTCAACTCTGGTTTTGTAAGTCTTTCCTTGTTCCTTGTTTTTAATAAACCAAACATTATGCATCCCAGTGGTGGGGTCTTTGTTTGAGAGAAGTACAAATGTGTCTGACTATGATTACCTCAGATATTTTTTGTTGTCGTAATCTTCAGTAATGGTAACTTGAGGTAACTTGGGCGAAGCATTTTTTTCTCCTCTCTGTGTCAGTGGGGAAACCGTACATTCTTAAAGCTTTCTCCAAGGGATTGTGGCATTCCCGTGCAGCACAGCAAACCATGGTGGAAACTACATGCAAGGACAACACAGAAGAAAGGGCACAGACAAACTGCTTGACATGCTACTCATGTTTGAGTTTATTAGAAATTTATTTAATGAATTTAATATGAATTAATTAAATATGTTTATATGTATACAACATATACACTCACCAATGACTGTACTAGGAACACCTCCTTGTTTCTACACTAACTGTCCATTTTATCACCTCCACTTACCATATAGGAGCACTTTTTCGTTCTAAAATTACAGACTGTAGTCCATCCGTTTTTCTGCATACTTTGT
This sequence comes from Colossoma macropomum, assembly GCF_904425465.1. Taxonomy (NCBI): domain Eukaryota; kingdom Metazoa; phylum Chordata; class Actinopteri; order Characiformes; family Serrasalmidae; genus Colossoma; species Colossoma macropomum. Next base: position 26,997,932 of record NW_023494806.1, on the reverse strand, counting down.
TAGCCCCCTTTAACCCTGTTCTTCAATGATCAGAGAATGATCCACCACAAAAATTTTGCCTGCTATGTGGTGGTGGTGCTTTTGGGGGTCTTGACCGTTAAAGAACAGGGTAGAAGTGGGCAGTGCTGTTGAAGTGCCTTTTCAACATAGAAATACTTTAAATAAAATAATTAAATGATTTGATCTGTATGTGGATATTATTTCCATAGCCCACGCAAACACATTTTAACATGTTTTATTGATATTAGTATTTTTTAAATGCGTGTATGGTAGGAGCCATGATGCCATGGAATCAGAAAGGCAAATTAATTTCAACAATACTGCAATGGTTTCTAACAGACAGTTTAAAAGCTTGCTTACCTTTATAGGTAGTGCTGGACAGATCACGGGCCATTCAAAATTCAAACTACTCTAACACGAGTAGTCATTAATACTGAGTCAGTAATACTGAGTGTACTGTATAATCTTTTCTGCATTAGGCTCAAACATACTTCCATTACACCAATAACAAACTGGGAATGTTAACTGCTGATATCGCTGGTGCAGATGGTCACAGCAACGTCCTCCTCTCAACAGGAGAAACTAAAATGTATGTCAGTAAAAGCTTTGATAACTGATGGGATGTGCAGAGAAGTTAGGTCAGTCTGTTCGAATTTCTCTCAGACTGGTCACTAACGTTATCTAGCTATCTTAATTAGCATTAGTTAGCTCCATGGGCGTCGCTAGGATCGTTTTAATGTAATTTAGCCCCCTTCCCACGTAAATGTAGATCACTGGTCCAAATCATAGTTCACAGCATAATGTAATAGCAGGGCAAGACCTGGAGGGTGCACTGCTGCTGCTCTAATTCAGCACTGCCTCTGCCATAACCTACTAGGGAACTTGTAGAGCAGGGGTTCTTCATCATGGTCCTGGAGAGTTAAGAGCCAACACACCTGGCTCTAACATTCAGGTGCCTATAAAGGACTTCATGACCTGGATCAGGTGTGCTAGATTAGGGTAGGAGCTAAACTCTACAGCCTGGCTCTAGCTGTATCAGAGAACCTGTAGAGAGGAGAAATACCAGATCCGGTTTATGAGGAGTCTGGCCTCTTCCTACGTCCCCTGTTATATTAAAAAAATGACTGCAAAACGCTAGAGGGTGTCCGTGAGCGATACCTCAATGAATGGGAGTAAATGGAGCTAAATGACTAAAAACGAAACCTTAAAACAGTTTCTAATCACTTGCCCATAACTTTCCTTTGCTGCCAGTCTACTGATGTCAATTCAGTGCACAGTAGCATTAGCTTACATGTAGCAATATTCATACTTCAACTCTTTAATGGCCTCATAATTCAGAGGATCCAGTGATAATCGAGAGAGGAATATTAGACTTTGCAAGTCGTAAGCCAATCATATCAGTGTGAACGAGCCAGAGAGACAGAAATGACATTACTGACAGCTCTTTATATTCTTTTAGATGTCTCTTTGGTATTTGGAAACAGCAACAGCACTACTGCAGTATTTCCCATCTATTGTTTTTACGGTAAGTTAATGTCAGTGAAAAGGACGAGTCTGAATTGGCTTCCTATTCACCAGGTTCTTGTTTGAAATTTCCTGTTCTAAGTTGGCAGAATGTAACTGCTGCCACCATTTAAAGTGGAAAGAGAAAATTAAAACAAGAAGCGACTTCAGCTTTTTGTGAAAATGTCAATCTTTGACATTGACATCAAGAGTTTAATAAAATTAATGTATTACTGAACACAGGAAGAGAGAGAGAGAAAGAAGCTGAAGGAAACTGACAGGATTGGAGGAGGAGACCTGACAGAGGTTAGCGATCAAGTAGAAAGTGGGGGAAAGTTTTGTAAGTTTCAATTAAAATGAATGTTATATTTAATTGAACTTAACTGAAATACCTACTGAGCAAAATCATTCTTTCTGATTGCACAAAGTACAACATACATGACAAAAAGAAAATATAAACACAAACAAAACAGAATTTAAAATACAGTTGATTTGCGCCATGTTTGTCTCTCCTGTCTGGCTGTGCGTGTAGTAATGCCACCTTAAAATCTATAAAAGGCATCCTGGCAATCTTTCCCCTGATGCAAATCGGCTTCAGCAGGTGTTTTGAATGGCTTCTCCCATCTCCCCTGGTATTCAGACATCTAGTAAGAAGTCAATTTTCAGATCAAGGAGGAGAGGAGGAGGATCAGTAGAAAGCACTAACTTTCAGTGTGTCTGGATACAACCCAGGTCGCAGAAAAGTAAATTCTGTCCATTTGGGGTGGGGGTAGAGCAACTCCTCCTCACAGACCAGCTTTTTTAAGCCCTACACCAGGACAGCTGTAAAAGTAATTAACACACATATGCATTCATGAATCAATGAAAGAATACCCTAATTGTGAAAGAAATAAACTTATCATAATACAATATACTGTAGGCTTGACTTCAGCACAGGAAATTTTGTTTCATTTTATGCACGTACTTTAGACACAGGGTGAAACAACAAAACACGGTTTTCCCCTCTAGTCTTGTCCAGACTCCTTACATGGTGTTATGGTTACACTCATTACTGCCCATGTCCACCACTGCTCATAGTGCACTTGTGTGACTTCACAGTATTTGAATGCCTGAAGCTCTTCCCACATTCTGAGCAGTGATACGGCTTCTCTCCTGTGTGAATGCGCTGGTGTTTTAGGAGAGTACTCTGTACAGTAAAGCTCTTCCCACATTCTGAGCAGTGATACGGCTTCACTCCTGTGTGAATGCGCTGGTGTTGTAGGAGATGACTCTGTACAGTAAAACTCTTCCCACACTCTGAGCAGTAATACGGCTTCTCTCCTGTATGGATGCGCTGGTGCTGCTGGAGAGAACTCTGCTGAGTAAAGCTCTTCCCACACTCTGAGCAGTGATACGGCTTCTCTCCTGTGTGGATGCGCTGGTGTCGTTGGAGATGAATCTGTTGATTAAAACTCTTCCCACACTCTGAGCAGTAATACGGCTTCTCTCCTGTGTGGATGCGCTCATGTCGTTGGAGATGAATCTGTTGATTAAAACTCTTCCCACACCCTGAGCAGTGATAAGGCTTCTCTCCTGTGTGGATGCGCTGATGTTGTTTGAGAGAACTTTGTACAGTAAAACTCTTCCCACACTCTGAGCAGTAATACGGTTTAACTCCTGCGTGAATGCGCTGGTGTATTTTGAGATTACTCTGTCGATCAAAACTCCTTCCACACTCTGAGCAGTTGTGAGTTCTCTTCTTGCTTCGTTTCTTTGTCTGTCTGTGAGATGTGTTTGTGTGGAGGATACCAGATGATGTTTGCTGAATACAGCTTCTTCTGGAGGCCATATGGAATGTCCTGATGTGTTTACAGAAGTATGTTCGAGCAGTGTAGGAAAGTGGATCCTAGGAGCAGGAGAAGAATTGAAACTGGACGTCATTCATTTCTGTAAGTAGAAAAGATAAAAGACAATATAAACTCAAAGTGCAATGCAGCAAAAATAGTCTGGTCTAAATCTTGAATGCCCTTCTTACATCAACTGGCAAAAGTCTAAAGTATAAACTTCCATCTGATGTGGAGAAGCCAATCACCTAATCACCAAAACTCTTCAAACAGACACATAAACGAATACAGTTGTACCATCATTCCATAGAAGCTGTCATGTCCATATCAAAAGCTCTGTGTCTAAGCTGGATTTCTGTATGGCAAAAAACAATGGGACTTTCTAGAATCACATCCTGTGGTTAACAAAGTGGTTCCAAACTTAAAATGTTTTATCCTTTATAAAATGTTTTGACCCTTCAAACTTCTTAGGGTGCTTACACTTCACAGCCATGGGCTCATGAAAAGACCAAGACATGTCTCTTAAAACTGCTTGTAGATCAGGTATGCAAAGCAAACCCCCGTTCCTCACTGCCAAAGACCTCCAAGAAGGTTCTGCTGGCACGGGATCAGTGATGCACTGGCCCTACGGCCCTACGGTGCAGTGTTTGTGCTGTCCATCATCTACGTGGACAGATTATCAGAAGGTAATCTTAACTCTGATCTCATCTCAAATTTCAATGTCTGAAGTTTACAAGCAAAAGATAAACCACAGGCATTTTGGAATTTGCAGTCTATGTGCTGTGTCTAATGAAACAAAAATTGAACTATGTGGATCCAATCACCATTGACTGACTGAGAATCTGTCTAAACTTTTGCAAACACCATATTTTATTATTTCAATCTATTGAATTTAGCAAATAAATGGTGATCTTGCATTTAAAATTGTAGAAATGTCATATTTTAGTTTATTTCATGCAAATAATGTATTAATCTTTCATTTATAGAATCAACAAAATTTGACCAGAAGTAGCCAAGACTTTTGCACTTTTGTAAATTTGTACAACATGCGTTATAAAGTCTGTATTATTAAAAAGTTGCTTCTTGATAATCCCTTACTAATTCGGCATCCAATCCATGCAGTTGATGACTGTAGGATAACAAAAATCAAAATAATTAGTCCACAAGCTTAGCATTAAGCTGTTTACAGGAATTAGCAGCTTGGCTATGAAGCCAGGTTAAATGAGCATTTTTGAACAATTTAGTAAGAAATCATAGTAGTAAAGGTAAATTAGGGATACCATTTTTTTTAGACCAAGTATGAGTACAAGTACATTATTTGTAGCACTCGCCGATACAGAGTCCGATACTATAATGAATTACCTACTTATAATTAAGTATTTATTACTGCAAATGAGTGCAAAGTACCTTAAATGAAGTGCATTAATTGTCTAGGCTACATTATTTACTTTAGATAGAGTAGTGCTGCAGTGGAGAAAAGCTGGTTTAAGGCTAATTCATCCAAGAAGCTCATGTTTTGAGTTTTATGCCTTTTCTGTGGCTTTTGTTTGATTGGTTTAGCTGTAGCTGAATGTCTTCTAAAGCCAGACACACACAACACAATTTTAGAAATCTTATTCTTTGTTGACTCACACTGAATGGACAAAGCCTATGATTTATATACTCACACAGTACGAAAATGTTCGGTTCATGCTACATGAAATGCAGCCTCTATAGACAGCTCTGTCTATGAACAAGTACGAGTACTGAGCAAACACGCTGAGAAACTGAGCAGCGCAGCTAACACTGAGCTCTGAAGATAAAACCAGACAGTGATTCAGATGGTAGTACACTACAATCTGTCTAGTGCCTATTATACAAAAAAAAAATCACCATATTAATGTTTATACCTTGCAATTCTATTCAGTCAAACAGAGTAAATGTCCACTTTTTTCGCCTCTGTGTTGCATGTCGCCTATATGTCTATATGTGTCCGACTGTCACAGAGTCAGTAAATCTTCACTGTGTGAGCAGAGCCTCCTTCACTGCATTTGTTTATTAGTACCGCAGTGCACACTCGGCTTAAATCACTCAGTAGCTGCGAGTAACGAAATGTTGGTATCAGTGAGTTTTTATGAGTATGAGTAAATGAGCGCAGTATCAGACCGCATCAGTTAATAAGTTCTAAGCAATTATTTAGCAGCAATTGCTAATGTTAGTTAAAGTGAGACAGTTATTAGCCAACTAGCTCATTTATCATCTTCACAAATCAAAGACCTATTTAACCAAAAAGCGGAGTTGTACAATTAGTTGATCAGCCAATGTGGTACTCTTTGGAGATTATCAGTTGCTACAAATTTAAATATCAAAGCTACGTAAGCTACCTTGGTTATCTAGCTGATGTTAGTTAGCCATGGGATCCAATAAGGTTCATTGATATTTTGAGTTTGTGAAATTTTGAAATTTCACATCCTGCAGTTTTATATCACTCTTTGTGTGCGTTTAAAAAAAAATGCATACACATGTAGCTGCAGATGTACAAAAATGTTGTGCATGTGAAAAGTTTGTAAACCTAGATATAATTTACACATGTAAAAGGTTTTGTTGATACACAATTATCTGTGTATGTGTAATAAAAAATGTGCAGGATTATTTTTATATGGGATATGGACACACAAATTTACTACCTTTGTGTGCGACACTGGAGTTACAAGCTACAAGCTATGAAATACAAGCATGAATTTTGACCCTCTTTTTATGCCTGAGCTTACGAGCCAATCAGCATGCTGCTTCGAGCACAACCAATGATGTTGCAGAATCACAAATTGAAATAGTTTGAACATGAGTTCACAGCTCAAAATATTAAAGACCCTTATTTGATTCCATATTTAGCCAAATAGATATGTTAGTTAGCCAGCTAATCCGCAGTTGACGAAGCTAACTACCGAGTACAGTAATGCGACGAAAGGACATTTTAAACATTTAATTTCAGAAATGCTGAGGGTTACTGCAGTGATAAAGTGGCAGTGAGGCAGAGGCACAAAGAGGACAGAGACAGAAAAACAGCAACAACAACAAACACAGATTCTGCAGAAAGAGAATATTTCTAATGTTGATGCACAGCAGTAAATACAGTGAGTGAAAAGTATTAAGATTAGTTTTTGTTACTTAAATGTACTTTTAGTGCATATAGCCACTTAAATTGAACACAAGTAATAGTAATAATGTCATTTTACTTTGATCTTATAAATATGCAAAAAGCATGTATTCATTAGCATAAACAAAGATATGTTAAAGAAACTGGATAGTATTCAGAAAATATGCATATGTAAATATCAATCAAATTTAAATAGCCAAATAAATTTTAATAAAATGTACAAATCCCATTTCCAGAAAAGTTTGGACATTTTGTAAAATGCAAAAAAAATAAGAATGTATGATTTGTTAATTCTCTTGAACCTTTATTTAACTGACAAAAGTAGAAAAAATGACTTTTAAAGTTTTGGCTGACCAACCTTACTGTATTTTGTAAATGTAAAATTTCTGCATAACTCTCAAATAGTTGGGAGAGAGGCAAAATAAGAGTGTGAAGTTTATAGAATAGTGAAGTTATACCATTTTGAATCATTCCACAATAAGCAGGTAAACTGGTAACAGGTGAGGGTATTATGATATATAAAAGTATAAAAGAATATAAAAGTAGTTTCCACCAAAGGCTCAGTCTTTGTAAGCAAAGATGGGTCATGGCTGACTACCAAATGTTGTGAGAGAACTGTCAAGCAGTTCAAAAAGAGCATTTCTTGCATTTCACCATCTACTGTACATGACGTTGTGAAAAGAATCAGGGAATCTGGAGAAATCTCAGTCCACTGTTGAATGTGCATGACCGTTGAGCCCTCAGACAGCACTGCATTAGAAACCGTTATGCTACTGTATTAAATATAGCCACATGGGTTCAGAAGCACTTCAGAAAACCATGGTCACTTAACACAGTCCGCCGCTGCATCAAGAACTGCAACTTGAAACTCTATTATGCAAGGAGAAAGCCACACATCAATTCTATGCAGAAAGGCCACCAAGTTTTCTGGGCCCGAACTCATCTCAGATGGTCTCAAAGACAGTGGAAATGTGTGCTGTGGTCAGATGAGTCAACATTTCAGCTTGTTTTTTCGGAAAAATGCAAGTTGAGTCGAGAATCCTTTCTTTTTTGGCATGGAGAACTCAACTTGCATTTTTCATCGTTCACCATCCATCATCATCCAGACTTAGCAAAAAGTACAAAAGCCAACATCTATCATGGTATGTGGGTGCATCAGTGACCACAGCATGGGTGACTTGCATATGTGTGAAAGTACCATTGACAAGGAGGCACACTATACACAGTTTTATGCTTTCTTGTATCTCACACACCTCATTTAACTGATCACATACTGGGTCATGTGTGTAAAAGTAGTGAATACACAAAAATATGTGTAAAAAGTGTGTTGTTCTCCAGGGCTGGGATTGGGAACATCTGAACTAGACCATCAAGCTCTTAAACAGCTCTCACACACTACACCCCCCTCTGAACAGACCTTAAACACCCACCATAGACATACCTATTAGCTCTTAATCTACCAGCCATTGACCAGTAACCCCCACCCAGACATTAACAGCTCTCAGGAAGTACTTCATATTGCTCTAGAACAAACTGTGGTTTTCTAAACTACACAAGTATTCCCGCTTTGGATAATATCAGCACATATCAGTCAGTATTTCTACTTAATTACAGCTACATGTCCAACGTTGTCTACTTTCTCATAACCTTGCTACAACGTTGTCAAAGGGTGGTGCTGTTTACGTTGTCTCAACAAGGTTGTCACATCTTGTACATATATAGTATGAATCATAAACAAATCAGCAACTGCTCTTTGTTTGCGAAACCCTACTAGAAAAAACTCTGGGACATCAGCTCACATCACTCAGCTGCTTCTGTGTTGGCTAATCTACTTTAAACCCATCAAATCTTATTTTCAAAACTCAAATGTGTCTCCAGCTGTTTGTCTCAGAGTGAGTGAAGAACAGTGAGTGTTAAGGTGTCGGGCAGCTTCCTACCTTCAACAGTTCAGCTCTTATTTCTGTTCCTCCAGCAACACTGTATGAGCGCGGAGGCGGGGACTGCTGAGCACAACACAACCTTCTGCTTCTCCGCTGTAGTGCAGTTGGAGATAGTTATAGTTACAGAATTAGCGCCACCACCTGGCCCGAAGCGGCTTTACACTGGAACCATAAGATCACGGAAACAGACGCAACGGTCGTTATTTTAAATCCCACCCGTATTCAGTAAAGCCCCGCCTTCAGTGCTCTGATGGGGTAACAGCAAAGCGAAGAATTCAGAGAGGATTCATGGTTTTACCATGATCTTTGATTTTATGTAGCGGTTGTTCAGATACTCGTCCATTCAATACTGTAAAAATCATGTTTTAACTTAAATCAACTGACTGCCTTACATTTTGAACTGAACTTCCAATACGAAATTAACAGAATGTAATACATCCTTTATACTTAATGGCAGAAGTTCATTTAATTCAAAATTGTAAGGCAGTCTGGTTACTTTAAATTAAAATGGCAAATTTTTTTGAAGTAAAATATTTTTGGTCTTACATTGACACCTTAAAGTAGAGATTTTACACACTATATACTGCAAACAAGGGCTGAACGATTTGGGGACAATATTTCTGACTAATGTTGCGATTCTGATTTAAATTGCGATTGTCTTCTATAAATTGAGGTCCAGACCTGTTTGTTTTTTTACCAAGAATATCCACTTCTTCTGGCTTGAGGCTTGACCCCTTGATGTGGTGTGCCAGAAAGCCAGTGAGTTGTGGTGGGGATGTCACAACACATGGAGGTTTGGTTGCATCTGATTGGTCTAGCTCTACAGGCGTTTCACAACTCTGTATTATTGCGTTAAATTTCTCCTCTTACAGCTTGAGATGTTTTTGATAATGTAGACTTTAATAAAAAAAAAAGCGATCCTGCAATTTAAAAATCTGCAAACCATCACTGTTTAACACAGTACAGAGACAGTGTAGTTCACATGCTCATACAAACCAGTTGCACATTCTGATACCGATTTGGGCCAATCATTTTTCCTGCTGTCTTCACAACTCTCTGTAGACACTAAAGGACCCACATCCTACATTTTTCTTGGAGGTTATTCATCATCTTGGAAATGAAGGGAACTCTTTTATAACATCTATGTAATTTTTATAGTAATATTGTTAGCTAAAGGCTTCTAATAACATTTTAATAATAATCTTTCACAGTTTGACCTCATAAAATAACAACATGAAAAGTGTAAAAAGTACAAAGGATTTCTTGTAAAAACAACAAACAAAAAATAATACGTTACGCACTCCAGCCACTATATTTTTTATTATAGCTCAGTCTTTAATATAATTGTAATATCTAAACTAGTGTCTAAACTCAGTGTTGGGGGCTCACTAATTCCATCTGCACTTGGTTATTTGTTCTGTTGAATAGCAGCTCCAGACTGTGAGGAGAGATACTGCACTGTCATCCACATTAGTACTTAGGACTGACACACCTCATCACTGCTATCTTAACCTTCCACTAAGCAGCCTATTCTGACATGACTGTGTTTGTCATTCCATTCACAGGTGACACCAGAGTAATTACTTTAATAAGTGGTAATGATGAGAGAGCTGACCCTGTGGTGCTAAGATAACAACTTCTCTCTGAACGTCAACAAGACCAAAGAAATGAGGGTCAATTTCAGGAAAGCCAGAGTTGATTGAGGCAATTAAATGTGCATTTTCGACCACAAATTCCAACCTGTTTACTAATGTCTGCATACGTGGATGTGTTTACTGAAGTCTAGTGCATTTAGTATAAACAGGAACATGCTACTACACACTGTCATGCATTAATCACATAGCTGTATTCTGCTTTCAGGCTTTATTGGTGATGGAGGCGTGCTTGCTTGTGTGTGCGCTACTTGGTGGATACTGCTCTGAACTGGAACGGGTTGGTGGATGCTGGAGGTCTACACGTCTGATGTTACTCATCACTGTCATTTTGAGTCTCCTGATCCCGGTCCTGAAACAACAATAACTGTGTCAGTAACTTTTTGATGACCGGTAAAGACAAATACAATTTTGATGTGTATTTACATGTGCAGTTCTCATTTGATGCTTTGCTGGCTTGCTGGCATTTACACAGCTCAGCTCATTCATTTAACACAAATATTACTAGGGATATATATTTGTTTATAGTGCCTTACAGGCATTTTTTGCTCTTTATATTCATATATAGCTGGATAATGTTTTTGCAAAGATTTGCTTATTAAAGCTGGATACTGAATTCTGAATGTTAAAGAATTTTAACAATGTTTAACACCAGCGCAAGTCTTTTTGGTAGTCGCGCGTATCTTAATAGAAAAATGTATATGGAAAAGCAACTCACCTTAAAGAAGGTTTCCACAAGTTTGTCCAGCAAACAAGTTTGTGATCTATACTTCTGCATGTGCTGGTCCATGTCGGCCATTAATTGCAGATACCTTGTTATCAGTTCTATCTTCCCATAAACATGAACAATAAAAGCCTTTTGAGAATTTTTAATCATATTCCTATTATGATTCTATACTGATCCTACATCGACATGCTTGATGTAGCCAAATATGAGTATTTCTAAAGCAGCCTGTCTCACCTCTTGCTGTGTTTGTTCTCCTTAGAAAGCATATCTGAGATCCTCCTTGTATCCTCCTTGAGTTCCTCCTCTTTCTCAGTCTGACTCATCTCCAGTACTGCTGAAGTGAGAGAGATCCAAACAACAAATTCAGGACATATAAATTGAAGAAGAGGCCATTTAAAAGATCAAAAACTTGAGGTTTGCTACAGACACTGCTGTATTGAAGGTTAGAACAAAACTGGAAGGCGTATAAATTAAGAAGTACATTAATTATCTGCTTTGAAGGCTTTGCTTGATAGATTGTTCTCACTTTTTGTTACACTGGGATCCATAAAGAGCTACATTTGTTAACAGATTCCAAAGAGCTATACACATTGGAGATGGTTATATGAGCAAATGCTTGCTGTTGGAGGGATACAAAACTGAAACCATGACATGGATCAAAGTGGACACTCGCAAAAAGACTTTTTCCAAGTTATTAGTGAAGGCTTAGAATACAATTTAACCTTATAAAGTATTCACTGCAGTATGAATGCATGTGACTGGAACAAAAGAAATATGACTGCATACAATTCTTCCTTGTGTTCATTTAGACAAAACCAAATCTCAGTAAGAAAGAAACGATTCTTTTAACTAATTCTGATTGAATAAACATTTTGGATCTACTTAGCATTTGTTACACTGAAGTTTGCATAACTCCCTACCTATAATAGATGCTGTTTAGTCCAAATAGATGATTTTTATCATTTCAAAAAGACTGCATGAATATCAAAAATACATCATTTACCATCAAAAAACTCAAGAATATGGAGATGTTATATATTTTTAAGTGTTCTGTTACACATTTACCTTCTAACATATATGTTCCATATATCCTACCATAGAACACAGAAACATTACACATGTATCATTATTCTCATTTGCAGGTGTCTTAACTCTGTGTACCTGTTGACTCTTAAAAGCCCTCTTTTTGTTGATGCTCCGCTGGACGTTATCCACTAACACTGCAATGAAGAGACTGTGAAGACAGAAAGTTAAGAACAAGTGATTAAATTAGATGAAGTTAGCATGCACTGCCTAGTGATAGATCAATGCAATCAGACTTGTGATGTAAACTTGAAGACAGTTTGCTGCCCATATGAGGGTCTTCAGTTCAACTGAGAGGTGGGATGAGTGGCAAAATGCCTTTAAGATTAAAGCACACGTCCAGCTGCCTTGATGTACTTCTGTTACACAATTCAAAGACTGTGAGAACGTTACAGACATCAGCATGTACTGTGCATGTGGTTCACAAAATGAAAACTGATTTAAAACTGTTAGGTTATTCAAGGTAACTCACTTGAATAAAGTGAAAAACTCACCCACGAGGTAAAGAGCAAGGAAGAAAATGATATGAGGTGCTCCTGTTGGTTGTTTTTATTCAAATTAGTAGTAAAGGTAAAAACTCAGCTACTCAAAATCCTTAAACAAGATCACTATGCATCTATCTCAGATAGAACTATGCATCTTAATGCTGACTTTGCAATATTAGAACAAATTACAAAGAGAACAAATAATAATAACAATTGATTAAGTATGAGTTCGACTTTTGGCTGAAGTAGCTCCCCTCACCGCTCCCCTAAAAATTAATTAGTGCATGGTATTTTTTATCTATATGTGGTTGGTATGGTGTAGTGGGTAACACTTCTTCCTTCTATGCTGTCGAGTGCGGTTCAATTCCCCGCCTGGGTAAGTGCCCTACACAATACCAGTAAGGGCCCTTGGACAAGACTCCTAACACTACCTTCACCTACCTGTGTAAAATGATCAAATTGTAAATCGCTCTGGATAAGAGCATCTGCCAAATGCTGTGAATGATATTTGACTACTTAATAATAAATAGTTCCTCCAGTCACATTTGTATGTTCAGTGTATTTCTTTTTAAAAATTCTGAATCTTGCCAAAATAATGTAATTGAACCATCATAACATTCAAGATTTATTGAATCACAATCAAATCAAATCTTTGTGAGCTCATATTTGATAAATTTACAATTTTCAGTGAAATTAATGACTTTAATGAGTTTGCTTTTCACATGACATGTTGAAGTCTAAAAAGACATGACCCCTTACCGTTGTCTCTGCTGGTCATATAGATCAGGGACCTGTCATCCAGTGTAAGGATTTAATGGAGGATGACATTCCAGGTCTGACTCACTAAACATCTCCCGGAACATAACAGCAAACACAAACAAGAGTAAAAACATGAGGCTGATGATGGAGCCCATGGACTAGAAAGACTGGAGGCAGGTTAAAAGGATGGCCTGGAGACTCTGAAAGAAGCTGGCAGAAAAGCAGAGAGAGCCCTTGAGTTGTTAGATGGGAGTAAACTGAAACAGAGACATTCCAAAATGTTTTTGCCACATTGACTAAAGCTGCTCATACCTACACTACTTAGAGATTTGTCTTGATTAACAGTCTTTACTACACCCTAAGACCTTTTTTCATTAACAGCTGAAATGCACTCCACTGTAATAATAAAATATACCAGTCTTGCTTAAAATGTAAATGCATCCTTCCAAACTGTAAAAATGTCATTTTTATCACGGTCAGTTCCGCCTCTGCAGCACCCCTCTGGTTCAACTCTGCTATAGGCGCAGATGATGCGTTTTTGTACCAAAGTACCATGACATGTCACAGTGTGCAAATCAGTCAAACAACATTACCGCCCCCCCCGATGACACCCTACTCATGCTGTGCTCATAAATATGAAAGCATATGAGCCTAGAGCAAGGAGATAACCACACTCACGCGCGGAGCTAAATACCCCCCAGCACCAATATGCCAGATGTCTGTAACAACTGTAAATAATTCAAATAATCTAAGCTTAGTTTGTAATAAAGAACAAAGATGTTGGACCGATTAAGTGAAGATTCTTGTGAGTCTCCATAAAGCTGTCGGTCTTGCATCCAATTCACGTTTCCCTCCACAACTCACTCACTGAACAGACATCAACAGCAAGCAACACTGGAACTATGGAAAGCGAAACAGTTCAGGAAACGTTAACGTTAAATGGCCATTGTTACTGACTGTCAACTTTTCATCCGTACAGCCTTTGTCAGACTTTTTCTTGCTTTCCGTAGTTCCAGTGCTGCTTCCCGTTGGTTTCTGTTCAGTGAGTTTGCGCGCCCGAGGGGTCTATTTATGAAGGGGAATGTGAATTTGAGAGGGAACTGAATCAGATGTAACACCAGTAAGTGCCATGAACAGCTTGCAGAGCGTAAGGATTTAGGGCCACTGCAAATTCATGAAGATGTGATGTTCACACAGGACACAGTCCTTCTTCACAGGTGTAGGGGTGCCATCTCTTCTTTTGCTCTTTTGACTGCATAAAAATTTGATATGAAGAGAAAAACCTCAGTGGTTTGAGCTACTTTGGACTGGCCCAGTCAGCTGAGTTAATAATCTGCTTATCTGCATGTCTTTCAAACCTTGAAGTCCAAAACAAATACTGGAAAAACTGCCAATACCATTCCTAGCTCCAAGCATACCGCCAGAGAACCTGGATTTAGGTAACAAAAGTAACTTTAGTTAGTTAATGGCTAAAAGATGTGATATGTCATCTTCTAGTCAGTCCCTGCTGAAAAAATCATAGAAACCATGAAAAGTTTTTGTTGCTTCCTGGTGGTGTGCAATAGTCAGTAATGGTATTTTGAGTTTTCTTGATGGGTTGATATCACAGTGTAAAGGTTTAACCCAGTGTAAAATGGTTTAATAGCTGTTCTGAGACTGATTCCAGATGCATTAAACAGTTTCCTTATGGGATCTTAAGGTGTCCTACAGTAGTAGTAGACACTAGTAGCCTCTAAGTCAATTTCCATTAAAAAGAAAAACCACCACGTTTTAATCCTAATGGTTATAATGGTCTTTTTTCAGTAGGGGTAGCCGTCTAGCTGTTTTAATAATAGCATTAGCAGGCTCATAGTTAGCGAATGAACCCGCTGCTTTCAGGGCAATTGTTAGCCTGGCAAAGGAAATATTTTCCAACAAGAATGAATATGAATGAAACAGAACAAAACCAACCAGTTAATTAGTCCCTTAATCAGTGCCTGACAAATCATCGGTTAGCACAGCATATATAGCGGAGCTGATCACTACGGTGATCAAATGTTTTTGTAAATACTTGCTCATTCTAAAATTGATGCCTGCAATGCAGTCCAAAAAAAAGTGAGCATGTACTAGCAAATACCCCATTTCCAAAAAAGTTGCGATGCTGTGCAAAATGTAAATGAAAAACAGAATGCAATGATGTGCAAATCATTTACTATATTTATATATTTTATTGAATATAGTACAAAGACAACATATCAAATTTTAAACTGAGAAAATTGATTGTTTTTTGAAAAATATAGGGTCATTTTGAATTTGATGCCAGCAACACATTTCAAAAAAGTTGGGGCATGTTTACCACTGTGTTTCATCACCTCTTCTTGTTTGGAAACTGAGGAGACCAATTTCTGTAGTTTTGAAAGTGGAATTTTTTGTAGTTCTTGCTTGATGTATTTTAGCTGCTTAACAGTTTGGGGTCTTATTTGTTGAATTTTTTTGTTTTATAATGTGGCAAATGTTTTCAATGAATGACAGGTCTGGACTGCAAGCAGGCCAGTTCAGCACCCTAACTCTTGCTATAGAGCCATACTGTTGTAATAGATGCAGAATGTGGTTTAGCATTGTCTTGCTGAAATAAGCAAGGCCTTCCCTGAAAAAGACATTATCTGGATGACAACATATGTTGCCAAAACCTGTATATATCATTCAGCATTAATGGTGCATTCACAGATGTGCAAGTCATCCATGCCATGAGAACTAATGCCCCCCCATACCATCACGGAAGCTGGCTTTTAAACTGTGCACTGATAACAAGGCATGTGGTCTTTAACCAGAGGATGTGGTGTCCATGATTTCCAACCTCAGGATACTTTTCCAGTTCGTCTTATATGAGCTCGGGCCCAGAGAAGGCAGCGGTGTTTCTGGATTCTGGTTTCTTCCTTCCATTCTAGAGTTTTAACTTGGATTTG
Organism: Colossoma macropomum; assembly: GCF_904425465.1. NCBI lineage: Eukaryota > Metazoa > Chordata > Actinopteri > Characiformes > Serrasalmidae > Colossoma > Colossoma macropomum. The sequence continues at coordinate 26,981,879 of NW_023494806.1, read as the reverse complement.
TGGATACAGTGATGAACTGTGTTCACAGACGGTGGATTCCTGAAGTGTTCACTGCCCATGCAGTGATTTCCACTACAGAATTGTGTCTGTTTTTAATGCAGTGCAGCCTGATCTTGGTTTTCGGCCTTGTCCCTTGCATACAGAGAATTCTCCAGATTCTCTGAATCTTCTAATGACATTATGTACTGTAGATGGAAAATCCCCAAGATCTTAGCTATTTTACATTGAGAAAAGTTATGCCTGAATTGTTACACTGCTTGTGCAGTCTTTCAAAGAGTGTTGAACCCTTCCCCATCCTTACTTCTAAAAGCTTCAGCCTCCCTGAGATGCTCTTTTTATACCCAGTGATGTTACTGATCTGTTGCCAATCAACCACCAGGTGTTTTTTTAAGCATTACACAACTTTACTAGTCTTTTGTTGCCCCTGTCCCAACTTCTTTGAATGTGTTGTTGGTTCTTTAGATTGATGGAGAATGTGTTGTATATGATTCTATACAGAACCTTTAAGGAAACAGTTCTATATAGCACCAAAAAGGGTCCTGCTACTGTTAAAATGTAAATCTTATGACAATAGAAAAAACATATGTATATGGTTCTTCTTTTGGTATCTATATAGAACCATATACAACACATTCTCCATTGATCTGAAGAACAAAGTCACCATGCAAAAAACATTTAGGCATGCAGATCATTTAAAAGTAGTTCTATATAGCACGAAAAAGGGTTCCACTATTGTTATGAGTCAAAGAACCCCTTTTCAGTACTATATAAGAAATCTTTTTGCCAAGAGTCCAGGGTACTTAGAGTATATGATGTAAAATGTTGAAGAGTGACAAGGTAATGGTGCTGTTTTATTGCTATGCACTGTTGTAGCAACCTCTAATAAACACAAGAAACCAGTAATAAACACAAGAAACACCACAACAGTCACAACTGAATCTCCGAAGTAATATGTTTATTTGAGAGTCCTAGCTGGGGAGAAGCTCTTGGCAAAAAAAAAACAGAGATCTCCACCTAGAATAAGGATTACAGGAAGTTAAGTAGTTCTGAAAAAGGGTGTTGGTCCATTTCATTGGTCAACAGAGAACCAAAAAAGAGTACAAAACCCATTGGTTCTACCTAATTGTGATATAAATAACAAGAGTGTTAACATATCTGCATAATAAATGAGAAGAAAGAAACAATGAGAAGATGATCAAAAAATCTCACAAGAAAATGGTCACAAAGCCTCTTACATCGTGCATCTTAAGGGTGTGCTAGCCAGAAGTCTCAATGTCATAAACAGCATACTGTCACATTATCACCTTGCTGGTCTTTAGCTGAAGCAACAGAGGTAAAATTTATGCCCAAATGAAAGGAGATGGTCAATTCCTTTCATTTGTAGTGCACTAACACATTTGCCAGCACCAGGATAGTCTTCACGTTTGCATGTACACAGAAAGGGCAATAAAAGTTCACCACAGAGTATTATGTACTTAACTATTAATAAGTGAAATGACTATTTTTGCAACCATAGCACTTACAAAAATTCCATAAGTAACTTTTTGTAGTGTTTATACAGTTTGACAACTTAAGGTGGCATAGACTCAGAGTGTAGACTTTTTCTACATTGTTTGAGCTCACCAGCTGCCCTTTACATTGTGTGAAACCTTCATCCTGAATGAAACAACAGCTCTTAAAGTGTTTAGAATAAAACTATTTCCCATTAACCTACATTAAAAACAAAGAACATTTTTGCCCTGTCTTGTAAACTTGCCATTTTAAAGATACTTGTTTTTCTTTGGACAGTAACAATATTTAAAACAGTCTTGATAAAACATATTTTCAGTCAGTTAATCGTTAAAGTAGGAGTGAATAGCCTTCCACAATGCCTTAAACAGCCCAAAGATAATATATTTTGCAATAAAACCACTGAACTACATGGGGCTATTGCTCTGTCAATATTTTAGCAGCAGTTTAGTCTCAGTTTAACACAGGTTTGGCTAAACCGGTAACTTCAGGGGTTTAACACGCAGCTGTTAAATTAAACCTGATTATATAACATTTAAATACAAATATCAAAATTTAAATTGTCTTCCTTCGTTCTTTCAGTTAATTTATAGTTACAGCATATAATAAGAGCCTATTTTATTTTAGGCCTAACCTAACAGAGCAATGGAAATTACACAAAGTCTGCTCACTGGCCTAACTGTGCACAGGGCTTTCATAATTTAAAAAGCATCAACTAAAACCAAGAAGCCATTGACCCAAAGATATGTTCATACCATTTTTAAATGAAACTGAACAACTTTGGATCAGTGGTTCTGTGGATGGAATGACTCGACTTGAGGAACCTGTTGACACCTCTCTGAGATGCGCCAGGGTTTCCCTTCTGAGTGAACAATATGGATACCCTACACACAGATCATCTTTAGCTTTTCTGAACAATACATTCTGAAAAGTCTACTCAAGACTGCAGTGATTAACGCTTCCTCTAATTGAGTATGGTACCTCAGTGTGTGTTTTATTTAAGCAATATAGCATTAAATTAAACTTGCCTAGAAGTCAATGAAACTTTATGATGGAAGGTATCTGGGTCATTATGTATGGAAAATTAAAAAAACATTAGAGCTGAAGATGTGCTTCAGCTACGATAATCTTGTTTCAAACCTCTGTAAAACCATGTCTGCAGCAGATTTAAGATAATCCCCCGTTAAACCGGACATCTAGTGGTTGATGTGTGATTTTGAAATGACATAGCATTTGGGTTTAGCGCTGTAAACTGCAGCTTTCGAGGACACAGCAATGGAGTTTGCTGAGTCCACAAGACTCATTTAGATTTAAATTTGGGTGAAACTCTAAACCACAGCTAAACTAATGACAGTGCAACTGCCCCTACATGTCCCAATACTTATGTTAGAATAGTGTTTTCTATATGTGTAATATAAATAAACAATAAAGTCAGTGTCACTTTAAGCGTAAATATGGAAATATCTTTTTGTACAGCACAGATACAGAAAGACTTTATCATTCGCTATCAGACAGCAACACTTGGCTTACGTCAGCTCTTGTATCGCTGCGCAGGTTTTGTTTGATAGTCTGAAGTTCACTGCCGCTATACTATAGCCCAATCACTCTCTCAACAGCAGGTGCTTAGAGCTGTAAAAGCTGTTGTTATACAACCATACTCTGATAATGCTGCATGCTAGCATGTTCAATTAGAGTATTTGGACCATTCAGATAAAATCAAGGGACAATGAATGAATATGAGTCCCCTGGGTTTTCTCATTATTGGCTTTGTTTATCAGGCCCTATTATTTTGTATGAAATGAGCTGTGACTACACCGTATCAAATTACATTCTCACTTTTCCAGTGCAGCTCGTTTGAAGATGAAAAGACTACAGTAATATTCTTCTCATGAAGATGTGCTGTTCATCCAGAATGTACTTTACTTGCATATTTACTTAGCCACATACTGAAGGTGCATAGTAAGTGCTACTTTTCAATGCAGGTCTTAAAAAAGATGCATAGCAATACTGTAATAATAAAACAATAAAAAGTAACAATAAAATTCAGCAGTGCTGTGGACAGACTAAAACATTTTGCTCAAAATTTAAAGACCTTAAAGGACAATTCCACAGATTTTTCAACATATTTGTATAATTGTAGATAAATGAAGGTAAACAAACTCACTCAGAATGGTTTGATGTGAAATGTACCAATTTATCAAAACCTACCGAATCAGAGAGCTGCAGCATTACACGAAATGTTTGCAAATATGCTGCCTAATGTCTGATACATTGTTTTACGATAGTTTTGAGAGAGGATTTGGGGCAAAAAGGCATTTGTTTAACCCATTCATGGTGGAGAGGTACCTTCAGGGTATTGTGAGGCTAAATAGTACACAAAGAAAATGTACTGTGGCATACACCATGGGCTGCACTACCGTAAGGACCTCAGGAGGCATGGCAATGTGAAGAGGCTCTTGGAAGGAATTGCACTCCTGGCAGGAAATGACTATATTTGTTGTTTAAGCTGTTGTTGTTCTAGTTTAAGATGTGTTTATTGGGCTTCATTGTATTGGGTTGTGGGTTTAATTAGTACAGGTTATGTGGCTATCATAGAAAGATGTAGATGTATCATAGATGTAGGTTCACTGGTTGTGTTGGATAGTAAAATGGTTATATTAGTGTTTTACACATAACAACTTCTGGTTCCCACATTTCATGTTGAACCACTCTGAATGACTTCTTATATGGAAAATATAATATAATAATAATCTTATATGGAAATATATCTAAAATGTATAAAAATAGTCAAAAGATGTTTTTTGCTTAATGGACTTTTAGTATTTGGAATACATATTGGAATGAAACAATTTATTTGAAATGTGTCTTACATAAGGAAATACGTGCCCTTGTATTTCGTTTCTGTATTGGGTTGTTTAAATTTCAATGATTGAATGATGAAGAAATTTTGAAAAATCAGTGGAATTCCTCTTTAAAAAAAAGCACATGTTCAGGGAATTCGGAAAAAAATGTCCATTTGACACAGCCTTTCAATGTGAGAAATTAAAGGTTCATAATACATTTATCTAGACTTGACCAATACCTTATTGCTTTTAACTGTTTCGGGTGATTTCTTTTGTAATAGTTTGAGTTAATATTTAAAATGATGTGAGCCTGGAGGTGTCAATATGTATTTAATTTTTATTCCCATCTATGCATGAAATGTAACAAATCCTCACAAGTTTCTGGATGATTCCCTGATTGGGGTGCTTTTGCGGATTTTAAATTTTAAACTTTTTTTAAAAAATCATTTAACATGAAATCTATGAAAACATGCATTTAACCATTAAAATGTGTTAATCCACCTTAGGAATAATATCTCATTTTTTATGAGATTTCTTTACTGGCAGTGGCTTAAGTGAGTCATGGGGTTGAAAGAAACAGGGTTCAGTTTTTTAGCTTAGAGTTAGTAAATACACAAAATGTGATTAACTAGCATCCATGCTAACAGCTTGAGGACCTTAATGACATTTTAATAATTTAATATTTTATGTAGATAGGCTTAATTATTGTTTTATTAATTTTAAGGCACACTTTACTTGGGCTTAAAATGTCTTTTACTTTTACATACATAGTAATATATGTAAAAGTATGTATGTAGTGATGGCTTAATTCTGAATACACAGTCCTAAATGTATTCAGTAATGTATTTTGTTACAATACATAAAAAAGTATCATATTCAGAATACTTTTGGAATCTCTTTTTTGTTTTGCTTTACTTATTTCCTTACTGTTACTGGTAGGCAGTTTTCTTTGTGTAATTATAACATTTTTAATGAAAATTGCTTATCATTTTAACAGAAATCATTTTTTTCTCTCTCACACTGTTTGCTTTAGTCCACTGCTGCTTCCACAAGTCCAGAACAACTCAATGCTGGACTTCTCACTTGTGAACATGTCCAACACTGAGAAAATAATTAGTTTGATCATTCCGTTACAAGAGCTCAGTAAAACTGAGATTAAAAACTTATCAGATTTAACAGTCTATTCAGGCTTTAGCAGAGCTCACTAACACTGACATTAATAACTGATCATCACATTGATTTATCAGTCTACTCAGGCTTTAGCAGAGTTCAGTAACACTGACATTAATAACTGATCATCACATTGATTTATCAGTCTGCTCAGGCTTTAGCAGAGCTCACTAACACTGACATTAATAACTGATCATCACATTGATTTATCAGTCTGCTCAGGCTTTAGCAGAGCTCACTAACACTGACATTAATAACTGATCATCACATTGATTTATCAGTCTGCTCAGGCTTTAGCAGAGTTCAGTAACACTGACATTAATAACTGATCATCACATTGATTTATCAGTCTGCTCAGGCTTTAGCAGAGCTCACTAACACTGACATTAATAACTGATCATCACATTGATTTATCAGTATACTCAGGCTTTAGCAGAGTTCAGTAACACTGACATTAATAACTGATCATCACATTGATTTATCAGTCTACTCAGGCTTTAGGAGAGCTCAGTAACAATAGTTACGGATAGTGGTTCTTCTGATGATTGTATGTTTTTTTCATTTGGTGGGTAAATCTTCTAAAATTATTCTCCTAAAAAGGTAAAAAAAAAAAATAACTGTATTCTGAAGACGTGTTCCCAATGTTTGTGTTCTTTTAGCGCACATGCGCAGCATGGACTTAGCGCTCTCCGCCATTCTCAGGGGCGGCGCTGGTGAAAGCCTCTCCTCAGCCAAACCCCGAGGCTTTATCACAACGTCCTGTGTATGTGAAGGTTCCTCCTCCTTCTCCCTGCACTTTCCACGGACCTGTTGTTGTGTAAATCCACCATGCTCCGCACCGTGCTGACCCGAGCTTTCCCGAACCTTCCTCGGCTCTTAGTCTGCCGTTATTCAGCTGCAGCTGCAGCCATTCCTGCACCGAACCCCCAGCCCGAGGTTCACTACGCCAAGGTAACTTAGCAAATGTCAGCGCGCTCTGTACAGAGTTAGCGACTGTTTCTGTTCCCCTCAGGTCTGCCTCGTCACTTTGGAGAGAACTCGGTCAAATGTTCGCTGTTTGTCAGCTTTTTGCTCTGAAAGTCCTCTTGTCGAATGTCTAGTGTTGTCTTACTCCACATCAACAGTCTTCGGTTTGTTAAGGCAGAACATCTTAGCTAATGTTAACTATATGTTCTGTCAGTCTTGGCTAGTCAGAAATTTTGCAAGCTTATGTTTTTATGGTGTCGTTTACTACATGCCAGACCGTCATCGTGTCATTTACTTGCAGAGCATAAAAGCTGAAAGACTTTAAAGGCGAAGTCCACCTCAAAATTTCCGCTTAATTTAGCAGTTGAGATGTAAACAAAGTCATTCAGAGTGGTTAGGTGTGAAATGGTTTACTGTAGACAAACGTAGAGATTCAAATTTCTTAACAGTGGTGGTGATAAGAACCAGGGGTCTCAATATCTGTAACACAAGTAAAGCCATTCATTTATTGTCCAAAACCACTAATGAGCCTACACGTCTTCTGAGTTTTATATGTAATGATGATGCAAAATCTGAAGAAAAAAAAAAAAAAGATATTTCCATAATTAATGGAATTTTGAAAATACTCCCGAATGTTATTGCAAAACTATCATAAAACAATGTCTTGGGCTCCAGGCAGTGTATTCATAACCAATTAATGCCATAACTTTCTGTGAGGGAGCTTTCATATGCATTAAACTCTTTAGACATCTGTTTTTTTCACCACCACTGTGAACCCTTCTGACTCAGCAAGTTTTTTTACAATGGAGGATTTCGCAAAAAAACACTGAATGACTTGGCTCACATCCTAACAATTTAATTTTGCATACATTTTGGAAAATTGGTGGAATTCCCTGTTATCCCCACCAATATCACCAGTTACAGTGTTGTCAGTCTGTATCATAAACTGTATTGGATATATTTGACTGTAAACTATATCTCTTGCTCTTGCTTTCTCAAAGCTCTTTATCAACAATGAGTGGCATGATGCAGTGAGCAAAAAAACCTTTCCTACCGTCAATCCAGCCACTGGAGAAGTCATCTGTGAGGTTGCAGAGGGATCAAAGGTAAGTGTATGTGTGTCTGTTTGAACTTGCCAGACAAGAAGCAGCATCCCTGCAGTGTCCCTCTACAGCATTTGTCACCAAGCTTGGTCCTGGAAATCTGCATTCCCGCGGAGTCTAGTTACAACCACAGTTTGCTACATCTGCTCCAGCTAATTTACGTCTTCACACGTCCTGGATTGGCTTGATCAGATGCATTAGTGTTAAGTAAGAAGGAGGCAGCATTTTAGATACAGTTTGGAACTAAACTCTACACGAAAGTAGATCTCCAGGAGGAGGGTTGGTGACCACTGCTTTAAAGCAAAGCTGAGTGGAAATAAGCTGTCCATGTTTGATAATACTCCCTTGTTATCTCTTGTTTTCTTAAAGTGCTGTTCTATTTTTTGTACATCTGATCATTGGTATGCTGCAGAGTACAGGTTCTTGCCTCTTTCAGGGACCCACTTATGCTATGTACTATTTCATGTATTCCTTGCCTTAGCACGTCTTTTCCAGCTCATGAACCACTTGATTGTTAGCTCATGAGCTGATTCAGGTGATACCTCAAGTGCTCCAAGGCAGTGGGTCCTACTTTATAGATTTTATTTCATTTGTATCATGCCATGCACATTTTCATAAAATTTATGTACAAAAGTTTGGGATGCTTACATTCCAAAATGTTTTAATTAATGAACGTGTTTTCTTTCTGTCAGTTTGTAGTGAAACAAACCCCACCTATTTGTAATGCCCGCACTCCACAGTAGGAATGCATCCATGTTGAAACTGTGGACAGTGCTGATATCTGAAAATTTTTAATGAGCATATCTGCCGATGCTGATACGTAAACTTATGTAGTCCCAGTTTCTACATCTGTCTCTAATTGGAATAGCATTACATTAAAATATCAGCAGATCCTTTGTGGTATTTTTTCTGATTTAACTGTAATGGTGAAAATCAGGAATAATATATGGTCTGTATGACTGGCTGTGTTGGAAATAGTTGTTTTCATCACAGTGCCTTACTTGTCTGTCTCCTTCCTGTTTGCTTCTTTTTCAGGAGGATGTGGATAAAGCAGTGAAAGCTGCCAAGGATGCCTTTAGGCTAGGGTCTCCATGGCGACGGATGGATGCATCAGAGCGTGGGCGGCTCCTGAACCGCCTGGCTGATGCCATTGAGAGAGACGCCGCCTACCTGGCCGTGAGTGATTGCTTGTTTTCCGTGTGTGATGGAGACAGTGTGCGTGAAGCAGGGTTTTAGTTTAATGCAACATCTGTTCAGATACTACCACTTTGGCAGACTGAAATGAAAATGTTGAGTATTTAATTGCTTGTGATGCATTCTTTGTAAATTTTGCATCAAGATTTTTAATGACTTTGAATCCAGGTTTCAAAACTCGCAAAACTGGCTCTTGACACACCAAGTAATTCATGACAGATGCACTTTTTAGTGTTCTGTCCCAGCTGGGTTATGAAAGAGGCCTGTTTTTAAGATGTGGTCGTGTGACTTTAAACCTCTCTTTAAACAAATAGCAAAATACAAAATTACAAAGGCATCATTTACTATTCTGCAAGATAAAAAGAAAGTAAATAACAACTACTTACATCAGAACTGTAAGCACAGTAACAAGCTAAAGAAAGTCTGGCCTTGTTAACATTACAAATGAGTTTTACACTAAATTAATTTCAGCAAAGCTGGACTGCACGTGATCGATTATTTGAAGACTGGGACTAATTGATTACACAAGTAGAATCAAGTGTGCTCCTGCTTGTTTAGAATGAAAACCTGCAACCACACTGGCCCTTTGTGGATAAAATTGGACAGACTGGTGTAGCGTTTGTGCTCATGCATGCTTCTGTTTCAAATGTCCAGTCATTGTGACTGTGCCTGACACATCCTTTTTATTCGATACCTTAATCCAGTTTTTTAAGATTATTATTGATTCTTATCTGGGGTAAAGTACATGATAGTGACTCAGCAGTCTTGTAATTTGTGATTATGCAAGTCATACTTGCCAACAACATTGTATGTCAACCATGTGACTGGATTTGTGGAGTCAAAAGTTCAGTCAGATTGAAAAGAGCGTTTTTTTCTTGTGGTTTATCTTGTGCTGTGTTTTCAAGGAATAGTTTGTCCCAAGTGTAGTTCATCAGCTAAGACATGTTCCAGTTATTCTTTAGTTTTGCACTGTAAGTATGAGACTAATGGAACTAACAAATATTGTAAGGTTATTCATCTCCAATAAGCATTGCCAAATCATCAGAAATAGACAAAGATATGGACACAGTTCAGAGATCAAGGTGGCTACTGTTTTTCTTTATGTGGTATACATTTTTCCAGATTTACAGATGGGGTATAAGCTTTCATTTCTTGTTAGCTATGCTATATGGCAAAAAGTATGTGACCATCCTTCCTAATTGAGTTCAGGTGTTTCGGCCACACCCATTGCAAACTAGTATATAAAATCAAGCACATAGCCATGCAATCTCCATAGACAAATATTAACAGTAGAATGGGTCACACTGAAGAGGGGAGTGACTTTAAATGTGGCACTGTCATAGGATGCCACCTATGCCACAAGTCAGTTCATGAAATTTCTGCCCTGCAAGATCTGCCTCCGTCAACTGTAAGTACTATTATTATGAAATAGAGGCATCTAGGAGCAACAATGGCTCAGCCATTAAGTGATAGACTATGCAGACTTACAGAATGGTGCCACTGAGTGCTAAAACGTGTAAAAATTCTCTCTATCTTAAACATCATTTACTATTCCGCAAAATAAAAAGAAATGACATACTAACATTTATTTACATCAGAACTGCAAGCACAGTAACAAGCTAAAGAAAGTCTGGCCTAAGTAACATTACAAATGAGTTCTACATCAGATTCATTCCAACAAAGCTGGACTACACATGATCATTTGTTTGAAAACTGGGACCACTTGATTACACAAGTAGAATCAAGTGTGCTCCTGCTTGTTTAGAATGAAAACCTGCAACCACACCAGCCTTTTGTGGATAAAATTGGACAGACTGGTGTAGCGTTTGTGCTCTTGCATGCTTCTGTGTGAAATGTCCAGTCATTGTCACTGTGCCTGACACATGTCCTTTTTATTCGATACCTTAATCCAGTTTTTTAAAGATTATTGATTCTTATCTGGGGTAAAGTACTTGATAGTGACTCAGCAGTCTTGTAATTTGTGATTATGCAAGTCATACCTGTTGTATGTTAACCAAAGGTAATATTTGTTTAGTTTAAAAAACTGGTAGAGTGCCTGAGGGATTATGGCATTACAGAATTCTACAATCAAATGATTCCAGCATAGCTAACATGTAATATTTTCATACATTGCAAAAGAGAAGAATGGATCCTTATTTAGAGGCTGCTGACTCTGAAACCACAAAAACAGACCTCTGTGTTATGTAACAGAGGCTCATGGGAAAGTGAAAAAAATCAGTGTTTCCTGTATTCAGGGATCTTGATAAAGGATCTGTAGTTACTGTTAAAATGTATTTCTTTTCATGCAATAAAATCACATACTTTGAACCTGTAACTGTAAATTGACTTAAGCTAGCATGATTAACCTGCAAAGAACATGCAAGATAACCAAGCATTTAGGTGACTGTCAGCTTGAAGTCATTTGTCTGCATGTTATGTAAGTTTGTTTAAAAAGAAAAAATATGGCCCAGAAGATTTGAAAAGGTCTGGTTTGTTGCGTAATGTGCTTGGGGGGGGATGGGTGGGACAAGCCATTTGTGCTAGTGATTTAGCTTTATTCCATTCTCATTAAGCTGTTTGCTTTGTAGGAGCTGGAAACTCTGGACAATGGAAAGCCATATGCTGTGGCCTACTCTGTCGATGTACCCATGGTGGTCAAGTGCCTGAGGTGAGACGTGATGTCACTAGCAGTCATAAATATAGTATGACATTTGAATTGCAAACTGGTGGTTTGTGTTGTGATAACCAGCGATAGTAAAACTGAATATCAAAAGCTCTTCTTGTTTCCCAGACACAGGTAAAGTGGGAGAATCAGTAGAGAACATAATGAATTTAAAACAAATCTTTTACAACAAAGCTTTTAGAACAAATCTTTGAATTAGTGTCTGAAGTAGTGTTACCTGTTTCTGATATTTCTAACATTTAAAACGTGCTGAATTTGTCTTTTAAATATATATAGGGGTGCGGGAAAAAATCGATGCTTAGATGCATCGCGATGTGGACGTGAACGATTCTGAATCACTTCACAAATGTCAAAAATCGATTTTCTAAATATTTAATTTATAACGTAATGTTGACGGAACGCAAAAGGCGGAACTTGGAAGTGCGGAAGTGCAGCGCCCGGACAATCTGTGGCGGCACATAACAAAAACACCACTGGACGAGCAAGAAATCCGACCAGCTCCCTCTGCATTAAAGCCAGGTTAGATCAGGACTCACAACACAAATGATAAGAAGAGACATTTTGACCTTTCAACAAAAATCAAACCACCTTGGGAGCCACAACATTTAATGTCCAGTATGTCTCAGTATGTGTTAATGTCCTAGTTTAGGCTAAACAATATGAACGAAAACGCAGATTTACTTTGCTCTGCTTTAAGCTTTAGCTTAGCTCAGCTATAGCCGCTTTCCTCCCATCTCCGCCAGAAAACTTTTCCTCAGAAGTAGATCAGTTAAATGTCTTTCAACGTTCGACTGTTTTACGAGGCTGAAGTCACTTCTTATTCTCCAGCTTCTTGTTCGAATTTTCCTGTTCCACCTTAAATACTAACTGAGGCGCCAAATGTAAATGCGGCACCATTTAAGGTGGAACGGGAGAATTCGAAAGAGAAGCGACTTCAGCTTCACCACTTTTTAGTGTGTGACAGTGTGCAGGTTTAACGTACCAGGAAACCAACTGCGCTGCTTATAAATGCGAATAACGCATCGTTGCTAGGTGACCTGCAGTTTGCACGCCGGTTCTCAGTCGTTGCGAAACAGGGCTTTCGCACTATGTTTCACACGTCCCGTCTCAAAGACATTTTACTGACACAGTGATTCCCCCACTCTCTACAACGAGACCAAAACTGAAGTTATAAAATCACTAAACAAAACAGGTAGAATAGCTGTAACATGTGCTGCGTGGACATCCATTACCACTGGATCTTATTTCACTGTAACTGCGCATTTTATCACAGATGAGTGGCAGCAGCGTCTCGTGCTCCAAACAAGAGCAGTGAATGAGAGCCTTCTAGTTCACTTGCCACATCACTTCCATTTGATTTATTAAAAAAGATATTGGAAGTAAATTCATTATGGATCATGACAAATACTTTGCTTTAAAAGTACCAAGTCACTTTAAATAACAATAACACCAAGTCACTTAGTCACTTTAAAATGTATATTGTCTCTACATTCTGTATATATTTTGTGTATGTTTAATATATTTCAGTTGGTTTTTCTTGTATTTTTATTTATTTACTTTCTGTAGAGTGATTACCTGTGTCTTACCACAAGCATTTCAATGCATAAATGTCCTGACATGTGCAAATGACAAATAAACTTGAAATTTGAACTCGAAACTTGAGCTCATACAGTGCGAAAATATAAATGCTATATAGAAAAAAAAGATGCATCGAGATGCATCAATAATCGTTTTATAATCTCATCGCAGCCCTCTGAAACGTAATCGAATCGAATTGTGAGGTGCCTAGAGATTCCCACCCCTAATATTTATTTATTTCTATATATATATATATATATATATATAACGGATAGTTCCGGTCATAAAATCTGAAATCAGATGATTCACGCCCAGGCATTATTACTGCAAGACCTGTTGATGATTGACAATGTGAAGCAGGCTAGAAGGTCTCAAAAAGCAGCACATGATGCCACATTCTAAAGAGATTCAAATAAAGATGTGAAACAAAGTCATTGAAATCTACCAGCCTGGAAAGGGTTACAAAGCTATTGCTAAAGCTCTGGGCCTCCAGCATACCACAGTGAGAGTCATTATCCACAAATTAAGAAAACTTGGAAGAGTGGTGAAGCTTCCCAGGAGTGGCCGGCCTACCAAAATTTCACCACCCCCCAGAATTCAGGCAGTTGCTAAGTGCTGATTCTGTACAGGCAAAAGAAATAACTTGAGCTACAGGGCTATTAATAGCCTCTATTCCACCTCCATTCAGTTGTGGATAGAAAATAGGGTTTATTTCAGCTAAAAATATTGCCCTTTTTCTCTTTCTCTTTCGGCTGAAAATTGAAAGTACCACTTATTACCATTTTTGGCCAAATATTTTGCTACCCAGAATTTCAGTGCATCTTTATCTTATGCTTTGTTTGTCTTGAAGTCAAATTCTATGTACAGTGTCCTTAAGTGTGAGAAATTACTATTTAGATTGGATAACTTTATCACTATTATTATTTCTCCTGGTTAAACTTATCAGCTGGTTACCATTCAGGACCTGAGTTGTACACCTATTCTGTAATGCATTCCAGCCTGCATACTGTTATTAAAATTTCCAGAGTGTTTTGTGTTTACCTCTTAAATTGCAGTGTGGTATGCTAGCTGTTGGCTAATTAGTTAAAGTAAAGACGTGCAATACAACCTCCTTTACTTTCACACAGAGCCTACAATGTTGCACGAACTTTGCTTCTTTCATAAACCTTCATATTAATGTTATTCTTGAGCTGGATAACCTGACACCAGCTGGCAGCATTGTGTGTGGGTGTGGTATGGTCTAGTGGATTTGTAATACAAATCTGGTTACACGATCTGTGGTTTGCTCCTGTGTACGTTATCTTGCCAAGGTAACACCACTGTGCGCCTAAGCTCAGAGCTGACAGACATATTTAATGTGCATCCTGCAGAATAAGTGTAGCGTATGAACCTTCATTGGACATGCTCAGTTACATTAAAGTCACATGTGTTCAAACAATAGCAAATAGAGGTCTGTTTGCTTTTACAAATACATACAATATTGAATAGTGTACAGCAATAACTTTGGACATTTACCTGTGGATAAACAACTGAATTGTAGTCTTACTCTCAAATCGTTTCCTGCTCTCCACATACAGTACACCCTTGCATTCTTTATGGCAATAGTCAAATATGCTTTATATGAGTCAAAATTATTTCCTTTTAACCTTTCATCAGAATATAACTTCTGAATCTGATTCTTTTATTTTCTTAACTATGTCACCATTAAGGTTGTGCAAAATACTTTGAACAAGTAGTGATGGCTGAATACTGAATACACTGTCCTAACTGTATTCAGCAGTGTGTCCCATTACAACACATAAAAGTAAATATTCAGAATACAATTTGAATACATATTGATAAAGTCCATGGAAAAAATTCTACTGTAACTTTTTTTTACATTTCACAATGTTCCTCGTTGTTACTGGTTGTCAGTTTTTGTTTGTGTAATTCTTCTGGTATTATGTTTCTTGGAAAGGTTTAGTTATTCAAATGAATACAAAAATGAATACAAACGTTATTTTGACTATTATCACCTGCTTCAGTCCACCTCTGCTCCCAAAATTCCACTGGCATTTCATGACCAAAGCCAAAAATTTGCCATATCTCAATAAGAAAATCTTGCAAATTTGACTATAAAGTAAGTAGCCGTGTGATTTTCAGTTAATGCAAATGTGTGTAACTGCTTGCATAGAGTTCCCCAGATTTCACTGATGCTCAGATTAAAAAAAACTGGCTCATCACAGTGATTCATCAGCACTTTTGCAAAAAGGCTGTTTTGTTTTTTTATTTCTTCTTTAGAGTAAGTCTGTGCATGTTGTGTGATTTTATGTATTTTTTTTTTATTTGGTGGATAAGTATTTTAAAAGTATTCTCTTAAAATATAACTGTAACACTGCCTTTTAACAATGTAACTAGGACTGAATACAGATACTTAATTTTGGTATTCTGAATGCTTATTCCCAATACTTGTATTCTGTTACATCCCAACCCTGGTCACCATGCGCCAGTAGGTAGGGAAAAATAATATTAACCAGTAATATCATGCTTCATCCCCCCTCACACCAACACTACTTATCATAATACTTAGCTGGCTCAGAGAACCTTGGAAATGCATTATAATTTCCGTTGACTATATCCGTTATCATAACAGGGTGTTACTTGTTACTATGCTGTTAAGACTGGATAGTCTCTGTTCTTATTGGCTGCACTGTATTTTGCCTCATTCAAAAAGTAATAGAGGCTGAAACACTTCCTATAACTTCAGTGTGAATGGGAGGAGCCAGACTGCTGTAGACTGAATAGGTGGATATATGTAAATGCATTGGTATTTGTGACATCACAGAAACAGTGAGTTGAAAACAGGCTGTTTTTGCTGCTTAGTTTCCATCTATGGACTGTATGGACCAAAGAGTAAACTATATTTTGAGCTTTAGCAATGTTTTTATACTATATTGCAACCATTTTATTTTAAAAAAAAGTGAGGAAAATTAAGTTTTAGCCCCTTTAAACTTAGAATTGCTCAGCTATAGTAATACAGAATCAATGCAAATACTCACATGTTTGTGGCTTGGGATTTTTCAGGTACTATGCTGGCTGGGCGGACAAATGGGAGGGAAAGACCATTCCCATCGATGGTGACTACTTCTGCTATACTCGACATGAGCCCATTGGAGTGTGTGGCCAGATTATTCCTGTAAGTTTGCTCCGGGGGTTTAGAGTGTTTTGCCTAGAAACTTGTCAGTATTGTTCATTTCTAGTCTGGTTTCTGTGCTTACATAGTGAAACAATTTGACATCTCTATGCTAAAAGTCCTCTGATGGGAGAAATCAGCAGCAGGTTACATATTAGCTTAACCTCATTACTAAACTCCATGCTTTTGTTGATTATTATTACATGACATGGCACACTAAGGAGGGGATTACATAAAAACATGCTCTCAGGAAACAAGGTTTAGCTGTATGCTTCAGCAGTGCGAGGAGTGTTTTGCAAATGTTTTGTTGTGGGAAGGAAGCTGTTGAAAGCCACTGGAAAAGGTCACTGTTGCTGAGCTGGAGAAAAAGATAAGGAAGGAATGAGCCCTGTGTTGGGGGAAAAAGCCGGCTTATATAAACCAGGGCTGTCCAGGCCACAGATAAATGAGCAGATAAAATTAGGAGCGAGTTTGTGTTACAGACTCTTTGGCAGTGGTGTACATGTGCATTAGTAATAGTGTTTGTTGGTATGTAGAGGAGAATAAGAACCATGGTCTGCTTACTGCACATTGCAGACAACTTGTTAGTTTAATGAACATGAAGAATAGGTTTATTTAATGGGAATGGTTTTCATTTCCAGCTCCTTTAGCAGAAAACTTTTCTAATTATGTGTATAATAATAATAATAATAATAATAATTATAATAATAATTATAATAATAATATTTTTTGTTTATATAGCACTTTTCATGCCGGTGGCAGCTCAAAGTGCTTTACAGACAGGTGATAAAACATAGTTATAGAAATCATTAGTATTTATTGAGAATCATAAAAAAATGAAGCAGATCAAATTAGAAGATAAATACCACAAGACGTAGAGTTTTAATTAAATGCTAAGTTAAAGAGATATGTTTTAAGATGCTTCTTAAAAGTGAGCGCTGAGCTTGACTGTCTAATAAAAGGTGGAATTGAGTTCCACAGTTTAGAAGCATAATAACTGAAAGAGGCCTCTCCATGTTTTCTGTATTTTACAGAGGGTATTTGTAGAAGGCCACTATCTGCAGATCTTAGATTGTGTGCCGGAACATAAACAGACAGACACTCTGTGATGTAAGCAGGTGCTAGGTTATTTTGAGCTTTAAAAACTAGTAGCAGAACCTTAAAATCTATCCTGAATGATACAGGTAGCCAGTGCAGCTCTTTTAAAACAGGAGTGATATGATCTCTCTTTTTTGTGCTGCTGCATTTTGTACAAGTTGTAAGGGATGTATAGTTTTCTTAGGAAGTCCAGTAAGAAGAGCATTACAGTAGTCAAGTCTGCTTGTAACAAATGCGTGAACAAGTTTCTCTGCGTCGCTCTGAGAGAGAAAAGCCAAACTTTAGCGATATTTCTCAAATGATAAAAAACTACTTTAGTGACTGTGTTTACATGCGGGGTAAAACAGAGCTCAGAGTCAAGATCACCCCCAGGTTTCGTACTTCAGGTTTGGTATATGAAGCTAAAGAACAATGTTTCTCATAAATCATTTTTCTCTGAGTTTCTGTACCAACGATCAATATTTAAGTTTTTTCATGATTTAATTGTAAAAAATTTTGCGACATCCAATGCGAAATATCTGACACACCATTTAGATGGATTGCTTGGGATGCTTCATCTTTTTGTAGGTACAGATTTGTAGATGCGTATGAATGCATTTATGTGTACACAAAATATCCAAGCAATGCATGCTAGGGCTTGGTATGAATATTCAATACTTTTATACTGACCAAATTATTATACTGTTATCCAGTACCAAACTTTAACTGCTGAGTAGTTGGGCCTGTTGTGAGCCAATAAACTGCTTGTTTCAAAAGTAGATTGCTTACTGGCTGTCTAAATTACATTCTGTATGCATGTATTAAAAAAAGTCATTCAGGAATAGGTATCAAAGTTAAAGTACCTCTTTAGTCATAATTTGAACCATAAAAAAATATCTGTGCTGAATAGTAAACTGTTAATTGTTTATGCATTCGTGTTATGCCCAAGAAATTATATAATAAAATAATAAAAATTGTATGGGAGCATCCCTAAACATTAACACGCAGTAAGTCTACGAATATGAACATCATGCACATCATAAACGCCTCCAAACCCCACCACTTCCCCCACTTGCCTACATGCTGTGCTACTGAAAGGAGACAGAGATGTCATAAAGGAGGAGAGTGTTCAGTAGTTAGAACAAGCTGAAAAATCTTGTTTTTTTTTGTGCGTTATTTGAGCCAAACGCTACAAACTGTTTATGCTGGTTTGGTTTTATATGTATCTCCCTAATCAAAGAGATGGAGTCTGGTCTTGTATGAGTGGAAATAACTGTTAGCATGTTTATGCAGTACTTTTTACAGGGCCATCCAAAATACCCCATGCAAGATCATGAAGTGTAATAGACCTTGAGTGATTCAAGAATATCAACGGCCATGCCACAAATAAGATCATTTAACATAAAGACAAGGAAGCTATTTATATTTGTTGCGCATTCTATGAATTGATATATGTTGATGAGAACAGTTAGAGTACTCGAAAAGATGCCTCCAGTTCATGACTTCTCTTGGCCTTGTAACGTACTGCTTATGGTTGATGGTTTTTATTCCTTTTTTTCCCCCATTGTGTGCAGTTTAACCCTTTTTAAAATGCTACAGGACGCTGCCCAACGCAACACTACACTTCTGTCCTCTTAATACTTGTTGCCTACTCCACCCCCCAATCATTATTTCCTGTTCCCATTTCTCTACATTTTAGAGCAGTCTGGAGCCATATGTTCAGGTCAATTTGAAACATACAGTTAACCACTGAGACCTGTGTTCTTTCCACCTTTTACACCCATGTAATGATAGCGTCTCTTGGGAGACTAGTGTTCTATAGCGTGTAATAGGGCTGCACAGTATTTTAATCAATATTGTAATACTGGCTTCTGCAAAACTGTATCAGTATTACAAAGGTTTGATTGTGTGCTGTGAGCATCATCCAATGTTCCAGTGGACGTTTTGTAGAAGCTTTGATGAAGGGATGTACATGGTCCAACAATGATGAATCATTTTAGTCAAATAATTCAGGCTAACCTTAAAAAAAATGTTTTGGCAAAAAAATCAAAGTTACATCATTTTCATTTTACTTTGAATGTTGTCAGTCAGCCAAAACATGTTTGTACATATATATACATACACTACATGGACAAAAGTAATGGGGTACCTCTCGTAATTATTGAGTTCAGGTGTTTCAGCCACATTCATTGCTAACAGGTGAATAAAATTAAGCACATAGCCTTACAGTCTCGACAGACAAACACTGGCAGTAGAATGGGTCGTACTGATGAGCTCAGTGACTTTTAACATGGCACTGTCATAGGATGCCACCTCTAAGACAAGTTAGTGTGTGACATTTCTGTCCTGCTAGATCTGCCCTAGTCAACTGTAATTGCTATTATCGTGAAATGGAAGCATCTAGGAGCAACAACAGCTTAGCCACAAAGTGGTAGACCACACAAACTCACAGAGTGGGGTGGGCGAGTGCTGAAGTGTACAGTGCCTATTCTCTGTTAAATCACTTAATAAAGAGTCCCAAATTGCCTCTGGAAGCAACATCAGCAAAAGAACTGAGCGTTAGGAGCTTCACGAAGTAGGTTTCCATGGCTGAGCAGCTACACACAAGCCTAAGATCAAAACGCACAATGCCAAGTGTCAGGGGGGATGGTTTAAAGCATTCCACCACTGAACTCTGGAGCAGTGGAAACATATTTTGTGGAGTGACGAATCATGCTTCTCTATCTGGCAGTCTGATGGATGAGTCTGGGTTTGGTGAATGCCAAGAGAAAGTTACTTGACTGACAGCATTATGCCAACTGTAAAGTTTGGTGGAGGAGGAATAATGCTATGGGGTTGTTTTTCAGGGGTTGGCGAATGCCTCTTAGTTCCACTGAAGGAAAATCTTATTGCTTCAGCATAGCAAGACCTTTTGGACATCATGCAGCACTACACAAGTTCTCACTTTTCCTCTTTCTCTTTTTTTCTCCTTCTGCCAGTGGAACTTCCCTCTGCTGATGCAAGCATGGAAGCTTGCGCCTGCGCTGGCTACAGGCAACACCATAGTTATGAAAGTAGCTGAACAGACTCCTCTCACTGCACTCTATGTGGCCAGTTTGATCAAGGAGGTTTGGTCCTTGAATCACACACACATGCACGCACAGCTACACCTTAACACGAATATAGGCTTCAGCCCTTCTGGAGCTACATGTATCTCATTTAACTTTTTGTACGTAAAATACAGTTGAAATTGTTGTAAATATAGAGTAAAACGATAGATTGCCAAACACAACACTTTCTCTTTTTTGCACTGTTATACACACAGTCTTGTAGTAAAAGAATGTATTTATAGGTCCTTATGTTTCCTTTCACTGTAAACCTTTAGGTGGGCTTCCCTCCTGGTGTGGTGAACATCATCGCTGGAATGGGCCCTACAGCTGGGGCAGCCATTTCTTCTCACGTGGACATTGACAAAATTGCCTTCACTGGCTCCACTGAGGCAAGATTTTAACCTCTTGTAATTGGCTGCAGATAGCACACGTGTGAGCTGAGAGGTCTCTTTGTCCATAAACTGATACATGTCATCATGAATATGTGTTCTGTAGGTAGGTCACCTAATCCAGCAAGCCTCAGGCAGCAGCAACTTGAAGAAAGTAACTCTGGAGCTGGGAGGGAAAAGCCCCAATATTATTCTGTCTGATGCCAACAGTGAGTACATCTTTGCTAAAATTGTTCTCCAGGTGCTTGATACCTCTTGATGTAGTATGTGGTTGAAATTCTACCTCAGGTATGGGTTTTGTCATAAACGTTACACTGGTATGCCATAAATATAAATAAGTGCAGAAAACAACAGTGAAAACCACACCAGCCAGGGTTGCTTCTGTCCTGCTTTCTAGTCTGTTACATCTGAAGCAGTCTTTTGTTTTTGTTTTTTTCAGCAGACATAAAGGAATGGTCGGTCTTTCGGGGGTAGGCTTAGCCTTAACCTTAGCCCTAGCTAGGACACAAGATTGATTCGGTGCACTCTTATACCTACTTCAACCAAAAAGCTGATGAATAAGAAGCCAATGTCAGCCTTGTAAAAAATTTAGACATAAAACATTAGCACTGTTTTTTTGCCAGGCCCATGGGACAAGTGTTAGAAAGATGTTTTGTCTAAATAATACATAATAAAATAATTACATTATGTGTATACACACACATATATACACATACCTGCTATTGGAGAAATTTTGGGCCATTTTTTGGGTCCTTCCATCATGAACTGCACCCATAATGTAAAGCACAACAGGCATTTTTAAATTAAGTCTAAAACTACACATATACTTGTCATCTGAACAGGTTTTGTTTGAAAAAATGTATATACATTAATATGTACCAAAACCATCAGAAATTGTATTATACCATGATATGATGTTTTGGCCATACCACCCACTGCTATCCTGATATCTTTATGAAGTCTTTTTAGCCTATACTGGAGAACATTATTTCCCTGTTAGCCTGTTTTTACAGAAAATCCATAAACCGTGACTTACTTGATGAGTGGACAGATCATTGGCAGATTTGCAGAACTTTTTTTTCTTTCTGGCAGTGGAAGAAGCTGTGGAGCAGGCACACACAGCCATCTTCTTTAACCAGGGTCAGTGCTGCTGCGCTGGCTCCCGCACCTATGTGCAGGAGAGCATCTATAACGAATTCGTGGAGCGCAGCGTGGAGAGAGCAAAGAAGAGAGTGGTGGGAGATCCCTTCAACCTTAAAACTGAGCACGGACCACAGGTACAACCCTAGAGCTAACAACTCTAAGCCTTATGTTTTCACACCTCACCAGTATATTTGGAGAATTTACCCAAAAAGTACATCAAATATTAAATCTTAAAATAGTTCTATTTTTATCTGTAAACTAAATCAAAAGTGTTTTGTGCATCCCTGTTCTATACCCTGTATATTTGCTTTACATTGCCTGTTATATATAATTAGTGATGTATATAAACCAAAAGTAGTACACAAAATATGCGTACAATTGTATGCAAAAGTTTGGTCAAGCTACATGTTTTGTTGAAAAGAAGTTAACACATCCTCTATAGGGTACAAAC
Source organism: Colossoma macropomum (assembly GCF_904425465.1). Lineage (NCBI taxonomy): Eukaryota > Metazoa > Chordata > Actinopteri > Characiformes > Serrasalmidae > Colossoma > Colossoma macropomum. The sequence continues at coordinate 26,959,512 of NW_023494806.1, read as the reverse complement.
TTAAATGTGGCATTTTCTGTGCATTTAAATGCACAATTTCTGTGTATTTGATGAGTTTACCATATTGGAGAAAAAAACTGCAAATTTAAAATTTGCCATAAATTTTGCACGGTACACATTTCGTGTTTTTTTCCAAGATGTTAATTTCAACAAATAAGGAGTAATTGTGCATTTAAATGTGCAGAAAAATGCAATATTTAAGTTTGCACTTTTGCATACAATTGTATGCCTGTTTTGTGTACTATTTTTGGGTAATATATGTCACTAGTTATATCAGGCACTATAAGGTAAACCTTAGGGTAACCTTTATGCCAGGCCAAAACAAATGTCCTCATGGGCCACACTTTGGGCAACCCTGTTTTATACCATTCTTCCTCTGTATCTCTTAACAGCAATATTTTGTAGGTGTTTGTCAGCTCATCGTCGACTTTAGTCAGTGAGACCGGTGTTTTTTATCATGTAACATGGCCAGTAACCGCGTGCTTTGTCAGGAAAGGCCAAGTGACTGACATGCAAAATAACCAGCCACAGACAACTGTTTTAGTGTGACATGTAGGGGCAGGCGATTTTCAAAATAGGGCTGCAAACAAAACAAACCCAAAAGATCCAATTAAAGATGGAAAATGTCTTGGAACGTCTAAGATTATTTATTTTAATGTCTGGTTTCACATCACAAAAACACAGTTTTTACACACTGTAGTTAGTTGTGTAAAGTTTCAGTTTGCTCTTTTGGCTGAAGGTTGATGATGAGCAGTTCCAGAAGGTTCTGGGTTACATCAGCAGTGGGAAAAAGGAAGGCGCCAAGCTCATGTGTGGAGGTGGTGTGGCAGCAGACCGTGGTTACTTCATCCAACCTACCATCTTTGGTGAAGTTCAGGATGACATGAAAATTGCCCGTGAAGAGGTATATGTGAAGCTAATAAGCCCTGACACTGCTATTGTACACCTGCCTGACTGAAAAGCAATTATATTTAAGTGAAAGTTCAAGTTAGTCGAACATTACATTTTTTTGTCATTATTTCTCAGATATTCGGGCCAGTAATGCAGATTCTGAAGTTTAAGTCTATAGAGGAGGTGATTGAGAGAGCCAATGACACCAAATATGGCCTGGCTGCAGCTGTCTTCACCACTGATGTCAACAAGGCGCATTATGTCTCTAACAGTCTCCGTGCTGGAACTGTGTGGTATGTTAATAACCAGTCAAAAAAACAATAGCACTCTCAGCTGTGCTGTGACACTGGGATCCTGGCTTTAATCTCAGCTGTGCCTTTTGTTGTCTATTGCGAGACACTCTCAAAACTTCTACTCACTATTCACTGGGGCTATTTCACAAAGAATATTTCTGGGTTGTCAAGATAACATGAGCCCAAAGTCAGACCTTTCCAATATGGGAAGTCTATCCAATAATAAAGACATTCTTTAGAATCAGGCTTTATTGGCAAAGTATGGTGTGTTCACACAGATAAAGGGTTTGTTTTCAGTTACACATCAGCAAAAAATCACATTTCTATTAGACAGTTTCCCTCTTTTTCATATTTAAAATTCTCTTCCAAGCATGTTCAGGTTTGCATGGGAAAAGCAAGGCAAAATTGGCTCTTGTATTCAGATGCAAAGATCATGATTCAAGGAAATGTTTTGCTGTTTTTCAACACAGACCAAATTGGTTTACGATGATTTATCATTCACAGCACAGCCTTGTCGATAGCTTCTGTCTGAACATATCAATATGTAACCCTACAGTACACCCCCACAGTAGCTGACAATGTTTTCCTGTTTTTGGGTGTATACAGGATCAACTGCTACAATGTGTTTGGAGTCCAGGCTCCCTTCGGTGGCTACAAGGCCTCAGGGACTGGACGTGAATTGGGAGAGTACGGCCTGGAAAACTACACAGAAGTCAAAACTGTAAGTAACCCTACCGTGTGTGGTGTTGAATGCCCAATCCCATTTCTTCTTTTTACCCCTACCCCTTGTTTTCGAGTGTCACCCTAACCCTTTGGAACTGAGTTGCAAGGGGTAGTGGTTGAAATCTTGCCCTACGAAATGAGAAAACACTCAAAAAAAAAACAAAAAAACATTGCTTCATTAACAGGCTACTAGCGATGCTCTGTAGGCGACCTGGCCAGTTTTCAGTGATAGCAGAGAAGGGTAAAGTTCAGCAACCTCACTACTGGGCTTTAGTTACTTTTAGGGCATCATATGCTTTCAAAGAGGGAATATAAGACAATTATTTATCATCGCCCACTGCTAATTCTTTGGTGATACAAAGCTGAAATCAGCTATTCACCAGCTTCTTGTTCGAATTTTCCCATTCCACCTTAATTAAATGGTGCAGCAGTACATTCTGGCGCTTCAGGCGTCAATACTGCTGGACTATTATAGGTTGAACGGGAAAGTTCGCAAGCTAGCTACCGAGACATTAGCGTGCCATTAGCGATTTTTATGCTTGTTATGAAGAAAACAACCATAATACATTGAAACAACATTAAACTAAGATAATACAATGGTTATCGTAATTTTTAACTGAGAAAATTCTCACATTTGTGGGTTTCTCTGGTCGCTCGCGCAGCCATCTTGCTGGGTTTTCTTTTTTTCCTCATAACACTCTGTTTGGAGTGTGCCTCTGAAAAACCTCCATTTGGAGGGCTGTGTAGCCCTAACACTTCGCCCTAACCCTCTATCTCAACAAAAACTGGGACACCCTAACCCTAGATGTGAATGCGCAAAACAGAGGGCCAAAGGTTAACTGGTAGGGGCAAGGGGTGAAATGGGATTGGGCCGAAGAGCCAGTCTTAACTATGTTTTCTTGGTATCACAGAAAAATGCCACCATACTGTATGTTAGGTGTGTAAAAACAACATAATTTGGATTTGTAATTTGGATTGCACCACTGATATTTGCACAGCCAGTTATTAGTTTGTGTATCCTGTGCAAGTCATATCTGCATCCTGCCATGTTTGTCTCCTGTATATCACATTTTTTTTTGTTTTTTTTTTTTGTTTTTTGTTTGTTATGAAATGAAAGCTTATCTGAGTGCATGGTGTTCTTTTTTTTGCCCTACAGGTGACAGTTAAAATCCCCCAGAAAAATTCTTAAATGGAGCGTTTTTGATCAGCTCTTTGAAGAAACCAGAAACCAGTAATTTGATGTAAAAAGCATGCAATACTGGTACAAAGCTTTTAGTTTCATTCATCTGTATAGCACAAAACTGAATGATGCTTCTTTTTTGTTAAAGAGACATATTTAAGTGATGTATAAAGCTGTTCCTTACCTGAAGCTCTCAAAGATACGTTATTTTTATAATCTCCAATATAAAGCACTTAAGAGTGATGTGTAAGAAACAGCTATCAGTTAAAAAAAATTTAAAAATGAGAAAAATTAAATACATCATTCTGATGTTATTCTTCTTGTTCCATTTTGATAGAGTAAATCACAAACAGTGCTGTTAAAAGGGTTCATTGCTTTACACAGCTTTTCTATAATAAATACTTCAAAGCATCTTTTGTGTTGCTGTAATTTTTTCACATTTGTCCAATTCCACATTACGTTTTTTTTTACTTCAGAACTGTTTAGAGTTTATAGCAAAGGTGACAGCAATACAGCTTTTCTCAGTGCTTGACTGCATGAAAATAAAAATATAAATTTTATAAAAATGTTTTAGGAGCAGATATTACGACTGACACTCGCAACAGATGCACTAGTAGGTTTTGGGCTTTATCTCAGCTTATCTTGGAGTTTAACACTGCGTTCTAGTGTTTTTCTTGACTCAGGCATGGATAATTGACTGCTAATGTAACTTAAAGGTTTAGGATCAAGCATGTTGAGAAACTGAAAAACATTAAACTGCAGAGTGGTGAGCCTACATACCTTCTTAAAGAGCTTAGCGCTGACCCTGGGCAAAAATTATCAAGGACCTCAGGAGCATCTGGATTCCCCCTCAAGACCTATGTATGTATTGACAGTTCAGTTTCAATCAGTAACTACTGTATTATAATTAAAGGTGGCTATTTTAACTCATGACTTGAGCTTTCTTGTAAATTGAACTTGGTTTGCACATGGTGATGCAATGCATGTGTATTTATTTTAATTAAGGCAAATTTTTCAGATATAACCCCTTTTAAAATGTCATTTTGTACTGTGATTAGACCACAGTTTATATTGAACAAACTAAAGCTATGCAATATCAAAATATTTATTGTTATTGTGATAAATTGTCATAGTGAGCATATCATCGATAATGTAAGTACTTAAGCACTGACCAACTGCATGTTTAATTACAAAGAGTTGATAATTAGTCCTTTTTACATTTACTTGCCAAAAGTCGCTTCACATACACTCACTTTTATTGCCAAGGATTATTTATTTATTAGCGTCTGTTCTGTGTCGTTGAGAACCAGGGCCTTCGTGCTATGCTGCCCACTTTGGAGCCGAGATACAGCGTCCCGTCTCGAACATATTTTACTGACACAGAGATCCCCACTGTCTACAACAACACCAAAACTGAAAAATCACTGAATTAAATGGGTAGGATAGCTGGCAGCCTGCGTCTCATGTGCTCCAAACAAGAGCAGTGAATGAGAGCCTTCCAGTTTACTTGCCGCATCACTTCCATTTGATTTATTAATAAAAAATATTGGAAGTAAATTCATTATGGATCATTACAAATACTTTGCTCTGTGTCCTCACACAGTGAAAAAAAGAAATCCTTTATAGAAAAAAAGATGCATCAAGATAATCGTTTTATAATCGCATCACAGCCCTCTGAATTGTAATCGAATCGAATCGTGAGGTGCCTAAAGATTCCCACCCCTAGTGTTAAGTAAGGGTGCGGGCAGCATGTTAAATGCACGTTGGAATGAAACTGCAGAAAAATAGGTCTTCAAAAGAAAAGCTCTTGACCACTGCTGAAATGCATTGGTCAGGCTTCCCATAGGCTACCACTTACACTGGTTAGGCCTTCAGGATTCTTTACATATTAACGTCACAGACTCAAAAAGAAGGTCCGACTCAATATTTAGGTCTCAAATGCAAAATCAGCATGATACTGATGAAGACGTGATGACAATAATAGATAAATCACTCACATCCTCAGGGGCTTTTTGACTCAAAAGTCAGATTTATCTGCTTGTGGGGGTCTGAAGCACAACCGAGGTCACAAACTGTTCCTCTGCATGGTGCATGCAATTACAAATTTCCACCAGAGATCTCCAAATCCCCAAATCCTACATAGTGTTACTTTAACAATGAAATGAAAGGATTGCTTCAGTAATTAAATACAACAAGCATGATGATTATATCAAATGTAAAAAAACAGCAGAAGCTACAGATTTTTTTTTCACAGAAATCGTTAGACCTCTATGAAGGCCTAGAACGCATGTTTAACTCTCTGGTCTTTGCAGGCTTGGACCTCTGCGTTCTGCCTCATTTAAGACACTTGATTCATCTCCTCTAATTCAGAGGAAGGAAATGCTAACCTCTGCAAAGCTTTGGTCCAGAGGGAACCCATTTTGATATGGAGGCCCTGAGGGTTGCCCACTGTTTAGCTTTCCACAACAAAAAAAAAATCCATTGATGAATGGGGTTGAAGCTGTGGATGACAACACATACAGTCTGTAATTGCATACCTACACAGTGGACCTCAAATTGGCCTGTCAGTATTTCTAATAGTGGATGGTGAGTGTATATTAAGGTTAAAACTAAATTGTATCTGACTATTATAGGATGGTTTGGATACTGTAGAGACCTACTGTGGTCAAATGTCTGCTTTTGAGGCTAGCAGATTGCTTGTTGGAGGTTTAGTTCAACAAATACAAAAACATTTTCAGTTGTTAGATGTTTGCTTTTGCTTTGAAGTGATCAGTGGGAGTGTAGAGGCAAGTGGAAGTGCACAAAGAACTAATTGAAGAGGCATTTTAAGTATGCCACAATTAATAAATGGACTAAACTCCACCTGTGTGTGTTGTTTCTAAAAAGTTTCTAAATAATAAAAATTAAAGTGACACTCCAGTCTGTCTACTCTCACAGTGTCACAGTAGTCTCTAAAGTGTTTTTTCCTGGTTTAAACATTAGGACTCTTCTGATAGATCTCAAGAATAGAACTAGATTTCAGAAGACGACAGTTGCTTTTGGTGGAACGGATTGAATAATTCTTTTAACTAAAAAAAAAGTTTGACAGCCAATTAAAGTTAGTACTATATAAGAAATAAACACCACAGTTGTATTTATTAGCATGCACAAAAAACAGAAAATGTTACAAAATTATATAACATATATACACACACATACACACACTCAAGAGTCCAGTGGCAGAGTGCTTTAGACCACTCCCCCAATGTTTGGCATTGTGCATTTTGATCTTAGGCTTGTGTGTAGCTCATTGGCCTTGGACACCTACTTCAAGAAGTTCTTAACATGCAGTTCTTTTGCGGATGTTGCTTCCAGAGGCAATTTGGAACTCTTTAGTGAGTGATTCAACAAGGATAGTCACTGTGTGCTTCAGCACTCAGTGGCACCACTCTGTGAAGTTTGCATGATGTACCGCTTTGTGGCTAAGCTGTTGTTGATCTGAGGTGCTTCCATTCCACAATAACAGCACTTTTGACAGGAGCAGATCTAGCAGGGCAGAAATTTCACAAGCTGACCTGTGGTAGAGGTGGCATCCTATGACAGTGCCATGTTTGAAGTCACTGAGTTCATCAGTACGACCCATTCTACTGCCAGTGTTTGGCTGCAAGGCTATGTGCTTAATTTTATTAATCTGTTAGCAATGAGTGTGGCTAAAACACCTGAGGGGTATACCAATATTTTTGTACATATAGTGTGTGTGTGTGTGTGTGTGTGTGTGTGTGTGTGTGTGTAATTACTTAATTAATTAATTTTCTAGCAGGGCTGTCCTGCAGAATACTGCATAACACGACAAATAACATATTTTAAGCCTGCATACCTCTTTATACTGAATGAACTGGGGTTTTAGATTGTGGGAGTCAAGCTAGCTAACTAACCTCAATCAGTTCAGAACAGACTTTGTATCGAAGTTCCGGTGTTACAGCAGGGAAAGCAGTCAACTGTGCGGTGCTGTCTCTACAGCACTGGAGATTTACCATACAGCACTGAACAACAGTGTACCATCTCCATTAAAGATATTTACTGTACACACCCAATGAACAGCCATTATATTCACAGACACAATAAGTAAGTGAATAAAATGAAAGGCTTACCGTTCAATAAATTATATCTTGTCTTTTCAATCTATCATAAGCAGCAGGCTGCAGTGCCACATGAAACACTTCAGACTAGTAAATGTAAACTGATTCTGATGCCCTCTAGTGGTGTGTCTAAAAACTCAAGACAAGTCAATTTTTCCAGAAAATTAAAAACGTAACCATTACACGTACTGTACACATGAAATGTCTATTTTTAAATGCTTGACATTAATTTCTAGCACAAACATAAATAGTGAAGGTGATGCCTATGTATGAATTAACTGAATTAAATACCCAAAAAATCGTTTTCAGCAGCTGAATCTGAACTAACTTGAGGATTGGAGGGGTGTATGTATAAATGAATAAATGAATTATTAATTACATCACTACATTTCTAAAACATTATAACAAATCATCTATATATACCGATTAGCCATGACATTAAAACCACCTCCTTCTTTCTACTGTCATTGTTCATTTTATCAGCTCTGCTTACCATATAGGTGCACTTTGTGGTTCTACAATTACAGACTGTAGTCCATTTGTTTCTCTGTATACTTTGTTAGCCCCCTCTTTTCCTGTTTTTCAACGGCAACGGTTTTCAATGGCCAGGACCACCACAGAGCAGGTATTCTTTGGGTGGCGGATCACTCTAAGCACTGCAGTGACACTGAAGAGCCTTAGTGTGTGTTGTGCTGCTACGAGTGGATCAGACACAGCAGAATATATATATATATTCAGTAAATGCATCATTTATAAAAATTCTGATTAAAGTTAACTCCGCCTCTCAAACATACTGAACAGTCTGAAGCCGAATCTGATTCTCAGTGAATTCACTGACTCAGATCAGCCACTTTCACAACAACCAGATGGGAGAGGACCCCGCTGCGTCATCAACAAACCCAGAAACTATAGTTCTCTTTCAGTTTGCCTGATTCTGAGCCAAATCCAAGCGTTAATTACGACATTGTGTCTGCACATATGACGTACGCGTTAATTATATTTGCTAAAAAAAAACACTAGGCAGTGTGTTCAAGACTGCAGTTGGGTGGGCGGCAGCAGCAGAGTGTGTGCTAGGCGCAGGCCTAAAAGGGGACAGTCTGTCCGCCGCACAGATCGCCTCTGTTTGGACGAGGGTCGCTAACAGCGGAGGCACAACGGCACACGAACCCGTTCAGTCCAAAACAGCTCTGACCACAGAATTAAATGGGGCTCTAAAATTTATCGGTTCGTTTAGGGGCTGGATTTAAAACATGTCGATGACAGGCGGTTCTGCGGTTATAGCGGCCGCCCTCTTCTTTCTGCCCTTATAGCGCGTTAGCTAGCTGAATAGCCAGGTAAATGGCCGGCTAGCTAACCTGCTGCTGCTAACTACCGGTTTTCTCGCTAACCGGTCGTGCTTTGCCCTGCTTTCGTCTCTGGGAGTTTGTCGACGACTCGGAAAAATAAGGTTACTTTTAAACTGACATGCGGACAGCCTGGTCGTTGGTTACATTAAAGTGTTTGCTGTTCCGCTCGGTCTGCCGGTTTGCTCTGTGACTGGCTCGCTCGCTGGAGTTAACAGGCTAGCCGGGCTTAGCTAGCCGTCCACCACACTCTGCGGTTCGCGCAGGCTATAAATACTCATCTTTGTTTCCTCCCGTCCAAAAGTGGCAAGCTCATCTGCTGAGAGCCTGCCTTCATCCACTCTTGGCAATAATCCTTGGACCCCGTCGTCGTGCAAGGCCGTCAAAGTAAAAGCCGGGACATACTGAACTCTGGGGTGACGGTGTCAAAACTTTGAGCCAAACTTTGGGGTCCCCGGTTAAACTAGCTTAAACTGGACACCTGTTTTAACCAAATATAGAAAAAGGCAGGTGGTCATGCGAGTTCAGCCTAGATCTTAACGGTTGCTAGTCCCAATTTTCATGGGAAATCAGCGTTTCGTTTCGGAGAAAAGGTACAAACAATCCGGAGAGCAGCTAACTAGTTAGCTAACTGGCGTCGCTAAAAGAAACTGGCAGCCAAGTCTGAGGACGCAGCAGCAGTAAGGCACCATGTCCGAAGACAACAATGCAGACAAGTTTATCAAGGTAAGGAGATCATTTAAAATGATACCAGTACGTGTAAAAATGCTGAATGTCGATTCAGCGAATTCTGCCATGAACTGACACGTGTGGAATTGTCCAGCACTCGTTTCGCTCTTTTCCAGAAGCCGTAAAGATAGTGTCTAATCTTAAACGGGCTCGTGACGAGTCTACTTTTTTACTTGCTTCCAATTTAGCTAGCTTTCCAAATTTAGTGAGGTTTCTTTTATTCTGACAGCTCTTGGTCTGCTTTGCTGTGGCTCACACCTCTCACTTTGAAGCTTCAGCATTTTATTTTGGACAAAAAGTATCACAACACAAGAATAACAGGGCCCAAAAAACTTCACTCGTGTACTTTGAGACGTTGGACGGACTAATGCGACTGCTGAAGAGAACACATTATTTGACCATATACGTTTTTGTTCGCAAGTTGAGCTCCTAAAGTACTTCGGTAGCTACTTCTACTCGTGTTATGTCATTGGGCTAACAATGCTTTTACCTGAGTGTGGTTTTAGGCTTCTCTATTTCTAACCATTGAAATAATAGGAGCATTGATGTATTCTAATCAAGCTGTTTTGTCATTGATTTGAAATTCAGATAGTTTTGGCTCGTTGTTTTTAAGACAACTATTTGAATGAGCTCTGCTCTGATAGGCTGCACCATATTAATCTTGATTTAAAATACAGTCCAGGCTGCAGCACTCCTTAATACTTAATGTGATTGGCCACATGTGTTTGTTTTGTGACATCACAAAAACATTGTGTGTGTGTGTGTGTGTGTGTGTGTGTGTATATATATATATATATATATATATATATATATATATATATTTATGGTTGCTATTTTTCACACTTCTTAGCTTACCGAAAGTCAGTTTTCATGGTCCAGTCTCATAATAATAAAATATGTCCAGTTTTATAATAAGATAGTAAAAGTTCCTACCCATCCAGTTACATGCATCATGTAAAAGCAGAGACAGTTTATGATATACTTATCCACAGTATTGGGTCTGATTCTCCACCTGGCTAAGGGCCAACCCTTATTAAGTCGCAAATGGTGAAGATTGTGTAAATGATTCACAGTTTACATTAAAATGCTAATCATTTACAGTCCTTAAACGTGTGAAATGTTTGACCTGAATTTGAGTTGGGTGTTGAGCCAAGCACATCTCCATTAGCAACTGTTGATCCAAACTCTGCCATATAAGACTGCAGCGCAGGCCTGGCCTCATTTCTCATTTCAAGTGTCAGAGCCCAAAACATCATACACTTGTAAACCAAGCATCATATTGAGTACTCTTTGCACTGGTTTAGTTTATCTGACCTGTGACGCTAATGGGAAACTAGGGCAACACTGCAGATAATGTAAATCATCCATGACCAACAAGACCAGAACACAGTGAAGGGCTCAGGTACAGTGATTTCAAAGCTCAAGAGTGTCTGCTCATGCAGATTTCGTTTTAGATAGTGATCTCTTGGTCTATAGATTATTTATGAAAAGAAGTGGGATCTTCAGTAACGCCATACTGTAACCTTCCATAAATGGAACGTCTTCAGTGATTTTTAAATTGTCGTTATATCCCATTTGTAAATTACAAAAAAGGTGGATTAGTTTAGCCCAAGCTATTACTAATAACACTGATAGCACTAATAACAATAACAGCCGAATTAACCAAATTATTAAGAAGAAGCAAATTATGTTGTTAAAAGGTGACTTATTAAACCTAAAACATGAACTACCAAGCCATACCAAGAACAACGTTAACCTGCAAGTTTCTGACCAGAAACGCAAGCATATTGTTAATGTCGGAACAAAACCTTGTGACTCCCAAATTGTAACGTTCCAGGAGAAGGGGAAAAAAACATTACTAATTTTTAATGAAAGTTAATGTAAGACTTATTTTCCCATGTATTTTCCATGTATTCGGCCATTGTTGTATGTTCATTCATCATTACATTTTCGCACAATGTAAAGATCAGCTGGTGTCTCCAAATTATTAAAAAAATGGAGGTACCCAGATATCATTTTTTTCCTAGTCATACCGAAAACCTGCTCGGACGGCGTGCTGTTCGCTCTCATTTGAAAAACAGGTCCAGTCTGTTTGGAGACAGTGCCTCATGAGCTGTTGCTGCAGCTTTATGAAGTTGCATAGCTCTTTAAAAAAGTGGAAGAAAGTGACGAGATAAATTTGGCAGGAGAACATATTGGAACCCTCTGGCCACCCTGCTGAAAGAGCTTTAATGAAATGGATATGAAGAGATTTTGAGGTACCATCTTAATTTTTCCTCATTCATGATAAATATCACTAAAACCATTTGAACAAATTAAAGCTGGTGTCAGTACACTGCTACATTTTCAGAAATGCCCAAAACATCCAGTCCCTGGTCCTAAAGAACCCCTTTCCCTGCATTTTTAAATGGTTTTCCCTGCTCTGATACACCCGATGCAAGAAATCAGCTGGCTCACAAACCCTTCAACAAGAGATGAAGTGGCCATGTTAGATTGGCAAGTACACTAAAATGCGCAGAGCAAAAGATTGCTTTGCCTTAGGGCAATATTTTCCAACCCAACCCCCCAAAACACCCGTACCAAGCCACTAAGAACCCCGAATACCTGGTACTTCCTGAGGACTGGGTTAAGAAGCCCTGACCTAGGGGTAGGTGAGGCATCAGTGTAGGGTTGTTACTGTTGATTATATTAGTAATAAAGGTGTCTACTGATTATTTTGACAGCACCTAATTTTAAAGGGGCTTTAATTGAGTAATATTAAAATATTAAAGTTTTTAAAACAAACAAAAAACCCACACACAATAATGGTTTTTAGTGAAATATAACTAAAAGATTCCATAATATAATACTGGAAAAAGATAAACAAGGAAGCCTTAATAATAAAAAAAAACCTGCATCATCATGAATTCATCATTGCTGGTTCAGTAGGAAAGTAAATTTAGTAAACAATTTTGTCTTATTTTGGGTAGGTAGGGTAGCCCCCCCCAATCCCCCCCATCACTCAGTGTGATGCTAGCCAACACAGGCGTCAGTTAGCTGATGTAACAGCGTTCTCGACCAAGCATGTTAAGCTGTTTGATGATTTTAGCAACGGTTTGGAAACACGTGGTTGGCTTCACAGAGGAAGTGTGTCTCCTTCACCAGCTAATTAACACCATATGATTTAGAGAGAACTAGTGGGAGCTAGCTATCTACTACTTAGCTACTTAAAGACATATTTGCAGAAACCATGAAGACTAAAATCAAGATCACCATGTTTCATCAGAACAGTAAGTTGTGACTGAAGGTATGGAATTATATTTTATGAAACCTAATACAGCCTGAGCAAAAATTGTCTTTAACAATTCTGTCTGAATGTGCAGCGGCAAGGATTTCTTTTTGCAACATATACATTAACCCAGCAGTAACCATTGTCACTGGCAGGGATGTGTCCAGCTTGGGGTCAGTAAGTAAGAATGGGGGCCCTCAAGTCCTGGATAAGCCATTGTTTAGTAAGCAGTTTGTGAGATATCTATCAGATAACTTGCACATACCACAACAGCTCAGGCTCTGAGCTATATGAGTTAAGAACAAGTTTACACCACAAGTTAAAGCGGATTAGTTTCATGGGCTGACTCCTGTGTGAGACTGCATATTGTCCAGAACTATATTTTGTACTCACGTTTGGAATTCAGTATTTGCTAAGGAGTGTTTAAAAAATGCACAGCCTGACATTAATGGTTTAAGCACATGTTTGTCAGGTGGCCTTAGTTTAAGTGGGGAAAACTGGGTTTTGCGCATTCTTCACAGCGCAATAACATACCGTCTGTATGCAACATTCATAGCATGGAGTCGCAATAATTATCACAGTGGTGTAGTTCTAGTGGACACTTTAACCTCTTAAACCCTAAAGTCCTGTTGATAGGTAGAGACTTTTAACTCCTCACTCTTATGACTACATACTTTACGTATTAGTTCCATAGTAGTTATTAAGTACTTGATAGTAGTTACTGGCCCATAAGCCTCAAGGTAATAACTGAATAAAAAGCCTTAAGCCTTGCTTATTATTATGACTGAACGATAAATCATATTTTTTGCGTAATTGCGATCTGAATTTCCATGATGAACATAATGTTAAGAGCTGCAATGATGGATCAAATTACCTCACATATGTGAGTAACTTGACATTTTGATGAACTGGCGAATCACAAAACACTCAAACTACTCATGATGATTAAACTAAATATGATGATTATACTCACTCATAGTGTTGTGTGTAAAATACATAGACTGTATGGGAAAATGTTTGAAGTAGAAATGGCTGTCACAACAAGTCTGTAAGGTATTAAATATATTACTTTATTGTAAATAAAAATGTGCAGATGTACTTGCGTTTGTAACATGACGAATTGAAAAACTGATTGAGCCTCTTCTTAAGTTGGTTCTGAAATGTATTCATTCGAAAGATTCTAAGAAAAACTTAACTACGTCAGATTCATGATGTGTTCTCAAACCGCAGAATTGTTCACACCTTTGTGATCTTGAGTGAGTGTAGATTCTGCTCTTACCTAAGAACAAATTCCAAATAAGAAAACATCAGTGAATGTCAGAATCTTTGTGAAAACGGTGTTGGTGGGTTTTAAGAATAAAGTTGGAGAATGCCCTTTGTGTTTAGACTGAAGCACCTCATACAATTTGCTCACATTTCACAGGCTACAGATCTTCCAAGAGGGGGTGCCATTAGCAGTTAAATAACTTTTGATGGGTAACAAAGCAATTCTTCGCAACAGTGAAACATGCTCTGCATTACAATGCACAAAAATGCTTACTGTTTTGATATAAGTAACTATTAGTATTTCAGTAGTGAATGGTACATTTGTAAGTTTGTGGGGTTTTTGCCATTTGCTTAAAGGAGAGCCTGGTTAGATTTCTGTTTACGCAGCAAAAAAAGTCTGTACTTATTACACATCCAGTCAGATGCACACTATTTTCATAATAGTTTATAGCTTCTTATATTGCTGTTGTGATATCCATTGGCTTTATCAAACACTGCGTCTGTATTATGCAGGCTTGCTTATCTGTCTAACTAGCTATCTATTTATCTGTGTGTATCTAAATGTTCATCTGTCTGTGTCTTTGTTTGTTGTCTTCTTTGTTGTTGTTGTTGTTGTTGTTGTTGTTGTTAACACACTACACCTGTGTGGTATATTAATGTCAGTATTATGCCCATAGGAGAGTTCCATCTTGGAAGAGTACAATATCAACTGGACACAGAAGCTGGGTGCTGGAATCAGTGGACCTGTAAGGTAAAGTTTTTAATCTTATTCGCATGTTACCACAAGCAAGTGAAAGTTCAGGTCCCCCCCCCCACTGCTTTGATCAGGGGTCTGACATTAGCCTGCAAACTTCATAGTTTGCTTCAAAGTTCGTTCCTCAGTTCAGTTGTACTATTAACATCCTCTTACACCTCCCAAGATCTAATTTGTGGAGTCATGCAGGTTGTAAATCCTCATGAAACAGTGCATTCTAAAAGTATTTACATGTATTTTGAAGTTTAATCGGCTTCTGCAGTGCTGGCTCACTCACTCGCTTCATTTATGCATATGCTCTTTTGAGGTTATGTGTTTTATGGCTTATTTGATGGCCCAGCTCTTTAGTTACATAAGCCTTCTTGCCACTCTCGAGGGCCCTTGGAGGCACGTACTTGGTACACTATGCTGTTTGAGGCCAGGGGAAAGAGGCCAGGAAAGGTTAGGTTCACACTAATTCACTGACCTTTCAAAGTTTGTCTTCCTCTTCTGTGTCTTAGCTTATGGCCCAGGGCTGTAATCATTTCCTAGCTATGGCTTCAAATCAATTTGGTCTTGGATTGAATAGGTTTTAAAGATGAAAAAACATCCAAAACAACCCAAACTGCACAGTAAACGCTCTGTGCACCAAGGCTGTATTATGAAACAGCATTTAATACAGTTAAAATGGTTTGCCGACCTCATCAGCTAAATAGGTAGTCTAGGACTGGACATGGATTGACCTACATCCTAGCTGTCTTTCCTTACACAGTAAACCAGATTTTGTGCATGGGTCTCTGTGCTTCCTCATTGTAACCTTTCTAACCTTTTTCTATGAACAGTCTTGAAACAAAGTAGAACTAAGTAATCTGAGCTTTGAATCAGTCTTGTAGTTTTGGGTTTAGTGATTTGTGTGTGTCTAGAGAAAATATTATGGTGGAGAATGTTCGTAAGACCAGCATTTGTGGTGTTTTCATTTTAAGTCTTATTGGTGTGCTGGCTTGCAATTGGTGACATGGCTAGCACTGCAGAAGACTTTCAGGTTCTCTTATTGTGTCCATGTATGTGGCCTCGATGTAATGTGCCCATTGCTGGTGCTGTAACCTTATTCCGAAAATGTTTTTAATATGAAGATGCACCACTGCGTAGTGTGGGCTACTTCTAACTTATGGCACTGGAACATGACTTACTGAGTAAAACGTTGTGAAGCCTTTGAGTCAATAAAACTTTATTAATAGATGAAGGAACAAGACTTTAAATTTGTAAGTGAAGTCTGAAATCAGTGGTATTCCCTCCTTCGACTGAGTTCTTTGCCAAAGTAATCGTAGCAGTGCGGTTTATCATGGATGTCTACATTTGAGGAAGGGTTTAATTTGAGATTAAGTAAAGTCATATCTAATGTAATGGCTTACTCACTATTGAAGGCACACTCAGATTTAGCCTGTAGCACCACATCTGTGTCTTTGTTTAGTTATTAAATGTGAAAAGATAAATGGTTTAAACAGATGTTAAGGCCTAATTATAACTCCAGCATCATTGAGTGCATACACAGCCATGACAAACCATGGTTATTTTCAGAGGTGATGTGATTATTAATTGCAATGAACATTAATTTGCAATTTACAGCAGAGACTAAGTGATGGGTTGTACTGCAGTTTGTATCTTGATTGTACTGGAAAGCATTAACTATCGAGTTTAGTCATTTCAGAAGTCAAATTTGCAGTTTTTATTTAGGGACGTGAACTCCTAGTTTTCATGTTCATGTGTCCACAGTCATTATTTCTGAATGAAAGGCCTCTTATTTCAAGCACCATTGGTTAGGCTGTGAATCTGAAGAAAAAGATACAAAATTGAGCTTTTTGGCAGGAATTCAAAATGCTGTGTGTGGTGCAAATCTAACTCTGTCCATTCTTTAACAAACACCATCCCAACAGTGAAGTATGGGGGTGGCAGCATCATATTGTGGGGATGCTTTTTCTCAGCAGGGATTGGGCATCTTGTTAAAACTGAAGGACTAATGGATGGTGCAAAATACAGCGAGACAACCTGCTTCAGTTTGATAAAAGACTAAAGCTTGAAAGAAACTTCACCTTGCAGCAGGACAAGTGCGAGGCTAAAGCAACAAAGGAGTGGTTGAAAACACCAAATTTCCTTGCTTCGCATTGGTTGAAGTCAAAATCCAGATTTCAGTCTTCTTGAAAATTTGTGGCACTGTTTAAAATTAGCAGTTTCTGCAAGGAAGAATAAGTGAAAATCACTCCTAAACAGTGGGCAAAGCAGAGAGAAACTTATCCCAAAAGGCTTAAAGCAGTAAAAGGTGGTTATACCAAGTACTGCTTTGAAGGGGTCTCAATTTACTCTTAAGAGATTTTTGGGTCTGTGATTAAAAATTAGCCTGAACAATCTGTTTGTCATTTGAAATCCTAAAGAATCTTGTGACTTTTAAGGAGGCTGAATGCTTCTGCAAGGCACTGTATATATGGCCATGCTATCTCTGCCTTCTCAGTCAATGAGTCCTTTCTCTGTCTTCCCACGATGAATCATAATGAATATTCGAACAGTGATTTTAGTATTCTTGAGTAACTGTGCACACACTGATTAGTTTTTTCACTTTGTTTTATACCGGCACTGTTGAAATATTTCCTCAAATCTGTCAGAAAAATTTTAAATAAGCTTTGAAAATTTAGACAAGCAGGTGTTGTAGCTTCTGCTGTTTCGAAGGTCCTGCACTGATTTTGTAAATTTCTGCTTCAATTCAACTCCTTGCATCAGCTAACTTTAACAAATTGCTTGCTTTTGATTGTTATTAATGCAGGTACCATGACGAGAGACCACATAGACCCAAATTAACACTCCCCAGACATGTAGCTTTTATTCCTAAAACACTGGCAGGCGATGAAAATCCGATTGTATATGCCTTGTTTAGTGGTCTTGGAGGTTTTGTCAATTTGCAGTAGCCCTGTGAATTCAGTTTGGGGTTGGACATGCACTGAACACGATCGAAG
Source organism: Colossoma macropomum (assembly GCF_904425465.1). Classification (NCBI taxonomy): domain Eukaryota; kingdom Metazoa; phylum Chordata; class Actinopteri; order Characiformes; family Serrasalmidae; genus Colossoma; species Colossoma macropomum. The sequence goes on along the minus strand of NW_023494806.1, from coordinate 26,941,963 downwards.
TAACTTAATGTCCTTATTTCTCCAGGGTCTGTGTGAAAAAGTCAACACAAGAACGGTTTGCCCTGAAGATCTTGATCGACAGACCCAAAGCGCGCAATGAGGTACTGAAGATGCATTTATCAGTTTATAATTGTAAAGCGCTCTGTGTCATTCACTCTTCACTTTGCACTATGTCTTCGTTCCATCTCAGTTTTTAGTCGTCATAATGATGCTTCTTTTTGCATGTGACAAGTTATGGCCAGGACTAGAATTGATATATATTCATTTCTAACATCAGCCTGTGAAAGAATAATGAAAGAATTCATAGCAGTGCATTCACGTAGCCTGCAAAAAAGTGAAAAAACCTTTCACTGAAGAGCAAATAAACAATGTTGTTGTCTTTGTTGCTTTTGTGGAAAAATGGCTCAAAAGAAAATCAGACTCATGACTGATGTGCCCCAATTAATAGTGCAGTTCAGGAACTGGACATCTGCCTTCTTAGGCAGTAGTTATTTTAGGCATGTGCTTAAAAATACTTATTTAGATAAAATATTACAGCTAGAAGGACACAGTCACTGTATAAAAGTTCCCAGTTGGCGCTTCTTCGTTGTTGGCATTTTTGAGTATTACTTTAAAGGGGGACACTACAATTTGCCATTCTTCTTTATTAGGTGAGACTTCATATGATGTGTGCTGCTCACCCCAACATTGTGCAGATTTTGGAGGTTTATGCCAACAGTGTGCAGTTTCCCCATGAATCCAGTCCAAGGTAGGGCACACACCAAGCTGCTTATGTCTGTTTTTCTCCTCTGTGTTCCCTCTTTCATTATTCTCTCTCTCTCTCTCTCTCTCTCTCTCTCTCTCTCTCTCTCCCTCTCTCTCTCTCTTTGCCACTTATTACAGAGCAAGGTTATTAATTGTTATGGAGATGATGGAAGGAGGGGAGCTGTTCCATAGAATCAGTCAGCACAGACACTTTACAGAGAAGATGGCAAGCCAAGTCACTAAACAGGTACTCATTTAAAAAAACTGCCCACATTCCCACAAAACCAGTACAGCCACTACAAAATTAATAGAAGCAGTGGGATTGACATAATTGCTACATTTTGGCAGTGTACTGAGGCACATTTGATTTGTCAGTTTTAACTGAATGGTGTGTATGATCATATCGGTTGAACCATGTTTTACAGACCTTTTTACAGACCAATTACAGACCTTTTTTGATACGTAGCTCTCCCATTTTAATTGGCCAGTTGGAAGGCTGGCTGCATAGTTGTTTGTTGGCAAGTTGTTGTTACATCATTCGTTCATGCACTGAAGGTCAAAAGTTCAGTCTAGATGAGGCATTTGCGCGTGGATCTGTTGCTGTTGTCTCTCAACATGAGGACCAAAGAAATGTCAAAACCAGTAAAACTGGCATTGTGAGGCTAATAAATCAGATAAAGTCAAACAGAGACGTAAACAAAACGTGACTCGTGTTAAAGATGTACCAGAGCAATGGAAAGGAGGAGAAAAAAGAAAAAGTACCCTTCTTTTTGTATGGACATTTATGGCTGATAGTGGGACCTGCCAGCTTTTTATCTGATGATGTAATTGTTGACAGCAGTTGAATTCTGATGTGTTCAGAAGCATCTGAACTGCTCAAATCCAGCTAGATGAATCGAAACCCATTGAGCATTCGTTTCACTTACTGAGGACAGCTGAAGGCAAAATGCCCACAAAGCAAACAGGAACTACAAATATTTGGCAGCGCATCACCAGGAAAGTTACCCAATGTGTAGTATTGTCTGAGAGTGACAGACATTGATTGTGAAGGATTTAAAACCAAGCTCTCAGCCTGGCGATTTTATTTAAGGCTAATTTAATTTGTCCGGTTACTTTTCGTCTTCTGAAATCACAAGTGGTCCTTTTATGGTTCGCCCAGTGTGTGTAACAACTAGTGATTTGCGAGTATATATGTTATGTTACACTTGGCTACTCTGAAACGTGCCTGAACGTGATTGCATTGCCAAGGATGCGTTGTTGAGGACGTGGCTGAGAAGGCAGTAATAGCACAGCTGTGTCACTAAGTAGTTAGCTAGCTGCTATAGCTGATGTTAGCTAGGTCCAGAAACAGTGAAAATATGTATTTCTCTGTCAGATAACATGTTGGCACATTGTTCACTGATGAGAAAATGCCTTGTGTCAAAGATAGTGAGTTCTCTTAAGCATCTAACATTACACTGGTTAGTGTTTAGCTCATTGGCTTATCTAAAGAGGCACCTACAGTTAACCACATATCCATTAATGAACTCTTAGGGATATTCAATAATCAAAGTGAGTCGGAATGCATCAGTTAGCTCAAATTAAAGCCAACATTCTGCACTTTAACCTTAAAGTCGTCATTTCAGATCAACAAAAATTCCCCAGTTAAGTGCAGACTGCACTGTAGATGATGACGGGCTTGGCTGCAGGTGATTTCAAACTTGACTGATTTGACAACAACACTGGTTTCCCCCACCTTACACAGGCCGATCAAAGTATAATTATAAAGATATAATTATCATGTTATGTTGCATCAGCTTGAAGCACTTTGATTATATAGAGGAGTGCTTTGGCAGGGAATGAGTTGTTGGCATACGCCAGTGTCTGAGGTCAACTCTGGTTTTGAAAGATCCTGTGGTTTATCTATGTTTTTATCTCCACAGATTGCCCAGGCTTTGGAACACTGTCACTCACTGAATATTGCACATCGAGACCTGAAACCAGAGAACCTGCTGTTCAAGGACAATTCACTGGTAATTCACTTTTCTTCTATTAGACCTGAAATCAGAATGGACCTTTTTAACTTGTTAGCTATGATTCTAGGAATATTGGGCATGATTCATCATTATCATTTAAAAGGAAAAAATCTGTTTTCCCTGAAGTGTTATGACTTTTCCTTGCCTCAGAAACATCTGATTTTTGATTGTCACCATGCATTTGAAGGCAGGCAAAAATAATATTAACCAATAATATCTTGTTTTTACCGCCACTGCCTATTATTGAACAAAACTGTGCTAGTTCAGTTAACCCTCCTTAATATCATGTTTCTCTTGGAAATATGTCATGGTGTGGAAAATGAAAATGTATTATGACATTGACTTGAAAGTAGCTCTTAGTTGTTTTTTGGTCAGTAGGTTCACTGATCAGATTTTGTAAAATGTCCTCTTATTAACATCACCAGGATGCTCCTGTAAAATTGTGCGATTTTGGTTTTGCCAAAATCGACCAAGGTGATCTGACAACCCCACAGTTTCACTCCTTACTATGTAGCACCTCAGGTAAGATCTTTTACATGATATGTAGTACATATTTTTATTCATTTAATCATTCTTTCATTAACTTTTTAGTAATATATTATGGATTTTGTGTTTTCAGGTATTAGAGGCACAAAGGCGCCACCAGAAAGAAAAGTCTGGAATTATACCTACCTCACCAACCCCTTACACATACAACAAGGTATGACGTCTTTATGAGAAACTTGTTTCTTGGATCAGTTAAATCAGCATTCAGTAACTTTTAATGAATATGCAGGCTACTACCTAGCCCAAAATATTTCATATGATTTGTGTCAAAATAAAATAAAAATTTGCTAAAATGAAACATCATTAGCTTTTCTTACTTTGTAGAACATTCAGAAATGAAAATGAAAAGTAGTAGGGGCTTTGAGCTCTTTGCTGTCTAATGCGTTTGTGCATTCAGTCCTAAGGTGTATGAATATATGACCTGGGAAACGTGAGATGTCGATAAAAATGGTAAAGAATATTACAAATGTTACCTCTGCTGTCCGTGTGACGACATTTCTCTGTCTTTGCAGAGCTGTGACTTGTGGTCCTTGGGCGTGATCATCTATGTGATGCTGTGCGGCTATCCGCCGTTTTATTCCAAGCACCACAGCCGCACTATCCCTAAAGACATGCGCAAGAAAATCATGACGGGCAGTTTTGACTTCCCTGAAGACGAGTGGAGCCAGATATCTGAGATGGCAAAAGACATCGTCCGCAAGTGAGGGTCTTCTTTTAAGTTAGTCTTCTACAGACCTGCAATAAGAGATTTTGTAAAAGTATTAGCACATACATTTATAGAAATTCAACAGTAAATGGGAAGCCGAATCACTGTGTCAACAGTTTTGTACACTGTGACATTGTAGTTATGTTGAAAATTCAGAGTTTGTTCTATGGTTGAGAACAAAAAACCATAAGAGAACAAAAAATAAGCCAGAACTATTGCATCACAGACTTGAATTCATCAGTTTCCTGTTTGGTTAGCAGCTTCTTGAATGAATCATGTTTGTGATTTGTTCAGTGAACAAGAAGAGTCTATATCGAGGGTGTCAAACTGGTTTCCTTTCAGGCCACAACTTTTCAGAGATTGGTATTTCCCTTTTTCTAGCACAAGTTGGATCAGCTGTTTAATGACGCAGAGCGCTAAAGTCTACAGTGCTTTGTCCCCACGTGGACTATAATGTTTGCTTAAAGACGCTTACTGGAGTTTTGTAAGCAAATAGGAGACTCTTATGAGCAACACTAATTAGAGCCCAAGTCTAATTTTGTAGGTAAGGAAGCACTAAAACATCCAAAATATTCAAACATTTGGTGGACTTGGTGAACTTTACTGAGCATGTCTGAGGTGGATGGAAAACACTTCATGCACCCACAATAGCACTGGTCTCTTGAATTGTTTTATTATTTGTGTGTTTGATAGGAGTCGTAGTAGACAACCAAACAACCTACATTTGTCCCTGATGCATCAAAGCAGTGCAGAGCAATAAAATGTGCATCATTATCACAATATGAGCTTATGCGTCAGTGAGAATGTTGAATATCACAATATAACAATATAACTTAGGCACTGACCTTTGTTGCTGAATTGCGTCATTAACCCAAGTTATGTGGTTGTTTTGGCCGGGAGGGAAAAATAAACAATAAAAACTATGCAGTGCAAAGGTTTTTGATCTCTCCTACTATGTTTGTAGGTAAAACTCTGGTGACGCTTTATTTTGAGTGGTCCTTTTAGGTGAAACAAACACTCAGTCGACTCTCGGTAACATGTCAAAAACGTGAGGTTTAGGATTAGGTTTTGGGTTGAGGTTAAGTTTAGGGTAAGTTTATTAGTTTGTTTGTTTATTTATTTATTTATTTAATGAATTAATTTTTTTTTTTTTGGTAAGGTTAGGTTTTGTGTAATGGAAGATATTAACAATACATCTACTTAACATAAGTAATGTGTCATCAATACATCTTTAAGGTATTTAATGTATTCAGATGCTTTCCTACTACTTCACTGATATGTGGTTGATGTGTTACTGAAAGAGTTTGAAACTGGAAGAGTTTATTAATCATCTACAAAGGACCACTCCAAATAAAGTGTTACCAAAACTCTTCTCAGAAAAATGTTACTGTTCTTATATTGATATTTTTCTTTGTCACTTCGTATTAAGATGCTGGCTGGCTTTTGGCTCATGAATTGCATGGCACATTTGCTTTTTTGTTTTTTGAATTTGTTGTTCGTGTATGATTTACTAGCACCAGGACTAAAGGTCATGACTGTGGCATGTGTCTATAAAATGATGCAGGGGAAAAAAAGCTGGCCAGGTTTGAGAATAACCGAAATTACAAACAGTGAAAACACAGGGACACCAAGGGCGCTTTCAGAAGCTGTCATTAAGAACTAAATCTTATTTTTCCTTCTTTCTGGCACAAATGTTATCTTCAGCCCACAATAATATAAACTGATCAGCTTTGTTTCATTCATGTTGTGGTTTTAAGTCTGATTGAGCAGATAGCTGCCAGAGTGACATCTAAAACTATTACACAACTTTATTGGGCTTATTGCAGGGCTGTTTCGCATGACTGCAATGTAAATGTAAATGGGGATGCACAATCGGAATCGGACAAGATCAGAATCGATAGATTTTTGCTCAAAACACAAAATGGACAATTGGCCAATGTATTGGGTTATTTATTTATTTTTTTTAATTTAATTTTTTTTTTCGTCGGTCTGTGTTGCAATTTCTTGACAGATAATGTAAGTGCACTTACACTGTATTTGAGTGATGCTGCTACACCTATAGCAAAATGTACTTGCATAATAAAACCCATTGGCTTAATGACTCATTATAGTAAATAGCCAGTCACTTCTTACTTTTGATGTAGCAGTTTATTTGAATCATGTTATTTAAATAGACAACAGAATTGAACTTTCTAAAATACTGAAAGTTACAAAAAATGTAAAATTTTTAATGGCAGTTTAAAAAAGAGCCAATACGGTTGTTTTATATTGCAGGTTTGGCTAAAGGAAAGTGTTGGAAATTTAGCCCACACAGTCTGAGCTTCTTATAAAAAAAAACAAATAATAAATTAAAAGTAATTTTAAAGAAGAGTAATAAAATAAAATCAATCAGATGAAATTGGCCATAAACATTCATGATGGGTGCTTTCCTAATGAAAACCAAGATAACTCAAGCTTTAACTAGTTTCTCTTCACAAATAAGGTAGTGTGTGACCTGAAAGGAAATTGCTTCACGGTGTGTTGCAGTAGCCTAGTTGCACTTCAGCCTAGTGTCTGTCGAAGATACACATGCACCACAAAACGTTGATCTTGTAACTAGCAAAAAAAAAAAAGTCATTTAATGTCCATAAGAGCTGTTTAACAGAATCTTTTTATGCAGTTATCGTTATATGCATGGTTAAAATAACTCCTGATTAAAATTCATTCCTGAACAAAATTCATTCCTGAATGATTCAGGCCTAAATAGGGGTCTGATCATTTGTTCAGAAAATATGTCATGATGCAGTTTCTTGTATCAGAATGAATGGGGAAATCTAAAATAGTGTTTTTGTTTTTTTTAATAGTAGAACTGAGTATAAATCCATAAATGCAGCTGTAGATTGGGCCAAAAGATTTGGCACACTTCAGAAAATGTAAAAGCGATATATACAACATTTTTAACTTTAATATAGCAGCAAACAACTTTTCTTTGCAAAGATATAGTGGAGTAATAGTGTGATGAGCAGAGCATGAAGTCATATCCCCTCTGTGTGATGCAATCTGAGCTTCTCTGTTTTTTGTTTTCATAGCTGGTCTGGCCACGTGGGCGTGTTAGTCCCACCTGTGAACGCGTTAGCACTCCCCATGTTTTGTTTTGCCCTTTCCAAAAGATAAAGACAATGACCGCCCTCAGAGCATTGTGCATGCGGCATGGTGGAGCACAGTAGGAGACATTTAGGTGAAAGCAGCCTTCCACGTTAATCGAAGTTGACGAGGCTGAAGTTTGATTTCCTATTCACATTTTCCTGTTCCACCTTAGATCATGCAGCAGTTGTATTCTGTGCAATGCAAAAAAGTGGGTAGCATAAACAGGCTATCAAAATATATATATATATATGTGTGTGTACATATATATATATATATATATATATATATATATATATGTATATATATATATATGTGTGTGTGTATATATATATAGCTAGAACATCAATCAAATATCAAATAATGTTATTTGCCCATCACAGAACAGACAAACTATGACACTGTGCAGGATGCTTTCCTCTTTGGAAAACTGGGATGAGAACGGGGTGATTTCCCACCTCATTTCAGGAGCTAAAATTTGTGAGTGCTTTCACTCACGGCAGGGATTTTGGAGATGCAGCTTCTCTAAACGAAGCTCAGAACAAACGGGCTGGATGTGTTCAAGTGCAATAACATCTCCTTTGTTCCTCACAGAACGGTGACAGTGAGCTACTGTCCATTTAAGAAAAGTGAATGTAGTGTGAAGATCGTCACTTCATTCAGAAACTGAAATGCTGAGCGCTTCCATACAGGCTTATTTTTGTTGGCAGCCCAGTTAGCCTTTTTGGAGATTCTGATTCTTTTAGCGTTTGTGCAGAGGTTCTGTTGGTTGGAACTCAGCTGCTCTGTTATCTTGGTTGTCACCATTCCAACAGCAGAGATGACCATGATGCTCAGGGAGTGTTTTTTGCCAGCGAAAGTTTGCAAGAACTGAACAGAGGACAAATAAAATGTCACTTATCGTCAGTTGCGCAGTGTGTAAAGGCCTCAGGGAACCTAAATGCAACTGCTGCACCATTTAAGTTGGAAAGGGAAAATTCTAAACAGAAGCTGAGGCACCTGAATATAGCCTAACTGCTGAACCATTTAAGGTGGAACGGGAAAATTCGTAAAAGAAACCGCTTCATCAAGAGTTAAAAGGGAGGTTCCTCCTGCTTAGCAAGTGGGTAACGTTAACTCATTTTTGCTGTTTCACAGAATCAGTGGGTTAGTACTGTTTTATCCTGTTTGCTAATGTTTGTTCTAGCAACTGGTTCACAGCAGCAACTGTAGCGACAGTTTGCTAACCCACAACGTAGCAAACCTTAGTTACATTACTACATTACTGCATTTGCCCTAATTGTGTCATGTTATTTGTTCGTAGAACGTGTGTGAAAGGTTTCATATTTAATATTTACAGGAAATTTAGGAATTTAGGTGCAAGTCAGCTGGTCTTCCTTGCCCTCTGAATAAAAAAAAAAAGGTACAGTGTAATTTCAGTGAATTTATAGTCATTTGAATTCGTAATTAGGCTGTCTACATACAGTGCGAACTTGTAAGAATATTTTTAAATATGTATGTGAATGGTGCTTCATTTTTCCACAGAACCAAGAAATGTCAGTGTCTTAGCAATCCTCCGGTCTGGTCAAAACAGCTTCTCTCCAGTGTATTACCACTTCTAGATCTTGGTTTATAGGGAGGATTGATTCTAGGCTGTTAAACGTGTTATTCTGTCATTCAGGCTGCTGAAAGTGAAGCCTGAAGAAAGGTTGACCATTGAGGGTGTCCTGGCCCACCCCTGGCTTAACTGCACTGAGGCCTTGGACAATGTGCTTCCCTCTGCCCAGATGATGATGGATAAGGTGAGCTATTCTTGACAGAAAAAGTTACATTACAAAAAGAGAAGGCTTTTGTGATACTATATTAGTGGTCATAGCCATACATTAAGTATGTATATACCAGTATAGTTTAACCTTGCAGCTCCTTTTTTAAATATTTATTTATTTATCTATTTATTGTACTTTATTTTTAGCACCTCCTCTTTACTTTGTATAAACGTGATGAGTGAACCAATAGAAGTGGTTCAGAATTATTTGGAATAAAACCTCATTACATGAATGTCCATTAAAATTAAGAATTTTTTTCCGCTCTTCTTATTATTTAAGCTTATTTAAGTTTTCGAGATATAAGGTTTTCGTACAACAGAGATGAAATACAGTTATTTGCAGTGGAAATAGGTACACAACTTGTACAGAGGACACACTTTTCATGCCATATTTAAGTTTGTTTTCTGTAGAGAATGTTTTCGTCCACAAAACATAATTTGACGAGGGGTGTTCAAGCTTTTGTATACGATTGTACAGTCATACAGAACTGTGCAACAGTCATTGACCACTTTTTTGTTTTTTACTTTGTGTTTTTTTTTTTACAAAATGGCCATTAAGTACAAGTTATTTATTTTGCGGTGTCGGCAAGAAAGAGCGCGCACACACACACACGCGCGCGCACACACACACACACACGCACGCTTATCCTTCTGGGTTGCGGGGGGAGCCTGAGCCTATCCCAGCGGGCGGAAGGCAGGATACACCCTGGACAGGTCGCCAGTCCATCGCAGGGCAAGAAAGAAAACAGGAAACAATTATTTAATAGAAAATATTTTAAACAAAAATATCCTACTCTGTCAGTATTTAATTAGTCTCTCTTTACTTTTGTACACTTTACTGCAACTTAGTCTTCCATCCTTCCCACCTTAAAAACACAGTGGTGTCCTCACAACAAAAGCTGTTCCCAAAGAACTCACTGACGTTATGTTAACATTCAAAGAGTTTCTAACATTCACACAGGCAAAAAAAAAAAACCTTTGATGCCTTACAGCCTTCTCTCTCATGTGCATCTAAAATGGCTAAAGGAGATATTTCTGAGGAGATTAGATATAAGATAATCCACTTGCATAATGAAAGGTGAAAGTCAAAGAAAATAAGTGGGGTGTGGGGTGCGGGTGGGGTGGGGGGTGGGTGGGCTGGGAGCAGTTTCCAAAACTGGAGTTAAAAAAAAATTGTAAAAGATCTAGAGAAAATGAGACTCCTAAAAATGTGTAAGAGCTGGTGTAACACCAAAGCGGTCACCAGCAGATAAACAGTACTTAATCTTTGAGAGAGAGGAGAAAATCAAGCTCCACTCTTGCTTCAAATCTAAAAAAAGTCCACAGGTGTTTCTGTCCATCCTTCCACAGTGAGAAGACAACTGAACACTATGAGTCTGAATGGGTGTGTAGCTGTCAAGAAGAAAACAAATCTCAATAATAAGTAATAAAGGCAATTTGAGATAATATAATGTATGTAATTATAGTTTGAGATTATATTTAGTTGTCGAAGCCTCTTTTCTGCCGCTGAAAAATCAGTAACTTGTAGTTAATGGCTGTTTTGACTGGCAATTAAAAAAAATTAAAGGGTGGTCTCTGAGTTTTGCACAGTACTATGCATAGTATATATGTTGGCATCTTACAGTATAATTAAGGATTAAAATGTGCTGCTTTTTTGTGATTGAGCAGGCAGTTGTAGCCGGGATCCAGCAAGCCCATGCAGAACAGGCTTTTGTGATACTATATTAGTGGTCATAGGCATACATTAAGTATGTATATACCAGTATAGTTTAACCTTGCAGCTCCTTTTTTAAATATTTATTTATTTATCTATTTATTGTACTTTATTTTTAGCACCTCCTCTTTACTTTGTACAAGCGTGACGAATGAACCAATAGAAGTGGTTCAGAATTATTTGGAATAAAACCTCATTACATGAATGTCCATTAAAATAAAATTTTTTTTTCCGCTCTTCTTATTATTTAAGTTTATTTAAGTTTTCGAGATCCCAGCAGTCAGTGGGCGGAAGGCAGGATACACCCTGGACAGGTCGCCAGTCCATCGCAGGGCAAGAAAGAAAACTGGAAACAATTATTTAATAGAAAATATTTTAAACAAAAATATCCTACTCTGTCAGTATTTAATTAGTCTCTCTTTACTTTTGTACACTTTACTGCAACTTAGTCTTCCATCCTTCCCACCTTAAAAACACAGTGGTGTCCTCACAACAAAAGCTGTTCCCGAAGAACTCACTGACGTTATGTTAACATTCAAAGAGTTTCTAACATTCACACAGGCAAAAAAAAAAAACCTTTGATGCCTTACAGCCTTCTCTCTCATGTGCATCTAAAATGGCTAAAGGAGATATTTCTGAGGAGATTAGATATAAGATAATCCACTTGCGTAATGAAAGGTGAAAGTCAAAGAAAATAAGTGGGGTGGGGGGTGGGTGGGCTGGGAGCAGTTTCCAAAACTGGAGTTAAAAAAAAATTGTAAAAGATCTAGAGAAAATGAGACTCCTAAAAATGTGTAAGAGCTGGTGTAACACCAAAGCGGTCACCAGCAGATAAACAGTACTTAATCTTTGAGAGAGAGGAGAAAATCAAGCTCCACTCTTGCTTCAAATCTAAAAAAAGTCCACAGGTGTTTCTGTCCATCCTTCCACAGTGAGAAGACAACTGAACACTATGAGTCTGAATGGGTGTGTAGCTGTCAAGAAGAAAACAAATCTCAATAATAAGTAATAAAGGCAATTTGAGATAATATAATGTATGTAATTATAGTTTGAGATTATATTTAGTTGTCGAAGCCTCTTTTCTGCCGCTGAAAAATCAGTAACTTGTAGTTAATGGCTGTTTTGACTGGCAATTAAAAAAAATTAAAGGGTGGTCTCTGAGTTTTGCACAGTACTATGCATAGTATATATGTTGGCATCCTACAGTATAATTAAGGATTAAAATGTGCTGCTTTTTTGTGATTGAGCAGGCAGTTGTAGCCGGGATCCAGCAAGCCCATGCAGAACAGCTGGCAAACATGAGAATACAAGACCTTAACGTCAGCCTCAAGCCGCTCAGCTCCGTCAACAACCCTATTCTGAGGAAAAGGAAGCTGGGGTTGCTAGGGTTGGTGTCTCTCTCTCTTCTCTCTTTACTTAAGATAGCCGAGTTTGTTGTTTGCCTATCACCGTTCGAATACTGGTTACTTTAAAACAATAAACAAAAATATAAATACTTGCTCCCCATATGAAGTAATCATATATTAAACCACTTAACAGATTTTAAAGTTGTAAAATCTAAATCAGGCCATGTATGGAACCAAGTTTTCCTCCCAGTTAAACAGTAGATTACAGTTGCCAGTTCTACACTTTACATTATACTAAGACACCATTTACTTCACAAACCTCACTGATTTTATCAGTACCAGAACTTTAAAGGGCCCATATCATGCATTTTTCTTTATTGTCAACCAGAGGTCCACTTAGAACATTAATGTGGATTTATATACTACAACCAATCCTGGTCCTGGAGATCTACCACCCTGGAGAGTTCAGATCCAACACACCTGTCTCATATAGTCAGATGCCCCCGAAGGCCTTGATTACCTGGATCAGGTGTCTTAGATTAGGATTGAAGCTAACCTCTGCAGGGTGGTAAACCTCCAGGACCAGGATTGGGCACTTCTGAGCTATATGGACTGGGGAGTGAACAGTTTGTATAGACACTTTTAGCAATGTTTACATACAGCGTCTAACTTTTACATTGCAAACTGAAGGACTTGTACTCATTTCATGCTGTAAATATGAGCTGTGTTTTGTTGGCCCATATAGAACAAAGCCTAGCGATGGCTTCTTCATTAACGATCCTGAAAATGGTGCCGAGGACTCCAACGTTGCTCTGGAAAAACTAAGAGATGTCATTGCACAGTGCATCCTCCCACAGGCTGGTAAGTGAGATAATGAAGAGCTCATTGTGGTAATTATGGGATTATTCTGGTAATATGCGCCATGTCTTGCTTTTCTCATGTGCATAAACTCATTTTGGCTGATGTTCACAGGAGAAAATGAGGATGAGAAGCTGAATGAGGTGATGTATGAAGCGTGGCGTTTCAACAGGGACTGCAAGCTGCTCCGTGATGGGCTGCAAGGGCTGAGCTGGGATGGTAAGTATACTTACCAATTTAAAAGAATGTTCCAACAATTTCAGGCAAGAACCTGACTTTGGCCTCATCTAAATCTCCTTATCAGAAAAATGTTACCAGCATTAAAAGAATAAGTAGGATATTTTGATAGCCTAAATTAGTAGGTAAGTAGTAATGTTAAGCTGGACAGAACAATAGACTGTACAGTAGACTTTTAGTTGTTAGAACACCGGTCTAAGTCTTTAGGATTCAGCAATTGGTGGTAACGTTACTAGTCAGCTAAGTTTGCTAATGCTAACATTAGCGGTGCGCTCATACGCTACTTGTTTATGTTGGAGGAGAACAGTCTAGTGGCTGAGGATAGATTACAAAACTGCCATCTTGCGATCAGGGGTTTAAACACAACACAAGAACCACGATCTGCCAGGAATCTTTGCATGTAAACTATTAATTTTTGTTGTCTTTGAGAATCAATATAGTATCGCAAAACATCGCGATACTCAAGCGTGTCGATATTTTCCAACACCTCTAGGATCAGGTGGGGAAATCAGCTTTTGTGAGTCGTGTTTTCTCCACGAGGCTAAGGTTGGCTTTCTGTTCGCCAGCTTCTTATTAAAATATTCCATACCACCTTAAATGGAGAATGTAATCACTGCTCCATTTAAGGTAGAATGGAAAATGGAATAAGAAGCTAACTTCAGTTTTGCCTTTTCTCATCATTCCAGTAACTGGCACATTGGTCTTTAGCCTAGTGTTTATGTACTGTTATGCATTGTGTAAGTATTTAGCTTCTACTTAGACAAGCCCCTTAATACTGAAGTGCTGTGACAGCTGGGCTGTTGGTTGTTGACTGTTATAAAATGCACTAATTACAATATTTTACCGTATGCATTGACTTAAAATCACACAAGTTAACCAGCTTTGCTTGCTGAGCTTTGTGTTTTGCTTTTATTTGCACTGTGTATGAATGTTTAGTTTTATTTTTTGTCTCCTTTTAGGTCGGGCTTTCTCTGATAAAGTGGATCGCTTGAAATTGGCAGAGATAGTAAAACAGGCCATTGAAGAAAAAACAAACTTAGAAGACTCCCAATAGCAAGTGCTGCATTTCTATTTCCTTTTGTACTGTTTATTATAATTGTTCTTAAGCAAATAACTGTAAAGAGTAATTTTTATGTAAATTGAAGCGCATGCTTTTTTTCCCTTCTCCATGGACACACTTGCGAGCCTGTTGTACAGCTGTAGATATGACCAAGACGTTGTTGGTACGATTACTTTTTTTCTACAGATGACAGTGAAAAAAAACACATTTTAAAAAGCATATTTTTGTTTTTGCAAGAAAAAATGAAAAAAAGGAAAATAATTGTTTCAGCACCAACTGAGAAGGAAGGGAGCCCTTTATGATTCATTTAGGAAATGAGATATTTTTACCTTTTTAGTTTTGACTTCCTTTTTCTTTTAACAATGCCTGTAAGTCTATTTATTAAAAGAAACAAAGAACACATTTGATAGCAGAACTTCCAGAAGAAGAAATGAACATGCCTCTGAAGAGGATGGGGTTGAAGGTTAACTTGTTATTCATATAGATTTCCATATAGGATTGAAAACTCATGGTGATTTTATTACCCCAAAAAAGTTGCTAAAGAATTTGAGTTAACATCATAAAGCTGCCTTCAGAATTGCAATCAAATATATATCATTTCATATCAGCACATAGTTGTAACTGGACTGTGAAAAATAGTACAAATTAATACCTTCCATCCTTTTCTAATTTGCTCCCCTAGCTTTGATCTTGCTAAACTGAGTGAAAGAATTGTAAGCTGTTTTTTTTATTTTTTTTTTTATCAGTTAAGGATATTAAATTATATAACTCCCATATATGTAATAATCTGTTACCAAGTGAAGTCATGCTGGCATTATTTTTCTTTTCTTTAATCAACTTTATTTCGATAGTAAATCTCTTTAGCTGACAAATCGATATTCTCAGCTGATTGGAGAAAACAGTTGATGAATTATGACTCAGCAAAACTACAGCCTTGTGTGTGTGTGTGTGTGTGTGTGTGTGTGTGTGTGTGTGTGTGTAAAAGAGAGAGAGAGTGAGAAAGAGAGAGAGAGAGCAAGAGAGCAGAAACAAGTAAATGCTGCTTCCCTTTTGATCTTTAAAGGAAGTAGTTCTTACTGACATTGCACAGGCAGTGGTCAGCCAGCGCCTGTTTTTCCCAAAAGCGTTGGTAAAAAAAATCTTAATACGGTGTTTTCATTCAGTTCAAACTTTACAGTACGCTTAGACTGTTTACACCTGGTTGTTTCATGTGTCTTGAGTAGCAGGATAATATCTGGATGGATATTATCCTAATGCACATAAAAATGCAAGTGTAAAGATGCATTTAAAACAGACTTAAAGGGGAACTCCACTGATTTTTGAAAAATTTGGCACAATTAAATGTTTTCTTATGTAAACAAAGTCATTCCGAGTGATGTACTGTGAAATACTCCGTCCTAGAAAAACTTACCGAGTCAGAATTGTTCACAGTGGTGGTGATAGAAACCAGACGTCTGAAGAGTTTAATGCCTTTGAAATCCCCCTCACAGAAAGTTATTACATGAAATGGTTAGATATCTCTGATACATTGCTTTATGGTGGTTTTGTATTTTTGTTTTAGCTTAAAATGTATGTTAATTCATTTATTTTGATCCATTTATGGCAGAGTGGTATATGCAGGGTGTAAGGCGAAAACTCAGACACTTGTAGGTTCACTAGTGATTTGGGATTGTAAATAAAACGGATATATTGATGTTGTAGACATTGTGAGCCTGGGTTCCTATTAGGACCACTGTAAAGAAATCTGAGTCTCTACAAATGAAGTATTTCACATCAAACCGCTCTGACGTTGTTTATATCCCAAGAACTAAATAATTCAGAAACTTTGAAAAATTGGTGGAATTCCTCTTTAAAGCTCATCACTCAGACCACTTCCGGAATCTGTCTCAATAAGCCACATTTGGCAATCAAAACCCCTCTGAATATAGTGATACCGCCTATGCCTGCTGTTCCACATATAGGAAAGTGGCTGCCACCTTCTTGCTTTCTTCTTTATTTTTTTTATTTCTTTGTTTCTTCCACAGCAGCCATTTTTTTAAAGAACAAGAAAAATGAGATACAACACAGTCAACTGGTTGTTGTATATGAGCTAATTTGCATTTTACTCAGCATGAAGCAATCATATTTCAATCTGACTAACCAGAGACGCATTTGACTACTAAGCATAAAAACTTGCCAAGTTGCAGTCTAGATACTAGTCGCATGAAACAACCCAGTGCAAATGGGGTCTTAAGTTTCTGCAAGAATTACAAGGCATTTCTAGTTAAGAAAGAATTGTCAGTCATACGGTACGGTACCATCTACCAAATGTGTGTACTGTAGATGTAATTGGAAATCTAAGTACCTTAATTCAAGATAGACGAATATGGGCCTAATATCTCATGTAGGCTATCAGTGCTAGTTAATTAGATAAATGAAACCAGGATATAGAAAAACCCCAAACCTGACCATGCTGTTTGTTTGATTTTCTTCCTTCACCATTGTGGCTTGAAGGCTGTCTGAACATGCTGTATAGTAGAGGGCGCTGTATAGTAGTGGTTCTCAATCCTGGAGCACCCCTGCAGTGCACATTGTGGTGTTTTCCCTGCACCCAACAAACCTGATTCAACTCATCAGCTAATCAATAAGCCTCTTCTGAGTCACACTTTCTGTTAGAGTGGGGGGAAAATACTAATCTGAAACAAAACAGCGGCACTCCAGCCCTGTGATTGAGAAGCACTGCTGTGCAATTCAGCATTTATGGTGATCACTGCACTATGATGTTTCGGGAAAGCAGGCCAAGAGGTACTACTTCTCACTGCTGATTATCACCAAGGTGATGTCACCTAAATGGACTGATTGGCTCAGGGCTGCCATAGCAACAATTCATCCATTTGTAGTGATCTTAAGATTCAGCACTACCCCTGTCTTTTTTGGGAAAATATCTACTCATTGTTTTCTACCCTAACTAACCATCATAAGCCACGGACTACATATTAAGTCATTGCTCCATGACTTTGAATGCCTTCTTCCAGGTATGGACCTACAAAGAATTGAATGGTGGACAAACTATCATACATCTAAGATTATACAGTTTACTTAAATCTCTAATTACCAGTTTCACAGAAAGCTGGAATAGCTCCCAAGAGTCCCTGCAACAGTTCAGCCTACCCTGTGTATTTAATGGTTGCTCTCAGCAAGACATAACTGAATTACAGACTTTTTAAATGTAGCAACGCATCTGGGGACACTTTTTCTGAAGACAAGTGGTTCTCAGCATGTTGGACATAACCGCTGAGCCAGCTTCAGGTTGCCTTATGCCCAGCCCTTCTCAAACCATGACAAATCACAAAGCAAACCACAAAGGTAGAGGCTTTTTCTAGCAGCTGTCGTCTTAGCATGGCAATATTTTGTTCTCTCTTTGTGAAACCGGTCAGAAAAAAGGGCTTGTGGCTCTACCAAGACCAACTTTTGCCTTGCTACTTATGAGACTCATTTGTTACCAGCGCTTCCACTTTTGTTGTTTTTATCATATTGTAATTTATTTAATTAATTTTCTATTATTCTATTTTTACCCTTTTCTGATGTGGCACATAAGCACTTATCATTATCATTTCATGATGGAAGACCTGTACCTCAGACAGTATTTTATTTTTAATTTTTTTATTTTATTTTTATTTTAATTTTGTCTTCTCCTCTTTGAAATGTCCTGACCATGCTGAAATATTTGTATTAAAGGAATTCCTTGCTACAGCATTGAGAATGTGTGCTATTTGTGGCTGTAATGTACGTGGTGATCAGTATGAATTGGACAGTTATTACTAGATGTAATTTCAAAACAATAGAGAAGCATCTTCTAGGAAACATTGAAAATTGCATTTGCAATCTTCTTAAACTGCAAGGTGACAGTAGCTTCTCAAAGCACATACTTGCGCGACTGGTAATGAACTTATTTTCGAGCAACTGGGGAATGTCATTTACATTACACTACCAGTGACCACTAGGTAAACTGAAGGGTCAACGTAGGGGTGGGAAATATGACTTGATCTTTATTATCATTGTTATAAATTGTCACATTATGCTTTTCTGAGCATGTGGATATTTCCAGTACTTAAAGAACAGTGATCAACTGCAGGTGTGATTACAGACAGAGCATATTCAAGCCTAGTTCTAGGTAGCTGTTTTAGTACATTAAATCATGTTAAGGTTTTTTTGATGTTAAGCATTTTGGAATGACCCAATAAAAATCATTGTATTTGTAGTTTTTGGTAGCCTGTTTAAAACATGGCACTACTGCTTCTTTTTTCTGTTCCAACATATCAAACCTCAGAAAAACAAAATATGTAGCATGAAATTGTCTGAAATATCGTGATTTTTGCTGTATCACCTAGCCTTAGGTCAAAGTGAACATTTTTATTTATTTTTTTTAGTTCAGTGTGATCAATGTGTCCGAGGGAATTTGACCGATTTTCCAAAATTTCTACATAAATTGGTGGTTTCACATCAAACCACTCTGAGTGACTTTTGTTTACATCCAGAGTGGTTTGATGTGAAAGGGTTCATTTGTAGAGAAACTTACCAATACAGATTTCTTTACAGTGGTGCTGATTGGAACCAGGGGTCTTGATGTTTGCAACACAAATATAGCCATTTTATTTGCCATTGAAAACCTCCAGTGAATCTACAGTCTCCTTTTTTATATGTAATGTTGTTGATGGTTAAATAATGTTTAATCAGGGGGAAGAAACTTTTACTTGGTAACTATTTTGCAGTAAAACACCCTTCTTGTATCCCTCCACCATGGCTGGATTAAAATAAATTGATTGAAATACGTTATAGACCAAAATCTTTATTACAAATCTACTGTAAAACAATGTCTCAGACATCAGACAGTGTATTCATAACCATTTTTATGTAATAACTTTCTAGGAGGGAGATTTTAAAGGCTTTGAACTCCTTTGACGTCGGTGCTTATCACCACCTCTGTAAACAATTCTGACTCGGTAAGTTTCTCTAGAACCGAGCATTTCACAGCAAACCACTTTGTTGACCATTTAAATGGGCAGGAAAATAAAAAAAAATGAGTCCCTCTTTAATGCGAGGGCACAAGATTAAGAGAAAATGCTCGTTAAACTTAAAATCAAGGGTTTACAATTAAGGTAAAAACATTTCATTGTAAAACGAGGTTTACGTGAATAATGGCGTAGTGTAAACAGTTGTCCTCTTGTAAACTCAAAGCATGTGCTCAGTTATTTTATTAGAATAGAGACAATAAAATTATTACAGTAGCAAATAGTAGAAATGCCACTCTCTTTACAGCTATAAGCATGCCATGTGGCAAAAAAATATATATTATATTGAGTCACATTCCTGATATTTCACGTATGAACGTGCGTATGTGCGTATGCGACTCTCCATGAGAAGCCGGCTGAGCTCACGTGGCCGCCTCAGCACTACCGCTCCGCTCCCGTGGTGATCTGTCAACTTCCTGTAAATAGTGCGCTGCGCCCCGTCCCACATCTCGCAAAACTGAGAAAAGACAGCGAAATTTCGCTACAATGTTCATGGCATGCAGCTTGGACGACAGATTTATGTTTATATTTCATGATTTTTTACAATGTCAAGGGGAACGCGAGAGCGAAATTTAAAATCGGAGAGATACCCGCCTGTGCTGCGTGTATGTATCCTTCCGCTACTTTGTGTGTCTTTTCAGCCTGTTTAGGTCTTTCACAGCAACGAAGATCCTGTGTTGAACTGATGATATAAACTGAAACGAAAAAAGGACGAATTTTTATTCTGACTTTTGTGGACATAGAGACTATATGGACAGCCTGTGTACTGTCTTTCAAACAAATTAAGTATTTTTGTTTTAAAGGGGCAAAGATAAGTAAGATAGCTGGTTTACCAACTAGCAATTGTGGCTAGCAGGCTAACGTTAGCTGTCACTCGTTAGCTTCTCTGTCAGACAGCGTCTGAACGCGCGTGTCGTCCTCTCTGTCGCTGACAGTGTGTACGAAACGTTTTCTAAACACCTAGAACACCCTGCTCAAAGCGGTCGTTTATGGGATAACCATGTCAATGAAGCAGGCCGGTGGAAATCGCAAACCCGGCGGGAGCAGCAGCGGGGCTGCCTCGGCCTCTGGCGCCGGAGGCTGCGGAGGAGCTGCGGGACGACAGAGTTTGGGCAGGTGGGTTCACAGCAGAGCGGCTCGGACAGGCTGCTTTTCCTACTGACGCTGTAAAATGACTGTGCAGTGTCGCTGTTTCGAATGTACAGAATGCTCACTGTAACGTTAAAGTGGTGAAATTGCATGGCTTTGCTGTCAGGGAGAGTGCTGCTGTTAGCTCGCCGAGTTAGGCCGAGCACGGGAGAGCGTTTTTTTCTTTTGGTTAGGCCAGGTTTACCGGGATGGGGATTCGCACGTCTGTCCACAAAAATGTGCTGCACCAACTGTGGCTGGACACACCAAATGGTCCAAATGGTCGTCGCCACCATTTCGTGGAACCAAACCAATGGAAAATGAGCGGATTTGCCCGTTCTAGCAGTAGCAGTGTTGTCGCTTTTCTTCAGCTGTGTCCTTTACCGGCCGGTTTGACTGCCTTTTAACACCAGGATGGACAGTAAAATGAGCACAGACTGTTTTTTAATCTTGTCAGACCGTTCAGTGTATACATTGTTTATTTGCATAGTGGTCCGCCTTGTAGCTAGCTTGACGGCCTTGAATTTTAAGTTAGATTAAACAGTGTCAAGTCAGCATAGTAACTGCGCGCTAATGCCTTTTCTTACAGAACAGGGCCAGACTAGTGGACTAACCTTGATGACAGTTGGGGTAGCTAGTTAATGGAAAATTGTCATTTTTACTGTCCCACAGCAAAGCCAAATGTTATAGATTTTAATGGATAAGTAGTTTCGTTATTTGTGTTTGCTGCTTCTTTTTGCTGATTTCCTTCATCAGAAATTTCATCTGGGATTATACACACGAGATATGTCAGTAAATAAATCTGGCCCACATCTTTAAACGTCATTTAGATCTGGGCGATTTGTTTAGATATTGTGAACCCAGCTAACAGCAGCAGGTTTAGTGTTGATATTACACTGATGTAGTAGCTGGCGAGCTAAAGACGTTTTATTTTATCTGGAACTATGTGAAGGATATTTTTACGTTTCCAGCTTTGCAGTTTTAAGTAGATTGTAGGGAGAAAGGCTGTGATATTGGACATGTTAAAGGGGAATTCCACCAATGTTTCAAAATTTCTGAATAATTCGGTCCTTGAGATGTAAGCAGTGCCATTCAGAGTGGTTTGACGTGAAATGGTTCATTATAAAGAAACTTACAGCCTCAGATTTTCTTCACAGTGGTGGTGATGGGAACCAGAGGTTACAATGTCTAGAACACAAATATAGCCATTTTATTTACTATCCAGAACCACCAGTGAATCTACATGTGTCTTCTGAGTATTTATATGGAATGGTAATGATGGTAAAATAGAGGAAAATCTGAAAAAGTAGGAATTCTTTGGGGACTATTTTGCCCTACAGCGCCCTGCATGTACCTCTCCGCTATGAATAAGTTAAAATAAAGTGATTAAAATACATTTTAAGCCAAAACTTTCATAGAGCCATGTATTCATAACTCATTTCATGTAATCACTTACTGTGAGGCAGCTTTCATGGGTGGACGTCTCGTTCCTATCACCGCCGCTGTTAACAATTCTGACTCGTTAAGTGTCTCTGGGACAGAAGAGTTTACACCAAACCACTTTGAATGACCTGGTTTACATCTTACCCGTTTAATTATGTTTAAATTTTTGAAAAATCTGTGGAATTCTCCTTTAAGACTGTGTGACGCTTTGGCGTAGTATCGTTCAGTAACGTAGCAACGGGCGCACGTGCACGAGAGAGCCGCACGTGAGAAGCGTGCAGCACCATCAGGCCTCATGGTTAAAGGGGGGCAACGTTATAAAAGCTTTTTCATTGGCATTTTGTCTGGAAAGATGACTGAAACGTTTCGCGCTGTTCTAAAGATCGGCGATGCCACGGATTACGAGGCTCGGCTTCTGCTCGCTAAAATGTAACGTTAGTGTAGCCTTGGTTTTGGTAAATAGTATCGTTACGGTTTACGTAAATCGGAGTATTTAATCGATTTAGCGAGAACGGAGCCCTGGCACAACAGCCTGTACCATCACCACCACCTCTATTACTACTGCTGCCGATGCCTCCTTCACCATTGACTCAAAGGGGCTTCTCATGCGTGCAGCTGCGCTTGCGCACAGTGCACCCAGTAGCTTATGCCTGTGATGTATCCTGAATGGGGAAACTGTACAGTCTCAAATAAAAGATGGTTCTTCAAGGGTTCTTTAGTGAAGACATTGTTTTTATATAGAACCATGAACACTCAAAGAACCATTTGCATGCTTAAGTGGTTCTTTGGATTAATGGAGAATGTGTTGTATATGGTTCTACATAGCACTTAAAAAGGGTTCTGCTATTGTTACAAGCTTGACATCACAATTGCAGAACCCTTTTTGGGGCTGTATAGAACCATTTTCAAAAACGTTCTATATAGAGCCATATACAACACATTCTCCATCAGTCTGAAGAACCATGGGATTTTACCATGCAAAGAACCATGTAAGCATGTAAATGGTTCTGTGAGTATTCATGGTTCTATGCAGAATCATTGTCTTGATTAAAGAACCGTTAAGAACCGTCTTTTTTATGAGCGTAGGTATTGTCGATTTTGATGATTTGCGTTGGACCACAAGACTTTTCAGGTTTATTCAGGTTTAGTAAACTCTACGTTTCACGTTTGTGTTAAGTCCTCTGGTGTTCTCTTCTAAGCAGCTACAGTATTTGCAGTTGTCTTTAATTTAAATTAGAAGACGTCTTGTTTGTGATGCAAGTCAGGCATGTTTATTTTAGAAATGTCATTTATTTTTTCAAAACCGTTTTAGGAATCTGATTGTTTTCAGAAGAATCAAGAGTCAGCTACATAATTCAAAGGCTTTTATAAAAACTGCATAATGTCATTATGCAGTCAGTGTTGAATGTGTTTTTAAAGTTTGGTTTCAGTCAAATTGTAGTATTAACACTTGTCTAGGTGTTGATGCCAGAAGAAATATCAGAGTAAATGAGGCTACTTTAAGAAGACCATTTTAGTAGTTTATCATTTGTCAAGTTTAGCACCATCAGCAACGTTGCTGATGGTGATAAACTTGATAAATAATCCTTATTAATCCTTTGTTGAAGCCTGATGTACAAATATCTGATATTTTCTTCACCCACCTACAATGGAAATATTAAAGGGACTTTCACCATTTTTTCTAAATTCTTGCCTTATGAAATCATTAAGATATAAACAGAGTAATTCAGAGTGGTTTGATGTGAATTGACTGATGTGAGTCAGAATTGTTCACATCAGTGGTGATAGGAACCAGACATCTGAGGCATTTAATGCCTTTAAAAGGTACCTAAGAGTAAGGCTGAGTTCAGACTACAGGCAAATCGGATTTGTTGTGAATGATTCAAAAGACACTTTGAAATCCAGTTTGAGCAGTCTGAGCGTCTGTAAAAATCCGATTGGAATTCGGACCACCTCCAATTGTGATTTGCATCCAATTTGCAAAAATCTAATTTCATGTGTTTTTTGTTGTCCAGACAAAATCAATCTGAATACAACCTGGATAGGCCAAAAATCATATTTGGGCTGGTACTCTGATCAGTGCCTCAGTTATTACATGAAAAATGCTGTCTGATGTCCGAGACATTGGCTGTGTTTACATGCAAAGATTTTTGTCAATCCGACTGAATACGTTCCGATTATTGATCAAGACTGAAGTGTTTATATGCACCTCTATTCAACGATCTGATGGGAACTCTCAGTTTACGTGCTCACTACAAGTAATGCCATCCCAAATTATGTGCATGCATAGATTACCACTTATGGTGGACGTTACCATCACAACAAGGATCATGTCCAGTCAGAGGGACGCGAGAAGCGGCATGTTATCTGAGTTTTCAGCTGGCGTGCTTGTGTTTTTAATAGTTTTAAAATTATGGTAGATTCAGGAACACATACTTCACATGTTCTTATTAGAGAAGGCGAGAGAGGAAGGCATCATGTTCTGAGACGTATAATCTGGACGCCACCGCTGTCTTTTAAAGTTCAAAACATAAACTTCGTCTCCTCTGCAGACCAGTACTGCTCCCGCCATGTTGAATGTTATATACTTTCGCTATGATGCGAACGCACCTGTGCAGAACATGCTTAAACTTTCCGGTTGGGAACGTAATCAGACACGGGCGTTTACATGGTGTTATAACCATGTTTCAGGCAATTTGATACTAAGCCATGTCTTTTGAAGCCTGTTTACACCTTGCATTAACATGTGCTTCATGTCTGGATCGAATCTGGATGAACTTTGGCTGGATTCCACTTACACTTTTCACTAAAATGCGTAGTTTGATTTTATATCCCATGTAAAAAGCACATTAGCATGTACATCATTTCCATTTTACTCTTGTTTATGGCTTTCCCCATTATGATACAAGCCGACAAGTTTGGCCCAGATTGCAAGAAGCACTTAGTTTGCGCAAAACTCCAGCTTCGCGTATCATCCATCTTTCATTTCCTTGTTTATCCTCTCATTTGTTAATCAGCACTCTGCAAACTTATTTCCGCACAAGTAATTGTACACGGATAATAAAAACTGTTTTACACTTGTGGTAAATTTAGTCAAGTTCCATCTCTGACCACCTCCTAATGTGGTTTTAGTGATCTGATCGTAATCCGATCACGATGCGTCCTGGGGGTGTTTACACCTGGCTTTTCGTGCACTTGGGTGAAACTAAAAATGCATGTTGATGCAAGACGTAAACGGGTCCTGATTTTATTTTATTTTTATTTTTTTTTTATTTTAGTGATACTCTTGTAGATAAGGACAGTTCTATAAGTGTAGTGGGATAACATTTTATTATTATTATTTTTTTTTAAAAGCATGATTACGCAAATTCATTTTTCACTCTAGTGTGTCTACAGTGTGCAAGCTGTCCACTTTCATCATTTGTCGAGCTGTGTTAATAATAGATGTCAAGACAGCTTTTAAACTATTACTGAGATGTTTGGATTGAGAATGTTTGTCTTGTGCTACTCCAGCTTCCACTTTTGTGGGTGTAAATTAATAGAGCTAGAAGATGAACTGTAACATGGCTAGGATTTAGGCCCACGTCGCAGTGTAGGAAGCTGACACTGGAATTTACTTTAAAAACTGAAATTCATTCTGTCATACCCATTTTATGATAATAGTCGTTATGGTTGAGCTTTCGCTTTTATTTTCTACAGGGGACGCAACAGTGCCAAAGTACCCTCCGCTACAGTAAGTCTCAGATGTTTTTTTTCTTGCTGGCCATTATCTGATCACAGGATAGGCAGTCGATTCAAACAAAATATACTTTGTTCATGTTTGCCTTGGCTAGAACAATAACTGTTCTGTCCTCTGTCTTTCAGGTGCCCTTCAGTGGAGTTTATGCAAACATGAGGATGGTTCACGTCCTGACTTCGGTAGTGGTACGTTCAGACTTCTGTTTTAATAGTTTGCTTTTCCCAGATGTTCTCTGAGTAATTTTTGCCTTGCACTGGTAGGTTTTTATTCAACTTAAATTACTGTTACCATAGACAGAAACTTCAGTAGATATCTGTAGCCTACTGTTTGTTAGTGAGAAGTTGTCTTCTTTTGTAATGTTTTGATATTTGTGATATAATGTAAAAATTTCAGTCAAAATAATCAGTGTGTTTTTGCAGTCATATATATAGATGTTATTTTTCCTGACTATCTGCATGATTTTAATCCATTTTGATAGATACAAATATCAAGTTTTGTCTGACCTATTGTACAGGGCACCAAATGCGAACTTAAAGTTAAAAATGGAGTGATCTACGACGGTGTCTTCAAAACATACGGACCAGAGGTACAAAAATGAACTAAATCAATGAATTAAAATGCGTAATGTCTAAATGCAGTCTTGAAATATTAGCACATTTCCATGTTAATGATTACATACCTTTTATTATTGTTATAATTGCTTATAGTATGACAATGTGGACTAACCTTTAACAAGGGATGAAAATCTGTTTACCTGTCTCCACAGTGTGATCTTGTCCTGGATGCGGCTCACAGAAAGAGTCCTGAGCCCAGCATGGGTCCTCGCCGTGAAGACATAGTAGAGAGCATCATATTCAAGTCCTCAGATGTTGTGGTTGTGCATTTTAAAGATGTGGACCTCAACTATGCCAAGAGAGGTAGGACTGTTTTCATGTTACTTTAGCTAATTATTGTGCTGATTGTAATGATTGTTTTCCTGACAGTGAATTTTGCCTTCAAATTTTTGGGTCTATGCTCACAAGTCACTGAGGGAAAGCATGCTTTGTTTAGTTTAAACCTAAAGATTAAACCTAAACCAAGACTAATCAATGTTTTCGACAATAGTTCACCACTGACATTAGTGTACTAGGCTCAATTCATGTCCATTAAGCTGGCCCTCAATTTGCTGACCTCAACATCCTAAGCTGGATGTATGAAACACAACTTATTAAAAGAATATTAGCACACAAATAACATCAGTCTTTCTTTGAATTTCTTGTCTTTTTATCAAACAGACGCACACACTAGATCATAGGTATACATTCTGGACCTTGAATCCAGTTCCCGGTCCTGGATTTTGTAAGCACTGGTAGGTATGACACTAAGTGTCAAATCAGCTACCTCTGTTAAATATGCATGATTGTAGAATACAGGACCAGAAGCTGGATTCAGAAGTCTAAATTTAAAGATCTCTGTACTAGACATTTATGCAAAAAGAGAGTATCACACATAATTGCTTCTTGGCTGTGAATATACAGCCAAACTCATGTGCATAAATATAGGGTTTGGGAAAAAAAGGATGTCATTCTGTCTTACAGTGAAAGCTGGTGAAGCATTTTACTACAAAATGGCAAGCTGCCCTGAAATTGTAAATTGAGATCCTTGAAGTTCTGGTTATCATGAAGACACTTAAGTTATAAAGGCACTCACGCATTTACCAGTATTCAATAAACAGCTCCACCATCTTTGGGCATACATGCCCCTTCACATTTTCTCCGTCTCTGAGCTCTTTCATTGGCTGTTGCCTGAATCACACATTCAGTTATGTCGCTGACCCTCTTGCACTATGCACAGTTGACATTAAATATAGATATATATATATAGATATATATAGATTCGCTTCTGATTGTGATAATTTGTTAAGAAGGCTAAATCAGGGTTAAAATCAGGCTAAAAATAGTACATTGTCCACCCGGCTTTAGTGTTCTACATACTTTGGGTGTGGTTTTGTTGCTTTCTGCTAGAGTGAGCAAAATAATACTCTAATAATACTAATAATCCACTGTGCCATGACGCACTCAATTTTTCACAAGGGGTACAGCATCATTGCTACATATAGGTTTAGTTCCATGTGATGGTAGATATATTGCCATCACATACAACTGGTTAGGTAAGATCTGAAATACAGCTCTGAAGGTAAACTAGCACCAACAGCAATAAAAAGATGAGGCCACAAGGCCATCTCAGCATTAAACCACATTAGAGAAAAAAAATGTTTACTGCTTTTCAAGTCCCTTGATAAAGACAACCCCAAAGTTGGAATTAGAACCCATTCATTATTTAAAATCACCTCATCTTCAGAGCTGCCAAAGAACAAAGAAAACATAATACACTCTACATTCACCGTATTTTAATGGCGCCCAAAGACAACTGAATTGTCTTTTCATTGCAAAAAAAAAACTGATTAAAAATGTTAAATGTTTTAAGAGTGCAGTGATAAGTCATAATGCTCAGATAATGTGAGTTTTGTAGTTTGCACTTGGTTGACCCCAAAACAAAACAACAAAATGACTTCTCAACCTTGACTTCATAAAAAGGTCGGTACTGTCAAGACAGTTTTTCTACAAAATAGACTCTGGACCAATACAGAGGACTGTCTACAGTTCCAGAAAACACTCTGTTCATTGAAAATGCTTGTTTGCAAAGTTAGCCTGTTTTAAGGCTAGAAAGGCTTACATAGTAATAAGTTGAATCAGAGCCTCATTTTCTGTGTTTCACTTATGTCGTATCACTTATTTCTGTCACTTGTTAATTCTCACTTTGTGTTACTTGAGCACCTGTTCATTCTTATTGCAGTAACTATGCAAAATAACATTTAAACAGTGGGTTTAATCCCATCAAGCTGGGGGCTTTTAGCTAGTATAAAACAAACCATAGAATAACCCTCAGGTTATAGAATCCCTGCTTGCATTTCCCTGTAGGTAAATATTCATCTTCATTTATATTTATCTTTTCTCGAGTGTGAGCAGTGAGCAAAATGACAAAAAAAGATGTTATGTGGAGATGTTGATGGTTGGTTGTAAATTCCCAAAGTAAAAATAACACTTCTGACTTAAGGCAGCTGTGTAGATATTTAAGCTAATTAAGAGTAAAGTTAAATTGCTTTTGAACAGCTGAATGTATTGTGTATGGAACTTTTGAAAGCACTGCGTAAATTGAATAGCTACTCCCGTCTTAGCAATTCATGCTGAGGTGTTTTATCCAGTGCAAATCAGTGCAATGCCAGTGGGTCTCTCTACGTTCTTTGTGATAAATAAATAATAAATATTTCAAGACCGTCCAAAAATCCAAAAAGCAACCTCATTGCTTGTCATGGGCTGATTAATGGGGTCTGCTTCTTTCTTGATGTTGAAAAAGATGTGGGCCTGTTTCAAAACGAGCACAATTTTTCAAGATGACATTTTCAGTGCTTTGCAAGTTGTATTCTGGCTATATATGTGTATGCCATGAATGTTGTGAAACTCTGCTTTCTAATCTGATCATTGACTTTCTCCAGCTGACCCTTTCTTTACTCTGTCTCTCTCCTCTTTCAATGGGTGTAGTCTCATCAGAACAAGGTAATAGAACATACATTTTATGTTTTGGAATGTTACAGATCATATTGAGCAAAGTTCAGTGGACACTGCTGCCCTCTGTGGATTGACTTAAGTGCCAGAGCTGTTCTGCAAGCTAATTGGAACCATGTATAGTCATGATTCAGTTCTATAGTTCGACCTTCAGGCCTATCATCTAAAACTACTAGAACAGCAAGATTCCAGGATAATAGACTAATATGAAGAAGGATTGAGTTTGCAAGATATTGGAGCAAATTTCTAGACAACAAATAGGCCTTGGATTAAATTGCCCAAGGACAACATGGCAAGCCTTGGCATGGCAAGCCTTGGCATTACCTAATTTCTTCATATATTTTCAAAAAGCCTTGTAATGTTGTGTATGTCTTCCAAGACTCCACAGTTCCCTTCCTTAGTTGTAATTTTGCGGTGTTCTTTGAGTGCCAAGTCGAACGTGTATGCTCACTTAATGGTGCAGATTGTACCCCCTCTGCCAATAAATTAAAATGGAAAATGTAACTGAAGCACAAACAAGTCAAAACTCTACTCAAAACAATCAAACACAGTCGATCACAAAACAAACCATCAAATTTAGGCCTGTGGAATGTGTTTTAAATGAATAAATGTCTAGATTGTGGTTTCCTCTTGCCTGTTGTTTCCCATTGTAATGAAATGTAACTATGGTGGCCTTATAATTTTTGCCCTAAGTACACTACCATTTATACTTTGAATTGCTATTATTTAACTGCATGATTTTCAGCCTTCATACCTTTTAACATATTCAAGTGTATTGTTCTGCTACGCTATTGCATTGCTTTTGCCGCCTTTTCTCAATTGTGTGTGTGTGTGTGTGTGTGTGTGTGTGTGTGTGTGTGTGTGTGTGTGTGTATATGTGTGGGTTTTTTTTTGCGTTAACTTGGGGTCATATGATCCCAGGGCATGTTCTCAGGAACTGCAAACTGTTTGATCAGAAGATGCCACTGAATAAGACCTATCTAGGCATTTTCTTTTGCACGAGGTTATTCGTTATCCTTGCTTATTGAGTTTGTTGCTCTGTCAGAAACTAAACTGACAAAAGCATCATCTGGTTCTATATGTTACATGAAGAGAGCTGAGGTAACCTAATTAACATTTCCTTGGAAAAGTCATTTTTTAAGGCACAACAAGACTAATGTAACATTCCATTATAACTACTTATTTAAATTTTTAAAAAGAGGCAGATAATATGATTGTTGTGTGCTGCTGAGGACATGACCCTGAAAACCTGCCTGTGCTTCAGTAGAAAGACTGCAAAGCTGCTATCATATCCATAACCACCTTTTTTTTTCATTTGCTTTCTATTCGTATTAACTTGTTAATGCAGTCACTGTTACTCTCTCTTTCTTTTGGTATGTCAATGCATTTGTTTTTTTTTTATTTTGTGTATGTGCTTCAGATAACTTCACAGACACTGCAGTAAGTGCTCGTCTAAATGGAGAACACAAAGAAAAGGATCTTGAGCCCTGGGATGGTGGAGATCAGCATGTCTCAGGCAGCCTGGAGTCTCTTGACAATGATTTGGTAAAGCCTAGCATAGACATATGAAATGTTTTTTGTCGCTGAAGCTTGTTTATAGTACTTGCAGTGAAACTGGTTAATGTTTTGACATTTGCTACTCTCTTGTCAGTCGAATGGTTGGGATCCTGACGACATGTTTAAATACAATGAGGAAACATATGGCGTGAAGTCTACTTATGACAGTAGCCTTTCCTCATACACGTGAGTACCCCCCTTTTTTTCTAGGTTTCCTACTGATTATTTGAAATATGTGAATCTGCACAGGACTGCCATATTAGAATCATTTTATACATTTACCTAGGACCAATTTTATTGAAAACATTCAATCATTCGAACAGTAGTGTATGTTCTTGTTCCCACATTTTTTTTTATTTATTTATATTTTTTTTTATTTATTTATTACATATGCTCCCCAATATCTCAGGGTGCCGTTGGAGCGAGACAATTCAGAGGAGTTCCTAAAGCGAGAAGCTCGTGCAGCCCAGCTGGCTGAGGAGATCGAGGCTAGTGCTGCCTACAAGGCCCGCGTGGCCCTGGAGAATGATGACCGTTCAGAGGAGGAGAAATACACAGCTGTAGTGAGAGATTCACACACCCTCAACAGGTGAAGCATCAAGTTACATGCCAAACTGCCAGCTACACACACACATGGTCTCCTTTTTCACACGTCAGTATATGGTAGTTGCAGTATGAGTGTAAGTAGGCCATCGAGTAATATAACATAAGGAATTCACAGACATTGAGCTTGTTCGTTTGTTTTGGTACGACGCAGAAGTGTAATCATTAGGTGATATTACATACCTGACTTAACGTTTTGTAAGTGCATTTGGACAGAGCCCCGGTTATATGCTTCTCGACAAGTGAAAGGAACATGTAGTGTTTGGTAAAATTCTACAACAGTGAATGATCAATAGAGCAAGACTCCTGAAGTAATAGTATTACAGAACCTGATTTCGAAACACTTCAAGATTAGATCAAGGTTAAAGTTTCAGATCCCTTGGTTTTGCTTGATTGTACGTTCCATTCTAAAAAAGAGTTCCAGTTTTGGAATCTGATATCTACATTCAAAGCTGCTGCAAAATACCTCATACACTTATGACCACATATATCAGCTGAAATTTGTATTAATGTTGCAAGTAAGTCCACATGGATGTCATTACAATATTGTGTTGTTCAGTAATCTTTGGTCATTAGTCTGTTACTGGTTGGTTTTTGCATCACTTTTTGTTGTGCCTAACTCTATCTGCTTTGTGTCATGCTGTACAACACCCCATAGCTGGGGTAACATCTGTGATGCACAGCCTGTTGACTTATTGCTTTGTTTTTAACTATGTCTTCAACAGGGAGAACAAATACATTCCCCCAGGTCAGAGAAACAGAGAGGCAGGAATGTCATGGGGAACAGGGCGGCAGAATTCTCCCAGACTGGTGCAGTGTAGCCCTGGACCACCCACACCTAGAGCTGGACCTCATGACTACAACACATTATCTGGTGTGGATCAACGTGTTGTCAATGGAGGTAATTGTTAATACATCTGTTATGATGGGTTGTTAATTTACATGCCTGATTGATACATTTGACATGTCATATAAATATGCAGGTTCTTAGGAATAACTTTTAAAGGATTTTAAAATGGAAAAAAATGATAGATTGTCAACTTGAAGTAACTTTTGTGCCCTATTCTGTAAGACTGTATTTGAGGTTGAATTCCAACAACTGAATAACTTTTAGATTTTTTTTTTTGTTTTTTTTTCCTAATATACAAGCTGCCTTCCCTTGATACTTTTGGGAAGGGGAGTGTAGCAGAGACCTTCACAATTCCCCTCTGCTTAGATAAGCATTGGAACGCTTTCTTTGGACCTCCATTAACTTCTCCTCAGGCTTTTGCTTGGGGGCTCATGTTCCATTCTTTGCCATAAACCTATTAGCATGTATCTGTTTATACCTTAGTGGTTCAAGTATTGGCCCAGATTTATTGTGGAAAAATTAGTCTCATCTATTCACAGACCATTGCTGCCTATTTTTCAAAGATTTGTCTGGCTTTGGCAGATTAATCTTTGTACTTGTTTTCACTATGTGCCTCCTGTTCTTATTCCTGTGCATTCCTGACTTCAAGTTTAACAAATACCTTTCTCTATTCTCATGTCATTTGTCTTGTGGCTCAGCTGTCAGTTAAATGTATTCAGGTCTTTCTCTTTCTGTCTGTTCTATATCCATTGTGATCTAGCCTCAAGTCCTGCTTCACCTCTTTAGTCAGCTTTTTGTGTTTTACGCTGCAATATAACTTTTAGAGTGATTATTATTTCGAAAAGACAAAGCCTAATTCCACATTCCAGAGGACATTTGGCCTTTTTGCAGCAGTTTCTTGAGATGTTTTCCTTAGGTTCGTGGCTTTTTTCACTCTTAATTTTAGTACGAAAATAGATAGTTAGCTAAGGCTTCGTCCAAGTGTCCAGATATTTTTAAAAATGTTCCCCTACACAAACAGCATTTTTGAAAATCTCTACATATACACAAGAATGCAAAAATGAATAAAAAATGCCCACATTACCATGTCAGTTGATTAGGGGAATAAAAAATTTCATGTCATACACCTCAAGAAGAACATTTGTGAGCATGTGTGCAGCGCAAAATATAGAACACCATAAAGCTAAAGCAGAGACATTCTAACAGAGTGACATTATTGTTTTATGAACACTGTAAACTTTGACTTGCAGACCATCAAACCTCCATAACACGATATTTCACACAGGTTCAAAATTTGAATTTTTGCTTGAAAATAATAATAATAAGCGAAAGAAAACCTACCACTATACCTATACATTACCAGCCTCTGAAACATCCACACAGTTCTGATCAGACAGAGAAGTTGAGTTTTTCTAGTTTTCACCCTATTTGAATTATAGTTAGGCTTTATTGTTGACTTTCTTTTAAACCTGTTTTTTTGGTTAATGATCATCAAGTCATAGATCTTTAGAGTCATTGAAGTATTTTTAATATTTGCAGACACCCCATTTACTCAACGCAGAGTTCTACATGGTGAATAAATAAACAGCAACAAACATATGCAAGTTAATGATGTGATATCAGAATTTTCAAAAAGCTGCGTTTTGCCCCTCCACATAAAGACACTGATAGCAGGGAGCGTTTTCTAAAAGTTCAGTTTCCAGTGAATAAAAATGCTGTTTTCATGTGAACATGTTGGACAGAGGAAAATACGTTTTCAAAAATATCCAAACACATGTGGATGGGACCTAACTAAATGGGTTGTGTTCATCTGATAAGTTTGTGCTACAAGTATGAAAGGCTTGACTTCTTCTTCCTGTCTGTCTAGCAAGTAAAAGGGGCCTGTTGCAAACTAGTTTACTGAAGTCGCAAGTTCTTGCTGCTAAAACCGGATATGTGGAACAGAACAACATAATTCTCTTATTGCCCAGGCCTGTCTCGTCCTCTTCCTCTCCTGTGTGACTCCCTTTCTTTGATCTACCCTCTTTGCTCTGACCACTGTCTATATCTGTCATTTCTGTTGTTGTGTTCCTTTTCTCTCATTTTTGTTTTACATTCAATCCCCATCAGGTGCCCATCCTTGGCCCTCTCGCTGTCCATCTCCCTCCTCTCGCCCTCCCTCCCGATACCAGTCAGGCCCCACCTCCCTACCACCCCGGGCAGCCACTCCCACCCGACCACCCTCCAGACCCCCATCTAGGCCCTCGCGGCCCCCTTCTCATCCCTCTGCCCATGGCTCTACAGCACCCCATTCCACTGTGCCCAAACGTCTATCCTCGGAAGGTACCAGAAAAAGTTGGAGTGGGCAGCCATGTTTTGGCTTTGGCATGGGATGCACTGCTCAGTTTCACCTTTTGTGGAGAAAATTGACACTAACTAACGAGTGTGGATTTTGTGTGTATGTGTGCTCATAACATCTCACTCTGCCTCTTCTGTGTTCTGAACTTTTATCATACGTTGTTGTTCTCTTTCCTTCATTATGCACATTTCAAGCGGAATTGTGGCATCTTTCCTTCATTCTTTGGGTGTGATTTCTGTGATGTTTTTAATCTGCTTTTTAGAAATTAACCTGGAATCTCAAGTGGTTTCACTTCATTTTCCTTCATGGCTTCGATCTTGCAGTAGCCCAATAGTGAGCCATTTTTCTGACCATCACATGGCTGTCACATGTCTTAATGAACTACAAAAGCAGCTCAGTTGAAGATGATTTTTTTTCATTTGTGCAGTCTTTATTTTTTTTTTAATAAGTCATAACAGTGGATGGGACTCTTGGGGTTGTTAATGAAGCTGGTTACAGGTTGTAACAGAATTAGATGGTGCGGAGCAGCAAGTATATAGTTCACAGACTTTTCTTGACGTATAAGTTTCTGCTTTTCTCCTGATTGTATTGTGTAAGAGCTTGGTTTAGCAGCTTGCACATTGCTGATGCTTCTTTATTCAATTACAGTCCGTGCCACACTGTATCCTCAATCCTCAAAGCTCAAATCTTGTGAATTTCAGATTTTTTTTCCCTAAATAGGGAAACCTTCCAGGTTTTTTGACCTTCTTTAGATTAAGCAGAGCAATTCATTTTGGTGATGCAATGCTTGCATATATTTTTTCACGTTATTTGTGAGTTACTACTGACATGACTGGCTGACTTCTTCTGTATGGTTATGGTTTGCATATATCTTGTGAACTTGTGCCATGATCCTTTCTGGTTCCCGGCATCTTTTGGAGTGTACATTATATCACAGCATTTGTATCCTCAACAAATGAAGAGAGCTTATATTCAAGAATATTAAGGGGTTAGCACTAATTTATTTGCTGCTGGGTATAACGTTGGACTATTGTTCATAGTGTCGGTGTATTAAGTGCCTGTTGAACACCACAACTGTTTTTCATTGACACATGGTTGCACATTGGTGAAAGTCCGTCTTCATTAAAGCCCCCAAACTCTCTCTCTCGATAAGAAAAAAAATGCTTTATTCCCCTTTCTCACAGGTCCTCCAAGGATGTCTCCAAAGTCACAGCGGACCCCTAGGACACACAGAGTGGCCTCCTGCCGAGGCGGTGGACCTCCTGGAGGGGACTTCATGTCCCAGGGTGCATCTGGGGAGGTTTCCACTCCTCCTCCTGCCCGTAGCAGTCCCTCTGGGGGCACCTGGTCTTCAGTGGTCAGTGGAGGTGAGCTATGTTATTTGCAGTAACACATGACTTTACTATTCTGTTGCATTTTTTTTTCAGCAGTTCTGTAAAGCAGATGTTAATAAATATGAATTAAAATATTTTTTGAATATTTTAAAATAGTGTTTTAAAATAACACAAGCTTTATTGCTGTTTAGCTCTCCATCTGGTGTACCACCAACCACCTGTATACATTTTGCCTGACAGTGCTGAACATTTCACTGATAATACATTGTTAATCTCTTTATGCAATGTGACATTTTCTTAATGCTGTTATTTTTAAACAAACAACAAACCTCATATCGACAGTTTGAGGTGCTACTAACTTGCTAAATCAAGTTTTTGAGATTTTTGCAAGTTTGGGATTTTTGCAAGGTTCTGTGGAAGTCTTAAAAGAATTATAAATTTACTAGTAAAAGTAATTAGGTAGCATAGTGGTTAATGTTACAGCCTTATATGCAGCAGTGTTCAAATCATTGCTCAGGCAGTGATACTAATGTTTTAGGTCTCCTTGAGAAAACATCATAAATTATGTTTCCTCTAAAACAGGATTAGACTGTCTCTCTTGACTAGAGTGGTTGCATTAGGCCAATAAATTATGTTAAGTATAATTCCCATTCAGGTTGCCTTTTTTCTCTTGGGCTTCTGCCCCCAAAAAGGCCTGTAAAAGGGCCTGGATTGTGTGCTGTTATAACTGTTATTCTGACCTCTTTTTTATGCTTGTCACTAATGTCAAGGTTATCGGAGGAAAGACGGTAAAAGATTTTTACTGTGGCCGTCTCTCCCCTTAGCACACAGACCACGTTCTCCTAGACAGAACAGTATGGGAGGAGCACCTCCTGGCCCCTCTTCCTTGTCTTCCCCACAGGCTGGCACAGTGCCAGTTGATTCTGTGACCACACCTGCTTCGGCAACGTCACCAACTACAGCAAGCCCTGCACCTAACCTGGCTGCAACACCTTTAGCAGAAGGTAAGAACGTCTCTTAACGATTCTTGAGGATTTTGTTTTCTAGGAGTCATGGGTGCCAGCATGACATCTAACTCACCTTTTTGTTTTTTTGGTTTTTTTTTTGCATAAATGCAGCAAAAGAGTCCAGAATACAAGAAACAAGGCAGAATTCGCCCTCTGCCAACAAGGAGAATGTGAAGCCTATGGAATCGTCTTCAGGCATCAGTAGGCCAGCTAGTAAAGGTGTGTTATTTATTTATTTAGCTGAAGCTCTATAGTGAAAACTTTGTCCATCTGTCTAGCTGTTTCGGTTTGTCTTTTCTGCCTTTCTCTCTGTCTATCACAAATTTAATGTCTCTGCTAAAATGCAGTGGGCAACAGGGACCGTAAGCCATAAAATGTTTTACAGATTCATGATTTTAATCCAGTATGGATCTGCCATATTTGTCTTTTTTTCTGTCGTCTGCCAAGTAACGATTCCGGAGCAAATTACCTTCTATAATTCATTGAACTTGGAGCTCACTCTGTGATAATAGACCTGTTTGAATCAACATCACCGTAATATAATAACAAAACCAGTAATAGAAAACAACAGCTCCATTTTCCAACCTGAAGACAAAGCTAACAGCTAAAATGGAGCTTGATTCGACCCAACTCCTTAATCCTCAAGTTCATGACAAGACTGTTGAAATCCACATTTGATGTAAAGTCTCCTTTGTCATTCAGTGTCAGTTTTTTTTTTTCTTTTCTTTTTTGATGCCATATTTGTCATTTAGTTGCACAACATGTTATTGTTTGGTAGTGTGGCACCTGATCTGGGATGTTTGCAGTAATTTGGTGAAATTACAACAATGGTTTATCCCACATGAATGAGCTAGTTGGATTACGCACAAATTACATGACTGGACCTCCTCTGGTAAAACTAATTTTACTTGAGTTGTGATTTAATTAGCCTAGTAGGGGTGCTGTATCACAGTTTTTACATTTTGTCTCGTCTCTTGAACCATGAGTCATACATTTGAAGTTTCGTTTTTCCTCACATTCCTTTAAAGTGAAAGGTGGTTGTTAGAAGCTAGAATGTAACAAAAATTGATATTTTGGTCAAATAAACAGCAAATTTGATACTATAAGTGCCCAAAATTAACTTGAAGAATAATTGTTATGGAGTGGATGTTTTCTAATGATCTTGATTTCCTCTTTGTAGGACCTCCCAGCATGGCTCCTGACCACAGAAAACAGATAGATAATTTAAAAAAATTTAGTGTAGATTTTAGGGTGAGTCTTTTTTTTCCTTCTTTATTATGTTGGCATTTTGTTCATTATCAAGAAAAGTTCATATTTCAACCGTACAATCTCTTTCTCAGTTGCAGTCCAGCTCAAATCCAGACCCAGTTTTTGAGACTATGGTGACCAAGTCTGCCCGGGAACCTGGGGACAAACCAAAGGAGCAACCCACTGAAAAGAGCACAACAGACTCAACAGGACCCAAAGTTTGCTCAGAATCTTCTGGCACTGATGAAGTGTCACTCACCCCTGCTGGGAGCAAGCCTAGCACCCCGTCTCCATCTCCCTCTTCTTCAGCTCTTGGCACTGTGTCTGAGCAAAAACGAGGGCCTGACGTAACATCTCAGGGTGTCCAGACTTCATCGCCTGCTGTCAGTGCTACTGCAAAATCAGACAAAGAGGACAAAGATGAAAAGAAAGACCCTGTACCAGAGTAAGTAATGAGTTATGGAAGTTCCTACATGGGTATTGGTAGAAAATGACCAGAGTTTGAATTTATTTGTCGGGGCCCTCTGAGTAGCTTTTTCAGCTAATGTGCTGTTTGTGTAGTGCAGGGACAAACTCAGTAGTTTTCAGTGATGCTGCTATCTGTCTGTGAACATTAGAGTACCTTTTGTTGTTGTCTTGATTGGGTGGGATTGCTTGCTCTGTCTTGTGTTGATGTGAATGATCTCCAGTCTGGCCAGAGTATCTGGTATGCATTCTAAGAAAAATATGCATAAATTTTATGCTCCTTTTTTTAAAAATTAATTTTAAGTAAGATTCTCCACAAGGGGATGCTGTTAGCACTCAAATAGTTTTGAATATGTGTCATAGAAAGAGGGGAAACCCACAACAGCAGGGTCTGACATGCATGTTTTCTGTCAGTTTCACTTTCATTTTTTGAATGTGTGAAATAATAAAAGCCCTGAAACACACCCTGTGTTCTTACACAGTGTTTTTGATGGTTTAGTACAACAGTAACACATTTTTACTGATAATGAGACCTGTTTACTTGGTCAGAGGAATAGTATTTCAGCTAGGCTCTAGAAAAAAGCCAAACAAATGTACTAATGGGGTTACCGGTAAATTCATTCAGCCAGCTAACTAACTCTCGAGCCTTTTCCGACTTTCAGGCATTGGTTGCCATGATATAGACAGAACCGCAACAGGATTTGTAAAAAGAACAGTTTTTGCTAAAAGATCAAATGTGTATATATGATGCAAAGGGGAAAAGAACAAATTACACAAAATGTTTAGTATATTTAGAAATGTAATAATCTTCCCCCAAAATCTTCTGATTCTGTTTGTGATCACTGCGTGGTGGATTTCATAGGGCTCTGTTTTTCTCAAAAAGCTAACTTGTTAAAAGTCTAATTGTCCTCAAGTGTTCACAGTCATGAGCCTCCTCAGTTGGTGGTTGTGGCTGTAATTGTGTTTTGTATTTTTTAAATACGTTTGTTGGAATAAGTGTAGGAGTAGAGTAGATCGGAATGGATATAGTAGTAGTACGGAGTCGCTAGGACTAGAATTGGGAACGCTTGGCTTAGCACCTGTGCAGCTTACACATAAATGTGAACCTTCAAACTAGGGTGCTTTCCTGCCCTGGTATGCAGTGCTTTGATGAACAAGGTTTTGTTTAGGACATTTGACTGTTTGTGGAGACAGATAATAAATCTGGAATCACATGTTGTGTTTTTTTGTCTTGTACACAGGAGTGTTAGAAAATCGACCCTCAATCCTAATGCCAAGGAGTTCAACCCCAGAGCTTTTTGCACCCCAGTGAGTATATAAATGATAAAGTAATGGAAACATGCAGCTGCACTAATAATTCAAGATTTATCATTGTAGTTTGTCTTGAAGCTAAACACCATCACAGGGATTTGCATATATGTTTAGTGACATGCTGAGAGTCTACGTCCGGGATGTCAAACTGAGTTCTTTCTGGGCCACAGCTCTTAAGATATTAGTGTTTTCCCTCTTTTTATACTCTGAGTAGCCTTGAAAAAATCCAGTTTGACACCTATGGTCTACAGGAAAATGTGTCCTTTGAAAACCGTCCATTTCTGTTGAGCATAATGCGATTGCATTTTATTAAAGTATTGATTTTTTTTTTTTTTTCTGAAATAGTCCCTCACGAAATAAAAACAAAAAATCATTCATGAAGGAAAGAAAACCAAAGCATCATTTAATTCAACATATTTTTTCCTCTGGTTCTTAACCAGCCCAAACCAGCTACAACTCCCACTCTGCCACGGCCACAAGGTCAGCCTAGTCCTTCCATCGTCGTGCAGCAGTCCCCTGCCGTGTACGGCCAGGCCATGTGCTTTCCGCAGATGTACCCACTGGCCTCAGTCAGTCCTGGAGTGCAGGTGAGCAGTTCCCATGATTTCACCTTAACAGACTCATGATACTTTGTGTCCATCTTTACATTTCTTTTTGTGTACTAATCCTCTCAGTTTCTATTAACACGTTATATTTCTCTCAAGCTGTTACTCAATTTTTTTCTTTGAATGTCATACTTCATGCTTTCATTTGTTTCTAGCTCACTGTTTGCTGTGTGTAACTCAACCATTTGTTCTCAGTTGCTTACTATCGTTATCATTTGTGACCATTCTTGAACATTCCATGTGTCTTTCATGCCTCCTGAAATCACACTTACTAATTTATTGCGTAGCTGAAATGAACTGCATGTACTTCTGGTGCATGACAAAGATTACATGGCAGAGGTACTTTATATGAGTGAGGGTGAGATTAGTGCTAGCCTTAGACCTGACAACCATGTATACAGCACTAAAATTGCATGTGTCATAGGGTGCTTTGTCACTAGACCACTTTTATTTGCTTTTTACCTTACCTCTGGTAAGTTGATGACCTGGGTGACATATTTGGCTCGGTACTGGTGTTTCTCAGAGCCATTTGTTACTCCTCTGATGTTGTGCAACAGTTGATGGGGTTGAATGCTTTTTCTTTGATGAGTAAGTTTGTTAAACCAGGGCATTCATCCTTTTTATTAGGTTACTTGTCAAGGGCTAGCCTAGTGATGCAACTATAGTTTTGGGTAGTTTAGCATTAGACAAGCCAACGTACAGTGATCAAACTAAAGACTGGTTCTTTTTTCTTTTCCTTCTTTCCTCTCTCTCCATTAGAAAAGCATTATCTGGAAGGTTTGTGCAATTCTAAACTTTCTTCTTTTTTCCTTGATTATGTAAGAGTTATTTGCCTGCATAAGTGCCCAGCAAATGTTGGTTTGTCCATTTCTTACTGTAGTTTATTTAGTTTAAACACTTTTAATATTATTTTTCTTTTTTTTTATATATTTCTTTCCTTGATATGTCAAATAAATAAATAACTAATATTTGTATCGATCCTTTAGTCTAGCTCATCATCCAAGATTTATAATGTATAAATGGGCACTTCCTTTGTTATTTTTAGTTACAAATGAAATTGCTCTTCTCTTTTCACATTTTTTTTTCTTCAGATTTTCCAATTGGACTTAAAACTATTTTGAGGGGTGTGAACATTTGAAATGTTTAAACAGTTGACTGAAAAAGTTAGAAACTGAAAATGGACTGTCTCTTTCAACTGGAGGCTCTGTTAACAATACATGTTCATTTCAAATTGTATTGAGCATGACATGAAAACTGAATTGGTTTAACATATTAGCCCTCCAGTCCAAACATCCAAACAATCCAAACCTGACCCAGGAGAAGTTTAACTACAACCTGACTACAACATTAGTTTCACTGTGTACTTGTATATAGCTGAAATGACAACAAAGCCGGACTTGACATTCTAAGACTATGAAAGACTAGAAAAGACTATGAAGGTGCTCACAAAATGGAAGGCTATGACTGTGGAGGAGCTCACAAAAATCAAAGACAGCTTTACCTACCAGCTGTTGCAGCCCTCAGCTCTGCATATTTGGTCTTTCTTTTTCTTACAGTGTTGAATTTGGGGTCATCTTAACATGTTCCCAATAACTACAGGACTTTTAAAGTAGAATATTAAAGATTTCATGTTTTACAGAGCTTTTCAAGTGTATGTTTAATCTGACACCACAG
Source organism: Colossoma macropomum (assembly GCF_904425465.1). NCBI lineage: Eukaryota > Metazoa > Chordata > Actinopteri > Characiformes > Serrasalmidae > Colossoma > Colossoma macropomum. Next base: position 26,899,852 of record NW_023494806.1, on the reverse strand, counting down.
CTGAATAATAAAGAACACAGCTGGCTGTTTTTTTTTTTAGATTTCTTTCGTTAATAGTATTGTTGAACCACATGGATGGCAAATTATAACGTTTGGACTGTGTTTGAGACGAGTTTCACCACCTAATTGATCGTTAAGACAAAATACTGTCTGGAAAAAAGCATAAAACTGGACAGCATTCACATGCTGACAGTATTCTTCTAGAGAACACAGCTGCATTGAAAGACTGAAGATGGAAGGATTTGACTGTAATCTTTAATTGAATTGAATCCATCACACAGCCCTGTAGGTACTGTACAAAGGGGGGGAGCTCGAATTCAGAGCTGTTTTAACTTGTGTTCCTCATCCCTCAGCATCCCTCAGCAGTGTACCATGTTCCGGTTCCTCATATGACTGTGAGCCAGTCCAAGCCCTACAGACCAGGTAAAGGTGAGAGTGCTGCAGCTGTTTTTAAGCATAGTGCTTTTACAGAGATGCTTGCATATCTGTGTGCAAAAGAATGATTAATATATATGTGCTTTGTTCTCAAATTGACAATGCTGAAAAATAGAGAAATACATCTGTATATGTGCAAATACAGGTTCAGATGGCTTCTTTTTAAATAGGTGCCATAAAAAAATCAACTTTTTGTAATATCCTCTCCCAGTACCCAACATGCCACAGCAAAGACCTGACCAGCACCATCCACCAGGCACGTCTACTATGATACACCCTGCCACGGCTGCCGGACCCCCCATTGTGGCTCCAAGCCCAGCCTACTCTACTCAGTACTTCACCTGTAGCCCCCAGCAATTCACCAGCCAGCCCCTGGTGCAACAGATGCCCCACTACCAGTCCCAGGTATGAACACACAGAAGTGGAATACAGCCTAGTAATTGCATGACCTGGTGAAAAAATTCAAATGTACATGATTTTCCATTGATATCAAATGTAGTTGATAACCCAACACACGTTCGGTGTCTGAAGTTTCTTTCATTGGAGAAATGAGGCTAACCTAAATTTCACAAAAGAGTGAAAGCTTGATTTGTATGTAGTTTCGTTTTTAGGCTTAGAGTGGCAGAGTTAATTGGATCAGATTTATCCAACAGCCTGGCTAGAAATAAGTCACTTTTATTCATGCTTCACAATTGTATGGCAGATTTTTAAAAAAAACTTCGTAATTTTGTATAGGTTATGATTGAAGTCTACATTAGTCTGTGTTTTTTCTGTCCAGGCCCAGCATGTGTTTAGTCCAGTGATGCAGGGCAGTGCAAGGATGATCACCCCACCCACCCACGGCCAGCCCAGCCTGGTCTCCTCCTCCACCACCCAGTATGGTGAGCAGACGCACACTATGTATGGTAAGAATCCCAACCCCACCTCTGTCCCCACAACAGCTAATGACCAATCCTGCCCATATCTCCGTCACATGAACCTTCTCCTGTTCAGGGTTAAAGATGCCCAGTTATTCAGATAAAGCACCACTGTTGTGTATCTCTTGTCTCAGATTACTGTAAAAAGGTTGCTTCTACCAAAACTCCTTCTCCTTGTCTTTGTGTAGTAAGTATAACTGGTACATAGCCTGGCCTTTAATTTAAATTGGTTTGCTGGTTTGCTTAAAATTTGAATATTTGCTGTATGCTCAGATTAAGATATTAACACTACTGCTCAAATTGAATGCCAGAGAAGGCTGACAACCCACAGCCTCCTCTGCAAATTATAAGCAAATCATAATCAGGTACATAGCATCATATTACAAACCAGGTAGCTGTAATTATCACTTCCGTGTGAATTGGTGTCATTAGACTGTCCCTGCTTACAATTCAGGGAAAGCTGACATGGATGTAAACTTGGATATTTGTTAGAAAATGGTTTACACATTGCTTTTTGAACAACTCTTGCACTCTCCATGAACACAGTAGCTATATAGGATCAATAACATGTCCATGTAAATCAAAAGCAATGTTTAAAACTACACAGAGCAACATAGTTTATTCTGTACTTAGCTTGGCGCTAACCTTGCAAATCCCTTAGGGGTGCTAACGGAATTTAGTCATAGTGGAAATTGTCATATTAGAGCCATGAATAATGACTTATTGTAGTCTGTTGTGGCCTTTTTCCACCGGGCAGTGTGGTATGGTACACGACAATTACAAATCTGTGATCACACATTTTGTCATCACTTCCACTGCATGTAAACCATACTGTTCCAGAGTACCCATGCCTTCTTGATGGGGTACCAAGTGTGCTAAGCCGCAATGTAAAGGTAGAGGTAGAATGGGGCAAACTATTAATTGGTCATATGCAGTAGTCTCACAGCATTACTGGAGCCATTAAACAAATAAATAATTAAATAAAAAAAAACTAGCCAGAATCTACACTTAAAACCAAATGCAGGGTAAATGGTAAATCAGAGATTGAGGCTTCTCCTTTGTTGCTACTAGGCTGGATATATTAAATTCTGTTTTGTGTTGAATAACATATATAGAAAGATGTTTAGTGTATGGAGAGCTTTATTTGCTTTGTAATTGGTGTTCTTAAATACCCACTTGGTTTAATAAAGTGTTGGGACTGCAGTTAAATTTGTATAAGAAAAATAAAAACCTATGTGAACTTAATATTTTGCTTTTATTAGACGCAAAGCACCTAATGAACCTGGACTGTAACGTGCTCATTCATTCACACTCAGGTTTAGCAGGCGGGACATTCTCCACAAAGGGGTGCCATTAGCACTCATACAAGTGATACATCATACAGTCACACTGTCCTTTTTATTAAAAACTGAATCCTTTGCGATTAATCAGTGTATCCATAAAATAATCTACAGATGAACTGATTAACAGCAGCAGCCCTAGTTTCTATGTTAAACATTGCTATGAAATGACATGCACATCTGCCACATGCTTAATTCAAGTTAATTTTCTGTAGTTTTAGCTTTTTATTAGCCTCACAATTCAGACTTTTGACTGTGGCTATTTGCTGTGAATTTTCCTCAACAACCACCACTGCCTGCACGTAAGGTCTAGATTGTTGATATGAAGCAGTGAAGCCCCTACACTGCCATATGTACCCTATTTATAATGAGCGTGTGAGAATCCTGGAAAAATTCAAACAAATTCCAGTGTGCATCAGCTGCAGGTTTTCTGAACAAAATTTACCAAGTATTTAATTAACCAGCCCATAGATTTGATACCCTAGATTTGATACCCTCACATTAACTCATGCTTTTCTTTTGCTTTTCAGTTTCTGCCCCCATCCCCCAACAGTACGCACACCCCAGTGCCACTCTTCATCCTCACCCCCAACACCCTCAGCCTTCAGCCACACCCACAGGACAGGCCCAGCAGGGGACCCAGCATGGGGGCAGCCATCCCGCTCCCAGCCCAGTTCAGCATCCTCAGCACCAGGCGGCAGCAGCAGCTGCTGCAGCCCAGGCCCTTCACCTGGGGAACCCTCCCCAGCAGCAGATGTACTCTGCCCTGGCTCCCACCCCGCCCTCCATGACCCCCGGCCCCAATCCCCAGTCCCCACAGGCCACCTTCCCCTCAGCCCAGCAGGCTGTTTATATCCACCCTTCACAGGTCCAGCATGGATACAACCCAAACCCTATGGCTCATGTGCAACAGGTAAGTTCAACTGCTTTTGCTGATTTTGTTGTGGGTGTATGTGTGGGGGTGTGTGTCCCGTTCTTAATTCTTATTTCTTTAATTTCACTGTTGGAATCTTTTTTTCTTAAAGGCGCACATGCAGTCAGGAATGGTGCCTACCCACCATGGCACTCCCTCCCACCCTCCTGTGATGCTGATGGCCACTCAGCCACCTGCTGGACCCCAGCCCCCAATGGCCCAGGGCACCCTCAATCCTATCCCTGTCTCCTCAACCACGCACTTCTCCTATATGGCACACCCTCCAGGTATGGCTTCAGTGTTCTCATTATGTACCCAGCTGAATAGTTAAACAGTGGTCCTAGCTAGGAGAGAGGAGCTAGCTAGCCTTCAAACTAGCTAGCAGGATAGCATGATAGCATGATGGCTAGCATGATAATAACTTGGGGGTCTGATTTTAAGAAGATCAAACCAATGTCACAAGTGTAGATGATAAGGATTAAAATCTGAAGTTGGGAAACCAGCGTTGAAGGGACAGAAATGTGAAATTAAACCTGTTCTGTGGTGTTTAGATCTGTACCCTGATCGGCTAACTTAATGTTAGCTTAGCAAACACAGTCAAACAGCGCCACACGCTACAGTACAGCACTGATAATGACTAAATAGTGCTTTGCTGAAAGTGTAGATGATAAAAAGAAAGCCACAATCAAAACTGTGGTGTTCGGGGACTGTAGTGTTTTGTCTAAGCTAATGAGAGATTAGTTAGCAGGTCAAATGTGCCTCAGGCCATAGCTTTGTTCCAGATAACTGATGGTAAAATGACACCTGTTTTGAGAATATCTGAGAGCGCAAAGTTGAGTGACTGGTGTTAGAGTGAAAGCTGAAATCAACGTGTTCTGTGGTGAATGTAGCTCTTAGGTGTTGCTGAGCCACTGTCATGCTTTTTTACCTGACACTGACACTGATTTTTCCCCTCAGTAAGCCCCTCCAGTATATCAAAGGATTGAGTGTGTTTAATTGGCTGTTCATACATAGTTCTGAAGTACTGTCATCATTTTTAAATACCACGGTATACGTTATTAAAAATTTGTGTGGTTCATGCATTTTTAATATGTGATTATTTTTTCTTATTATTTTGTTTAGTACAACCTCACCATCAGCAGCAGCTGTAGAGGACAAGGACTGGCCAGCGAGAGCCGACTCCAGTGACACTTGTTCCTCCCAACCTTCTTGGCCCTCCCCATGACCTACTGGCTGACCAATCCGTTTCCTTCTCCTTCTCTAAATACCCAATGAAATGGCCACTAAAACTTCAATCATGCTGCACTTCTGCTACTCTCCACCAGTAATTAATGCTAACAAGCAAAGTTGCGGTGAACAGATGTGGTTTTTTTTAACAAGAGTTTTAACAAGAGAGGGACTGTTTTCATGTTATAACAGCAACGCTATGAGTGAGAAACTGAAAGTCAAGAAACTGGAACTTGCATTTTGTCTGCACCTTCTAAGTTAACAAAAATTCTTCCAATCTATTGACAGTATTAACATTACTGTTAAAAGCTGCTGCTATTGCTGCGTTCAAGAACTTGGGGTAAAGGAAAGCAAAACAAAAAATATTCTAACCAAACTAAACAAAACGGAAACTTCCAGTGATGAAAACATTTCACAAAAAAAAAAAAACAGATTAATTATTTATTAATCTAATCGGAAGATGAGCCCCATCACACTTGACCGTTACAAAACTGTTAAGTTAAAAGAACTTTTACTTTGTAGATAATATAAATGAATAAAAAAAATTTAAAAACATTAAAAAAAGTTTTAAAAACTGTAAATGTCTTCGTGTTTTACTCTCTTTGGTGGTCTGTTTTAATTATGTATTCTGTTACTGATCTTGAGCATCAGCTGTGATAGAAGAGATAATCATATGGTCTGAAAGTGCTGCACTACCTTTCAAGATGCTGAAATGAAGGCATACTTCATTTTTCCCTTCATTTTTTCCCACAATAGAACAAAATTGTTCAATCAATGTCTGTTCAATCTGTAGACTGTATTGTCAGCTGAAATGTGTTTCACTGAGAGCCCAATGAAAGTGCATTCTGTAATTCATGGAAATATGTAAGTGCATTAGGTTTAAGAGGCAGCACTTTAATAAAAGAATCAGCATTTCTTGAGGAAATATATACTTCATAGAAGAACTGAATTAGTCCAAGTTCTCTGCTGAAGTCCTGCGCATATTACCAAAAGGCACAGACCTTTAGTATATATATTTTTTTCTTTGCTGAGGCTTCAGATTCTGCTAAATTGTCTTTATAATATCTTGGAATTTTGTGTTTAATTATATATGGTAAATGATTTGGTTTCACATAGGAAAAATTACCTGTAAAAATCTGTAATTTTTATTTTAGTATATTTTTGTATCCAGAAAAGCTGTGTGGCCTACACAAAAAAACAGGGTTCTTCACGTAAGAGAATGGTTTTTGAGAACTATGAGTTCTATATAGAACTCAATGCCATGCTTAAATGGTTCTATATAGCACAAAAAGGTGTTCTTCAATTGTTACAAGCATGACATGATGTCAATAGCAGACCCTTTTTGGTGCTATACAGAATGCTTTTCAAAAAGGTTCTAGATAGAACCGTATACAACACATTCTCCATCACTCTGAAGAGCCATTTCACCATGCAGACAACCAATTATGCATGAAATGTTCTCTGTAGAACTCATGGTTTTAAATAGAACCCTTCTGTTTCCTGAAGAACCCTAGAAGAACCATCTTTAAGAGAGTACAGCATAGACTAGTGCCACAGAGGCTGCAGCCGTTGGTCCGATGCAGAGCTGGAGACCAAATAAGAGAAGGCTTTCCGTCGTTTTTGCATGTGTAGAGACTCACTCGAGGCTTTTGATACCGTTTATTGGACCCTGTTTAATATTAGTCAGTTTATTTCAGTGAACATTTAACACGTTAATAAACTGCTCCAGTCCAGTAGATGGAGGTAATGCGCTGAACAGGTTCACTAACACGGCTGGGAGACTCGTGTCAGTTCCTCCTGTTTCCAGCATGTGTTTTGGTCGAGGGCTGTACAGAAAGTGTCATTAACAACAACAGGAACGGTTCTCAGCGTCTCTTCTTTTCACACGATGGGGAAACTGAACGTCGTTGTGCTGAGATATCTGTCTCGGGACGACTTTCGGGTTCTAACGGCTGTGAGTATCACTTCGACAGCTTGTTTAACGCAGGTTAGCTAGCTAGCTAACCGGCTAAACTGCTAAGCTAAATGGTTCAGTAAAAGTGCCGTGGTCATTTACCACACATGTAGCTTAAATGACTTAATTATGAAACTCATTTAAGCCTTTATTTCGTCGTGAGGAAAAAAAAATCTGTTTTTATACTTTAATCCAGGTGGAAATGGGCATGAAGAACCACGAAATCGTGCCAATGAGCCTCATCTCTTCAATTGCTAGCCTCAGACACGGAGGCTGCAATAAAGTGCTGAGGGAGCTGGTCAAACACAAACTCTTGGCTTACGAGCGCACCAAAAGTAAGGAAACCAGTCCGCTGTCAGCTTTCAAAACGTTGTCACGGGTTCACGACGTCTGTACAAATCTCATGTTGGTCAATTCAGTTGAAGTTAATGTCAATGTTGATTTGTTTTTCTGTTTTCTAGCTGTACAAGGATACCGCCTGAATTATGGCGGCTATGATTATCTGGCTCTGAAGACCTTGTCATCCAGAGATGTCATTCTGTCTGTTGGGAACCAAATGGGTGTCGGCAAAGAGTCAGGTTAGCAAGTGAATCAGCCTCCTATACACTGAGCGGACATAACATTAAAACCACCTCCTTGTTTCTGCGCTCATTGTCCATTTTATCAGCTCAACTTACCATATAGGAGCACTTTGCAGTGCTACTTTTACAGACTGTAGTCCATCTGTTTCTCTGCATGCTTTGTTACTCCCCTTTCACCCTGTTCTTCAGTGGTCAGGACCACCACAGAGCAGGTACTATTTGGGTGGTGGATCCTTCTCAGCAATGCAGTGACACTGATGTGGTGGTGTGTTAGTGTGTGTTGTGCTGTTATGAGTGGATAAGACACAGCAGTACTGCTGCATAAACACTGTGTCCACTCACTGTCCACTTGGCGTTTTGGACCACCGTGTAGACATGAAGTCAGAGACAGTTTATCTGTTGCTGTACAGCAGTGCTGTCAAACTCAACCCCTTAAAAGACCATATTAAAAAATCTCAGCAAATCTGTGGGCCAGCTGTTTTTATTTTATTTTTACTTAACATTTTGCTATGATCCGAACAGGCAATTGTTTATTTAAAATATGTCAAAACTGCAACAACAAAATAGGCATTGAATACTGATTAAAAAACATTGGTACCTGACCTCACTAATGCTGTAGTTGCTGAATGTAGTCAAATCCTCACAGCAATGTTTAAGCATCTAGTGTAAAGTTCTCCCAGAAAAGTAGAGGCTGTTACTGCAGTGAAGGTGAATCTCCTAATAATACCCTCTCTGGAAGAAATGTTGGAGGAACAGGTGTTTGCATTCTTTTGGAGCATGTAGAATCCATCAAGGTGATGAAGTTTGGAAGTCACGCATGTGAAGAGGACTGATTTGACTGAAATGACATGCTCAACACTTGCCACTGGCTTATCTCATGGATATTTTTTCTCTGCGGTCCAGATGCCTCTCTTCAACCTTACTGGTCAACTTGTATTACTTGTACTATAACACCACTATGTGATGTAGATCAGGGGAGCATGAGTCTTCCTGTTGATCCTTGGTTTCTCTATGTGTTTCTTCCTATACAAATGAAATTGTAGTGAGTAAGTTTTGAAACCGTTTGTATTTCCATGACAGATATTTACATAGTTGCAAATGCTGAAGGGGAGCAGTTTGCTCTGAAACTCCACCGGCTTGGAAGAACGTCTTTCAGGAACTTAAAGAATAAGCGAGACTACCACAAGCACAGGCACAAGATGTCCTGGCTCTACCTGTCACGGCTCTCTGCCATGAAGGAATATGCATACATGAAGGTAATTACCACATGCTCGTTTTCTAAAAAACACGCTAGTTGTGATTAGTAACTGTAATTAGGTCATTAATTGTAACTGTAATGTGTTGACTTTTAGGGAGTGTGTGTAAAGGGCATGAAGTCATCTGTGCAATCCAACAGTATATGCACAATCCATGTCCATTAACTGCATTGAATTGTATATCTTAACTAGGACTGGGACCTTTTATTGATCATCAATCGTTCATTTTTTGCATAGTCATTAATTCTCAGTAGAAGTCAAGAAACCAATAGGTAGAATTGATTTTTACTTTTTGTATGTTTTGTGCGTTTTGCATTCTGTTATCTGAAACTCTAGCTTGAGGTCCTTACATTAAAAGTAGTGGACAAAGTACAGGAGAATCCATGAAGACATAGCTCTGATAAGAAAGATGGTATTTATATTAACTTGTATGTGTTTTGGCCATTTTTTGGCCATTTTTGGACATGGTGTGAATCTGGCTTTAGTAGTGATAATAATTATACAAATATTAATATTTAGCAATAATTTCATCCTGATTTTAAAAGTGTTTTTCTCCCAGCCCTAATTTTAATAATCTGCATTAATTTTTCCTGGAACACGTTATTTAGTGGTTGGTTATTTTCTCACAGGCACTGTATGAACGGGGGTTCCCTGTTCCAAAGCCAGTGGACTACAATAGACATGCAGTTGTTATGGAGCTTATAAATGGATATCCTCTGTGAGTTGACTATTTCTGTTTTTTTTCCATAAAAATGCAAGGAATAAATAGATAATACAAAATCTACTTAATGTATATCTGTATATATGGTGTGACTTAAGAGCATTTTGAACCTGTAATGCATGATCTGTTGTTTAACAGTGTTTGAACTTTCTAGTCTGTAACAATTTTTTGTTTAAGCACTGACCCCTCAGGGGAAAAATAATAAAATACAAGAAAAATAGTTGGGTATAACACTTTACAGAGTAATTACATCTTTGTTAGTGATTATTATCGTTAGATGAGAGTATTTTCTGGGAGCTTGGAGCTTCCAGAACACAGGGGTTTAAGTATGCCGGCAGAATATTTGAGATTTAAAATTTCTGCAGACAAATAACTCAAGTTTGGCTTTGGAAATTCCAAAGTCTACAGTGAATGTCTCCAAAAAATACTGACTAAAAATAGTTGAATTTATAATGCAGAAAATTGCATTATGAATGAAACTTTCAAGAGTATTGACTTTTGCATGGCACAGTAGAAAGAAGCTTGACTGCTCTTTTCATTTTTACAGGTGTCAGGTGCGAGAGATTGAAGACCCTGCTTCGTTGTACAGTGAGATCATGGAGCTGATAGTCAAACTGGCCAATCATGGTCTGATCCACGGAGACTTTAATGAGTTCAACTTGATGCTTGATGACAGTGATCACATCACAATGATAGACTTCCCACAGATGGTGTCCACTTCTCATCCAAATGCAGAATGGTGACTTACTTTGGCACTTCACGTGTTCTACTTTTTAAAATTCAGATAAATTTATTAATACCTTTTGCTGCTTATTTATGTGCAGCTGGAAAATACTCTCAGCACTGCTCAGCTTGGGCTTTGAAATTCAAATCTATGCTGCCAGCTTATTCTTTTTAAAGGCAAGGAAATGGAGCAAAGCTATGTTTTCCTTATATATAAATTATGCCTTTTCCCAAATTTCTTCCAGGTACTTTGACAGAGATGTCAAGTGTGTTAGAGATTTCTTCATCAAAAGATTCAACTATGAAAGTGAACTGTATCCAACATTCAAAGATATCAGGTGCGTTCTTAATTTTAAATGCATATTGTAGTAGACAGGTCGATGGATCATGACCGGTTAAGTGCATGCCTCTTTTTTGATGCTGAAGTTGTTTTTCCTCTTTGTTGTACAGAAAGGCTTGCTCTCTTGACGTGGAAATCTCAGCGAGTGGTTACACCAAAGAGCTGCAGCAAGACGACCAGCTTCTCCATCCAGTCGGTCCAGAGGGTGAAGAGAGGCTGAGTGGAGACGAAAATGACGATGATCCTGGATCACCAGAGTCTGAGGAGCCCATTGACATTGAGGAATACAGACATGCTATGCTGGAACTTGAGGGGCTGAAGACTGGTGAAGAGACTGTGTCAGGAGAGAAGAACCCCGAGGAACATGAAGAAACTAGCTCAGCGAAGGACATCTGCCCTGAGGACGTTAATAATGACGTAGTTACAGACAGTCCCAAAGACTTGAAGAGTGATGAGGAGCTTGAGAATGACGATGAATGCCCAGATTTGGTTGATCTTTCAGCCTGCAACAAAGAATTCAGGCCTTTTAGGTAATTATACTTCAGTGTATAATTTGTTATATATACTGTATAAAAAAAAAAGCATCTGTTAATGCATTTGTTCAACTGGCGGTGCTTAGTGTACAGCTTAGATGATGGTGCATGTTTTAATTTTTCTAGTGCCCTGTCTTATAGTAAGACACGTGTGTATGTATGTTTACACACACACACACACACACACACACACACACACACGCATGCAATCCATTGGCTATTCTGGTTATTAAATAAGCCATTGAACGTTCAATGTATTTGTGCAGTCGATAGAGAGTAGGTAAGCACATCAACATTCAACAGGTGTCATAACCAGTATATCTTATCTAATCAGTCTTGTGCAATCTACACATGTACAGGAGTCATGCTCTCTGGTCTTTTGTGCCCTTTAGACATATTTTCCTTCCGTTTATGATTTGCTAAAACTCTGAAGGTTTGCCTAGCACGTTAGCTGATTGTGTTTACATGTTCCAAATCTTGCAGAGATCAAGACAGCCTCCTCCATGTTAATGAACACAGGCAAAGAACAACCAGTGAATCTTCCATTGGAAGTGTTGCTAGCTGCTCCACAATCCCACCAGTAAGTATAAACATTTCTTTTGCTTTGGTGTGTAAGTATTCTGAATGCCTTTTTAACAAATGTTTTGACATACAAAAAACAAGTTGGGACAGTATCTGAAATGCTAATACAAACAGAAAGCAGTGATTAGTATTTTGAAAATGGTAGAAAAACACAATATTTGATGTTTTACCATGTGAATTTATTATTATTATTTTTTTGTAAATATACGCTTATTCCAAATTTGATGACTGCAACACATTTCAAACAGGAGCATGTTTACCACTGTGTTACATCACTTTTCCTTTGAACAGCACTTAATAATCATTTGGGGACTGAAGACACAAACTGATCCAGTTTTGAAAGCACAAGTAGTTGCCATTCTTCTGTTACACACATCTTCAGCTGTTCAGCCGTACAGGGCTTTTATCATATTTTGAACTTAATAAGACACATGTTTTCAATAGCACCCACACTCTTTGATTGCGCAGCCATGCTGTTCTAACTTGGTTTTGTCACGCTGAAATAAACATGGATGTTCCTAAAAAAAAGACATCATCCGGAAGACAGCATATGTTGTTCCAAAATCATTGTTGATGGTGCTTCCACAGTTTAATATTCCTCAGTACCATGACAGCCCCTGGCTTTCAAGTTTTACACTAGTAAGAATCTAGATAGTCCTTTTCTTCTTTGGCTCAGAGAGCACAAGATTCATTATTTCCATAAATAATCCGAAATGTTTCCACAGTGTTCCTAGTCTTAAATTGCCCAGTCCCAACTTGCCCATTTTGCCGGCATCAATTTCAGAATGAGCGTAAAGTAAAAAACATCTTTGTACTGTTGTACTGTTTTTGTTTAAGTACAGGTAGATTTTATAGATCTACTTAATAAATCTGCTTTCTGTTTTTATTTGCATTTTACTTACTTTTTGGAGTTGAGTTTGTATTTCAAACTCAGAGGCAGAGATAATCTTAGAATGGCGAAAGCTCCAGAAGTGAGATCATTGCGCTTATACTCGATCTTAAGGTTTGATTTTGAATTTTTTTTTTATTATATATCATACATTGATCAGGCATAACATTATGACCACCTCCTTGTTTCTACGCTCATTGTCCATTTTATCAGCTTCACTTTCTCTGCATACTTTGTTAGCCCCCTTTTACCCTGTTCTTCCATGGTCAGGACCCCCATGGACCCTCACAGAGCAGGTACTATTTGGGTTGTGGATCATTCTCAGCACTGCAGTGACACTGACATGGTGGTAGTGTGTTAGTGTGTGTTGTGCTGGTACAAGTGGATCAGACACGGCAGTGCTGCTGGAGTTTTTAAACACTGTGTCCACTCACTGTCCAATCTATTAGACACTCCTACCTTGTCAGTCCGCCTTGTAGATGTAAAGTCAGAGACGATAGCTCATCTGCTGCTGCACAGTTTGTGTTGGTCATCCTCTAGTCCTTCATCAGTGGTCACAGGACGCTGCCCACAGGACGCTGTTGGCTGGATATTTGGTTGGTGGGCTATTCTCAGTTCAGCAGTGACACTGAGGTGTTTAAAAACTCCAGCAGCGCTGCTGTGTCTGATCCACTCAGACCAGCGCAACACACACTAACACACCACCACCATATCAGTGTTACAGCAGTGCTTAGAATGATCCACCACCCAAATAGTACCTGCTCTGTGAGGGTGAAAGTGACAGACAAAACGACAAAGTGCACCTATATGGTAAGTTGAGCTGATAAAATGGACAATGAGCGTAGAAACAAGGAGGTGATCATAATGTTATTCCTGATCTGTGTAGGGCTATGATATGGATAAAATACAGGGTTGGGAGTGTTACTTTAAAAATCTATTCTGATACAGATTCCTGATTACCTATTTAAAAATGTAATCTGTGACACAATGAAATGAAGAGAGGAGGAAAATGATGCCATCAAATCTTTTTAACTGGAATTCAACTGAACACAAGTCAAACAGGAAAGCTGCACTGCTTTATAAAACAGAATTATAGATGATCTGTGATTTGGGGCAGATTTACTAATATTTTGTGTTAAAAATGGGCTGCGCAATTTGCTAAAAAAGGCAAGGACTCTTCAGCGCTTGCACTTTTGCCTCTTCGCATGTGCATGTACAGGAGTTTTCCTTTCAGAGCACAAAATACTCTGAGGAGATTATTATAATAAATCATACAGTTCCCAAACAAGCAGGAAGCATTCAGTGAAAGTGACAAGTATTTTACAATGGCTTCCACATGAATTCCTAATGCACTTGGTACAAAACTCAAGTTCAGTTTATCCCACCAGCCGAAAATGAATGTTTCAAAATCAAAGGTAAATAAGTACTTAGTACTTGAATTTTTAATGTATTTTGTCAAAATTAGGGTGGGCGGTATGACAGTGTTAAGTTGTACCTCAGTATGTAAAAATGATGGTGTTTCAAAATTATGACGTCAAGATTTTATTCTAAAAATTGTCTAAACAGATAAATAAACACATTCCACACAATAAGATTTTAGACGCCAGAAAAAACCCAGAAAAAGTAAGCATGATAGCAGCTCAGCCATGGCAAAGAGCTACATGTATCAGAACTGCACATTCTCTTTTTCTATAAACTTGTAAGTTGTCCTCTAAACGGGTGTCACTTTAGTATCATTTAGCTACAACTAAGCCTGTGCTGTGGTATGGCATGTTTGGCGTGCTAACTAAGTTCTCTGTAAAACACCACAGAACAGGTTCAAGTTTGGCTTAATGTCACTCTACTTTTGCTCTCTCAAACATTTTTGTCATCTAAATTTGTGTCAGCAGAGCACAAATTTTCAGACTCAAACCTGCATTGTGATGGGTGGCACTGTTAACGCGCCAAGCTAACATAAAGTTAACTTTACAGATCCAAACACCATATAACAGGTTTAATTTCACCTTTCTGTGTTATGTCTGCTAAAAGGCCTATACTGGCTCATATTGTGGAGTAGTGCTTAGAGTTCGATGATGATGATGATGGCATTAATTTCACATGAAAACTAAGTGGGAGCTGTTTGGCTTAGTCACAAATAATGATAGTTTACACGCATTAACATTTTGCACCCATCATTTAAGAAGATTAGTGAAAGATTTACAGCCAGTCAAACTGTGGAATTTTAAGTAGCAGCAAATGGGATTAAAGGATAAATTGCTGCCTAGTAGATTCAAAATTCTAATCGTGACCAAAATACAGTAAAACGTGTATTTAGAAGTATTCAAGTTTTCTTTTTCAGTAGATGAGTACATGGACTAATGGTACACAGTCATATTTCTTTTGTACTGAGAGGGAAAAAAAGTTTTTTCCTCTTTATCCTTTTCATCTTAGTACATCTGTGTTTTTAGCAGACACTCATGCAAATGTGAAATATAATAGAATGTGAAGCAAGTTAGCATAATGACGCATTTATTACGAACGTATCATAAAAATGTATGTGATACATCGTCCCACTGTCAACTATGTTGGAAATACCATTTAGCACAAAGTGAAAGACACATTGAGTGTTCTCTCTGCAGTTTGTTGGTGAATTTGGGTGTTCTCTTTTTCAGACAGTGATCAGACAGAAAGTGAGGAGACAGCTCACCAAACAGCAGAAAGCCGCTCAGAGACGGCGCCTTCAGAAAGGGGAGGCCAACCTGGTGACCAAGGAGAGGCGAGAAAACCGGAACAACATCAAGAGCAGCCTGGAGGCGGCCCAGTTCTGGGGCTGAGGGTGTTTGGGATATGCTTGTGCAGACTGAGCTTTGTTTTGGAGGAAATTCTTGATAGGAAATACTATGAGGGTTCCTTACCAGAGATGAAAGACAAGCCTTAACTTCATGGCACACTGACCCAGCATTCCCTAACAGATATTCTAATACTGGAAGTTGCCTTTATACCAGGGATGCCCAGCCCTGGTCCTGGAGAGCTTCCATCCTGGAAAGTTCAAATCCAGGACAGCTGTCGCTAATATTCAGATGCCCCTGAAGGCCTTCATTAACTGTATCAGGTGTGTTTATTAAGGCTGGAGCTTAAACTCTGCATGGTGGTAGATTATTAGAGAAGAGCTTTAGTAGTGTATATTGTTTATTTAGGGTGGAACAAGGCAGGAGGATGCTCTGCACTCTTGTGTTTTGTTGTATAATACTGGGTGCAACTGGACTTCAACAACGAGACGTTTGGCATCCATGACTCAATTTTGTCGCTGCTCTATTAAAAAAAAAGGGCGGGGGGATCCAGTTTGCTGTCTACCATTTACCAGCATTATAGTCTGATGTGAAACACCTACCCAGTGTTTGAATTTGTTTGTGTTTGTTGGGGAAAGCTTGGTCAGTATGCTCTGACCTTTAAGTCCTTTTTTCAGAACTGACCCTTGAAGAATTTCTTTAGTGGGACCTGGTATCCTCATGTATCTATTCAGTTGTATATGAAATTAATAAACATGCTTTGTTGAACTTGTTGTAAGGTAAACACTAAGAAGAATGTTCTTAAATGCAATTCTTGAAAAAGTACTTCTCAAATATTTTCTCATGAAAGTCTTTATTATTAAGTTTTTCTTATTATATAGGCTGTAGGTTGTCATGTTGTCCATTAATGTCTACTACATTTTACAGCTGAAAGGTTTGTCATGTCATGGTAAACCAAATTTTCTTGTTTAGAGTTGAATGTAGTGTGTAACACTATTACAGTTTCGTAACACTCCCCAATTCATACTGTCCATTTATGGAAACTAAGCTGCAAAAACAGCCTACTGTCAATTCAATGTTTCTATGATGTCCTAAATTCCAACATGTTTACAAACATCCACCTTTTCAGCCTACAGCAGTTTAGCTCCATCTATTCAGACTGAAGTCTGAAAGAGTGTTTCAGGTCTGCCTGCTTTTAGAACAATGATAGAGCATGATACAAGGCAGCCAATCAGAACACAGCTCATTTATATATATCAGTCTTAAAGGCACACTAACAAAAGTAGCCTGTTTAATTCTAAGGGTTAAATTGAGGTTGGGACATTGTCATGTTAAAAGGAATTATGATTGTTTTTGTACATAAACATAAAAGGACAGCAGAATGGAGGAGAAACAACCCAAAGTTCAAAACATTTTAGCAAAGAAGTGATGTTGGAGGGAATAACCAATAGGAAAAAAATCTTTTTGGTCTATTTTAACTACTCTATTGTGCAAGACTCATTAAACATTTTAGAGGCTTACCAACACTTAGGGTCATTTTGCTGGACAGAAATTAAGCCTATAGGCCTGGGTTACACACGTTGAAAGAGAATCGTTGTCCAGGTCTAGGATTAATCCATATCCAGGAAACTGACCCATACAGTCTAAGACCTGTATAAGGGCAGCTTGAGATGTTTAATCCCTTAATTTTCCACACACAAAAGTTTTCTGGAAGGGTTCTTTAATAAAGGCCATGGTTCTCTTTAGAACCATTTCATGCTTTTTATTTTTCCTCATGTATATGTTCCTCTTCCACCATCTCCTCAAGCTGCTACTTCACTGTGTCACTGGGGATAGAATTCATTATATTTTCTTTTTTTGTTTCATATCAGCACTTTTAAATTGTAAAATTGTATTAATAATATTAGCATTTTCATAGCTCAAAAATAAGTCCTGCTAGGACTTTTCTGCTCAAATTAACATAAGCCTAAGAATAGAGGAACATATCTATTTGAACCTCCCTACATGCCTGGAAAAGACACAAGTTTGCTGGCCAGGACTATGCAAAAAAGAGATTACTATCACAAAACAACTTTTTTGGATACCCATTTGCTATCAGTCTCTCTGTCTATCTGTCTCAAAGTGACAATTTAGTAGAGTTAGTAGATTTTGGGCCACCATATGCCCCCCAGAACAGCTTCACTTACAATGTCTCAAGTGACATTCTCCATCACCTGAAGAACAGTTGCTCTCCTGTTTATACTTAAATATCACACTCATATATGATCATCATGGTCACTGAATGTGCACTTTCAACCACATTTTCCCACCTTATTTACTTTCCCATAGGCCTAAATGCGGATGTCACTTTTCATATTGAAACACTAGCAAGTTAGACAGTTCTTGTAACTGAAGTTGCAGTTATCTGTGCCATCTTTCAAAGTGGCTTATTTTTCTACATACCACAGAGCACGGTAGGATGTTATGTGCTTAGTTATGCAGCACCTGGTTGTGTGCCCTTGTTTACATGTTTATATTATCAGGCGTATAATATATTAAAATATCTAAATAATAATAGTAAAATGTCTACCCTGCTACGTCTGCCCTGGTCAACTGTAAGTGATATTATTGTGAAGTTGAAATGTCTAGGAGCAGCAACAGCTCAGCTGTAAGGGGTAGATCATGCAAACTCACAAAGCAGAGCCGCCAAGTGCTGAAACGTGAAGTGTATAAAAACTGCCTATTGTTTGCAGCTTCACTACAGATTTCCAAAACACTGCTGGAAGCAACATCATTACAATAACTGTGTGTCAGGATCTTCATGGATAGGTTTCCATGACTGGGCAGCTGCACACAAGCCTAAGATCACTATGCACATTGTCAAACATCAGCAGGAGTGGTGTAAAGCAGCCCGCTTTCGATCTCTAGAGCAGTGGAAATGTGATGAATCACGCTTCACTGTCTGGCAGTCAGATGGATGAATCTGAGTTTGGTAGATGCCAGGAGAAAGCTACCTACCGGAATGCATAGTGCCAACAGTAAAGTTTGGTAGAGGAGGGATAATGGTCTGGGGCTGTTTTTTCAGGGTTTATTTAGGCCCCTTAGTTCCAGTGAAGGGGAATGTTAATGCTACAGCATGCAAAATATTTTAGACAACAAGCCTCCAACTTTGTGAGAAGTGTTTGGGGAAGGTCCTTTTTTGTTCCCCCGGACATGAATGTGACCCTGTGCACAAAGCAAGTTCCATAAAGACACGGTTTGATAAGTTCGGTGCAGAGGAACTCCAGTGGCCTGCACAGAGCCCTGACCTCAACCTCACTGAACACCTTTGGGATGAATTGAATGTTGATTGAGAGCCAGGCCTTCTCGTCCAACATCAGTGTTTTACAGGAGGTGGGGGTGGGGGTCAACTTCATATGAATGGCAGGGGTTTTGGAATGAGATGTGTAACAAGCTCATACAGGTGTGACAGTCAGGTGTCCACATACTTTTGGCTATATGTTGTCTATGTATGCACACATTGCATTGCAAATGTATATACTTTACAAACACACACATTCTTGTTTAAAAGGTAAAGAGGAATTTCGCCATTTGTTCAAATATTCTGCTTAGTTCAATTGTTGAGTCATCAAGTCATTTGATGTGTAATGGTGCGTTATAGGGAACCTCTGATTTTCTTTAAAGTGGTGGTGATAGGAACCAGGGGTTGCAATGCATACAGAGCAAATACAGCCATTTTGTCTACTACCCCAAACTTCCAGTGAATCTGCCCTTGTCCTCTGAGTTTTCATAGGTAATGTTGATAATGGTAAAATAGTGATAAATCTGAGGGAAAAAAATTTAAGCTTTTAGAGGCATTAAATAGTTTGGACGTCTGGTTCCTATCACCACCACTATGAACAATTCTTAGTCAGAAAGTTTCTTCAGATTGGCACGTTTCGCAACAAAACCCTCCATATGACTTTGATTACATTTTAATGATTATATTATACAGATATATATACGTATAACCAGTGGAATTGTCCTTTAAATATTTTTTTCGTAATGCGTTTTAATGTTGTCCCTTCTGTTTTGCCGTCGGAAGGCGGAGCATCATGTAACTGCAGATTTGCGATAGAGTTCCAGGAAAGAACCAAAACAAACCTTAGAGAGGAGAGTGACAGAGAAACGGAGCGACTTTCTGCTCCACCAGGCTTTTATTTTAATATTCACAAACTGTGTTACGGTGAGTAATGCTGTTAGGTTTACCCTGGTTGGCGTTTGCGTTGTTTTGAGACCGATTTGACGGTTACAGAGAGATGTTTTTCTCGATACAGTCTGTCGCTAATATTTGACATGTAGGCTAAGAGACTGTGCGCTCTTTAGTAACTATATAGATATTCTTTACCACTAACTTCACTATACAGCCTTACGAATTACAGCATTCAACATGTTAATCCTCAGTAATGCACGTCGAAAGGAGAGACTAGTTTAGCATGGGTGCTAATGGATAGACGCCCTGTAGACAGCGAAACTGACTGAGCTGCTTTTGGTTTTGCCTTTCTGAAACCTTCTGTCTGTCAAACGTTCACGGTAGTGACACTGCACTCTTCTGAGGGCTTTGAGTTGAGCTGGGCGATATAACTATATTTATCGTTATCGTGATAAATTACACCACAATATGCTTTTCTAAATGTATCCTGGATATTGTCAGTACTTAAAAATCACTTCCCTACTGCATGTTTGGTTACAGAGAAAGCATAATTAGTCCTGTTAATTGGATTTAGTGCAGCACAGTGTGAGATATTGAATACAAGTAATTGTGCCGATAGTCACTACAAATTGGATTCATAGTTTTTGGTTTGTTCTGACTTATCAGATGTCAGAAAAAATATACATTGTGACATATCATACAATAATATACATATCTTCCTGATATTGATATATGTTTTACCATATTTTTCCACCTCTAGATTTGAGACAGTGTCTTGCTGGCGAGATGTTTTATATTTTTGATCTTATAGTTAGAGCCTTGATCTAGTCTACTGTCCTATAACAGACACATTAACATGTTTTAGGGGCCTGTGTAACTGGAAAACTAAATAAAATGAAAAGATGATGGCCGAAGCGGTGAGACCGAAGAAATCAAAGACGAAGTCTTCTGGAAAGTCACAGGTAAAAACATCCCTTCAGAGATGCTGCCACTTGTTTGTGTTGTATTTTGAATTCATTTGAATTAACTGTACTTTTTGTACTGTCTGTACTGTATAGTTGATAAGTATCACTACTCTAATAACTTTTACCCTTTTAATTATTTTTAAGCAAAGCAACCTAATTTTAAATGGCTGTTGTAATTACATTATCAGAGACAAGAAGTTAATGGTCCTTCATGTCTTTAATATCTTTTCGTGTAAATTTAATTCAGATTGCCTTTTCTTCATTAACCTAACTCCTTAAATGGACAGAACTCACCAGCAGCTCCAGGCTATTCCTCAATCCTATAACTTAAGAGAAACTTTGCATTGTTTTCCAGTATATACAATAATAGTCCCTTGGATGTGATCAGCATGAGAATATAAGGGGATGATATCTTAAACTTAAGTTTCTCTCAGTGTGTCTGGACTCTTGTGACTACATACTATATACTACTCTTGTACCCAATTAAGTATGAGTTTCTGAGTAGTTACTGGATTATAAGCTTTAAGATTAATGGCTAATGGTTATTAAAAATAAGCTTACAGTTTAAGGGATTTGTGTGTTTTCTTTTCTCCCTTAGGAAAAAAAGCAGAGACAAACTGATGGCGCAAGGAAAGCCGCTGGACCTGCGGTACCTTGCTTGCCTGCCCCTGAGCTCCCTGCTGAATTCACAGATATTCCTCTCAGTCTTCCACCTGAGCTGCCCGCTTCTGTCCAGGAACCTCTTACCCAGCCCTCAGGAGACCAAAATGAAAAAGCTGAGAAGGACCAAAACAAACACACATGTATTAGGACTGAAACAGCACAGATGCCCCCGACCCCTGGAGACGCAGAACACAAGCTGTTATCACAAGACCGGCCCATTGTTGTGGACCAACCTTCTCCCTTCTCTCAGCTGAGCCAATGTGATCAGAAAATCCTCGGTGCTAAAACTGAGCCTTTAAGCGTCTCTTCTCTCTACCCCACTCTGCCCTCTCTGTCTGTGGAAGCCCGCCTCCCGGTTGACCCGTCCTCCGTCAGCTCGGGACTGGTGGAGGCGTCTCTTATGCCTTTAGTAGTTGAAACAGCAAACATGCCTAGGCAGGTAGGTCTAGCTCCGGCTGTTCTTCCTCTGGCTGACCAGGAGTCCTCACCTCCCAGCCTCATTCCTGTGCAGTTAGCGGAGGCTGAGAGGCCCCAGGAGAGGTTGTACCCGGAGCTGCCCCAACCGTGCCAGAAGGTCCAGCCCTTCACCAGTGAGCAGCTGAGAATGTGGGAGCCAGGTTCTTGGCTGGAGAACGTTGAGCTCCACGCTTCTGAGTTCCAGGCCCTTGCCCACCAGGAGGGCCACGAGCTGCACGAGCTGCTGCTGAACTACTGGAGGTGCCGAAAGCAGCTTAGCCAGGCACAGGCTGAGCTACAGGCAGCCAACTCCGATTGCAAGAGCACGCAGAATCGCCTGTGGAGCTTCAGGGATGAACAGCTCACGCTGCAGGTGAAAAGCAGTACAAAATCTGACATTGCTGAAGCTTTTTAAAACCTTGAATCACACTTAAGTCAATTCGCATTAATTTTGTAGTAGGTACAAAGTAATTCATAGCATTTACTGAATAATTAGTCTTGAAGGAATGCTCCGGTCTTCCACCTAATCTCTGTAATCTGTATCTGTAGAGTTGATTACCATGGACAATAATTTTGATGCACTTGGGCAGTTAGTTGTGAAACATATGTCTGTAGAACATTTTCATAAAATCCTCAGTCCAAAGGATTTGCAAATTAAGCTGTAGAGATGGGACTAGTTTTTAGATGAAAGAATTTGTGGTGATGAGTTGCCAGTGTGGAGGATGGAGTTTTTACAGTATCTGTCTGATCGCCATGGATTATGTTATATAGCCACATATTTTGAACCTTTATTCACAGAAATACGCGGCTGCACAATGGCTACTGTTAAATATGAATTTCAAGTCAGCAAGCTCCCTGTTGTTTTTTAAGTACAGGGAACTTTTCAAAAGTGAAATACAGATGCAGCAGATAGACTTTATGTTGAAAACCACTGGAATATTCCTTCAAGTTTCAAAATAATTCCTGTACGAGTAATAACAGGCCTTGGGTTAAACATGCTCAGCCATTTTATAATTTTTTTGTGAATAGGCATTTTCAACATTTATTAGTAACTGAACAGGAACAGGTAGAACTTACTTTCAGCACCATCAGATCTTACTTGAGAAGGAGAAGGGATTTATTGACATATGAGGCCTCATATTTCTGAGAAAACACCACAGCCTTGTCAGTAGAGTTCCTGTTTGTCATGGTGACAGTTGAGGCAGTAGGTGCTCACGTTCTGCTCCAAAAAAAAACTGGCTGTGATTTCAAACTAGATGGTGTTGTTCTTAAATATGTAATACTTAAAGCCATGACTCTGTTAAAGGCCTTTTAAGAACAGTCCTTAACATAACCTATATGCTGACATCAACAACAATACTTCTGCATCCTTTATCATTCCAACTATATAGCAAATTGTATTATGTGATCTGACCAACAGAAGTCTACTTTCTTGAAGAATCGTTTAGTATAATTACCCAAACTGCGTGATCTCAATATATGTTAGCTAATACTTCAGAAATCTCCATGCGTCAAACAATTGATTACATGTTATCTACAGACAGGAGATAAATTAGCGGAAAAAAAAACAACTCAAAGTATCTTACTGGTGTTTTAGAGCCATCAAAAACTGCCAGAACAGCTTTTATGTGCCTTTACATAGATTCTGAAAGTCTCTGAAACTGTCCTGGAGGGATGGAACACCTTTCTTCCAGAAGATATTTCCTCAACTGCTGTGTTGATGGTGGTGATGGAAAGCACTAACACCTCCTTAAAGGTGGTCAGCTGGGTTGAGATCTGGTGACTGCAAAGGCCATAACAGATGATTTTTATACTCATCAAACCATTCAGTGACTTCTTGTGCCCTGTGTATTGTGGTGTTGTCTTGGAAG
The DNA here is from genome assembly GCF_904425465.1 of Colossoma macropomum. Lineage (NCBI taxonomy): Eukaryota > Metazoa > Chordata > Actinopteri > Characiformes > Serrasalmidae > Colossoma > Colossoma macropomum. The sequence goes on along the minus strand of NW_023494806.1, from coordinate 26,876,547 downwards.
AAACCACTGGCGTCAGGATAGAAATGTTTCATCATAGGATAAAGGTGATCAGTCAGATTTGTATTGAATTACAGAACATTGCATTGTTTTGCGGTGACTCTTCCCTGTAAGAGAACAAGTGGATCCAAACCATGCCAGCAGAATATCCCTCACAGCATAACAGAGGTACCGGACTCCCTCGCTGTAGGGGTCAAGCATTCAGGCCTGTTGTTCTCTTGGTGTATGCTAAACATGCTCTCTCCCACTTATGGAGAATATGGGGAAAGATGACGCATCTGACCAATCACTTTTTTCATCATCTCTGTAGACAAGTGCTTATTATTTTTACACCGATGAACTCTCAAATGTGCAGTCATCTTTGTAATGAGGGGTTTATTGCAGCCCTGCTTTAATACTCCTCTTTATGTAGTTGTGGACCGGCTGTTTTTGCAACACACTCTGATCACATCCTGCATTTACACACTCAGTCACCTGAGGAACAGTTGCTCTTGTGTTTTTCTTTACACATCACGCTAATACACAAGCATCAGTCACTGACTGTGCTTCCTTTCCAACTGTTGTCTTTCCCATAGATCTAATTGCAGATCTAAATGCAGCCACTTTAGTCACTGTTACTGTTGAAACAAGCCCGTAGAGCAGTCTTTGCGACTGGAGCTCCTGCCATCCGAGCCCTTTCACAGATTTTTTCCTCTTAGGATCTTAATCCAGAATCGAGGTCAACCAGGCCTGCTCAGCATTTTTATACATGCCACAGAGCATGGTAAGATGTTATGTGCTCAATCGTTTAAGGCACTAAATCTGTCTGGAAGCGTCTACACGTAACCCCAGATATTCCGCCCAAAATACATAAACACTATTATTTTGACTGTAAATTTAACTTGAAATTTTTAACTGTACATTCTACTAAACATGCATTTACCGTCAAAGTGCTGCAGACCCATGTTACCCATATATCGGCCAGCCAAAGGAGTATTTTGGCCTTTTGTTTCATTATCATCAGTTTCAGTGTGTAGGAGAGGCTGACATATTCATATTCACTCTTCTTGAAAGTGTTTGTTTGCCTTTCTTATTTTTGGCCTTTCTTCCCACTCTTCTTGCTTGTAACATTGGCTTTTTTGCCTTTCACAGGGTGTGTGTGCAGACCAGGTCAAAGTGTGCGGCTACCACCGCTTCCAACAGGTGGTCCTGAACGAAGCTGCGGTTGCTGAACTGAGACATCTGTTTGAGGCTAAAGCCGAGCTGCTCCATCAGGCTGTAGCCCTGCACTCCTACACCTCTGTACTCTCTCGACTACAAGTGGAGTCTTATCTCTACCGCTTGCTCAGCACAAACCCCATCACTAGGAGTGTGGCCATACAGGATGCAGGCCCAGGCAAGTCAATATTGACAGTGTTGCACTAAAACTGTTGTAATGTGCTGAGCATGGCCAGCTATAGGTGCTTGACAAATACTGTAAATAGGTTGGTGAAAGAAGGAAATGTCCCTTATAATGGTAATAACTATAGTGATAGAGCTCCCCTGAAATTGAAAAAGCGAACAGCATAAATAGTCAGTGGATTTTTACGTCAATAAGTGTGAAAATGCGTTTATTATTTATTGTGTAAATTATATTTATTTATTATGTAAATGTTATTTATTCATTAATAAAAGCTTCTCCAAATATAATTATAATCATATGGAAAAAGTTGAAATACCCCTGGTTACATAAAATGTGTTGTTTTGTAGGCTTTACAGGGAATAAATCCAAATATTGTTTTGTTTTTTTTTTGTTGCATATTTTAGTGCACAATTTCTGATAAAATGTATTCATGAAATGTAAAAGGTGCCATAGCTTTTACACAGTCTACATTTTTTTATGTTAAATTCAGCAAATAAACAGTAGTTGTGCATTAAAATGTGGAAAACTTTTGCACACAACTGTATGTAATTTGGACGATTTTGTTAGTTGCTGCTCTAGCCTTCAGTTTTCTTAATGACTGATAATATTTACATCTGCCTGTCCTTTTTTATTCATCAAATTACTAAAACAACATGGTATTTTTAATAAAGAGATTGTACAGTTTATTATATCTGAAGGTCTGCAAGTCGCCGGAGTCTGTATGACTTGGATTCCTCTTGGATTTTTAGGTGCTCCCAAATCCCAGCCTTCTACTCTGCAGCTGCTGAAGGAAAGCATCAGTGTGCTGTTCAGCTTCACCCGTCGAATTCTAGACGATTCTCAGTTCCAGAATGACATTCATCTGTGGCTGCAGAAACTGGTAAAAGACTTAACCTTTCAATGATAAACATGCAATAGTCAGCTTATTTAGATCTGTTTGAGACTTTAGCTGATAGCATTCTTGTTTCCATCAACACATTCGACTTATTTGAGTGACATTTTCAGAAAATTCAATAGCAGTCTTAACAGATTCTGTGAGGGACCCACAGGGTAGGGGTAGGACAAGGCAGTAAAATATTACATCTGTGTTACTGTATATCTTAAATTTTGAGAGGTATTGGGTTTTAATGTCTTCCTCAGGAACATTTCTAGCTTACTAAAGTGTTGAAGTGTAGTAAAAATTAAATATTGCACAGCTGATGTGTATACATTGTAAATGTAAATACAAAATATATTAATAAATCATTTCAAATGTTTACATTAGTGACATTGTCATTGTAGGAGTTTAGGCAAGAGATTCTGTGGAGTTGTTCTGGAATAACAATGTGCACCTGTTCTAATTTTTAATAAACATATAATAATATAAGGGATTTGAATAACTCTGTTTTGTGCTGTTGCTATTTTTTAACATTGTACTAATTATCTTCTAAGTTCTAAGTTCTGTAGCCCACCAAGCCCCTAACTGTAGTAATTAGAGCACAGTTAGTTAACCAGTTTCCATTTGATTATGGATATATATTTTTTCTGTCGGAACAAATCCTTGTATATCCAAATAAGTAAAAATAAAAAGAAAAACATTCTTAACTTTCAGTGTAAGTTAATGCAACAAGATTTTATTCAAAGTCATTTTGGAACGTGTATTGGTTTGTTTTAGAGGTGGGCAACATGACAGTATTTTATCATTATTGTGATTAAATGATGTCACAGTATTGTTTTTGACATTTTTAATGTGGGCACTGCTGGGGCTTTTTTGTCTGTTCTGATTTTTCAAACTTATGTTTCACTTATTGAAAACTTAATGTTATGATTTGTATTGTTTATCATTTGTCATAAAAACATCAAGTATTGTGATATTGTATTTTTGCCATAGCACCCACCCCTAGTTCATTTGTCATGAAAAAGTGGCACAATGTAAACGGCATCTGGTATTTTCAAATGTTTTGGTTCTGACAGTGAAGATATGCACGTGACAAACCATTACAAACAAAATACTCATTGTCATGCTGTGTCTATTGGTTAATCAGTTTATTGACAAATACTGGAGCAATTTGTGGAGGGGTGTACTGCCCACAGTAGTAGGAACCTACTCTCAGAATTGCGCTATTGTCTCAACGTACATTGACTGAAAAAATTTCCTGTAAGTGATTTTCAAAATATTTTCTGCTTTCCATTGCAGGTATCAGTACTGCATTGCGTAGGCTCAGCTGGAGATTATCTGTACATCCTCAACCACCTGCTGTGCTGTCCTGCAGGAGTCGGGAAATGGGCCGTGCCCTTTCTACAGGTAATTAGTCTTAATTGGTATTAATATATTACTAAGATAATAGGGCAGTCCGAAAACATACTGAAGTGTTTAAAAGTTTTTTTGTTTTTTTTTTAAATAGCATTGAAGCCTCATTGAGCAGTAGCTAAGGAACTTGCAGCCATTAAAGCAGTAGTTTGATAAAAAGAAAATTAGTCCAAGTCAGCTAATTGCATTTGGTGTCTGAAGTTTGCTGTTTTACTTTTTCACTGGAGCTATGAGACTATTGAGGCTATTGACTGAAGTCGTATGCAAAAGTTTAGGTGCCCCGGACAGTTGACATGTTTTGTTGATTTTCTAAGAAACAATAAGATAACACATCTTCTACAGAGAACACACTTGCGCAGACTTAAATACACAATTACTTTTTATTTGCTGAATTTAACATATTGGGGTAAAAAATAAAACTAAATGTGGCCTGTACAAAAGTTATGGCATTTATATATATATATATGTTTTATTTTTTCCAACAAAATAAACTGCAATGAAATGCCATATGTAAGTTTGTTCCCTGTATAAGATGTGTTCACTTTTTTATTTAGAAAATCAATAAAATGAATTCTTACTGGGGTGTTCAAACTTTTGCATACAGCAGTTGCTTCATGCTGTCAAGTGACAATAATGTGGCAACACCATGCAGAAATGTTTGTCATCTGTCCGAAAAATCCACAAGTACTTCCAGGAGGACTGTGGTGAAGTTACATTACTTCCAGCTTTGAACATTATATTGAATAGTTAGCAATCATTAACGTCAACCTGAATCAGAAGTGACGTTTTTAACTTTGTGGGGGAGGTGTAAAATGATTTTATTGGTTAGTGTTATTTTTCACCACTCACTACTACAAAGTTAAGTAAAGAAACTTAAACACTATTAAAGATTACAGGAAAATGTGATTTTTGTCTTTTAATAGATATGATGAATTGTGCTTTTATGAACTAACAATTAAAAAAGGTAAATTGTTATTTCAGATTACAGAAACTTCCTACTACTGTTGTTTCTCTCTCATCTGTTTCTCCCCTTAGATTAAAGTGCTGGACAACCCATCTGGAGTTTACCACTTCATGCAGGCCTTAGCTGTTCTCATGTCCCCAGTGAGGTAAGAACTACTGGCTTGACAGAATAATTATAAAAACTCTCAAATCTAGTTTTTTTTTTTGTGTGTGTGTATTTATTGGTAAACTATTGAATATAATTTTGATATTAATTGAGCTAGATTATCAAATATTTATTCAGGTTATATCTGAAGTTTGATTGACCTTGTGTTCACACAGCAATCTGTTTTCTGCTCATGGACATTTATACTCTTGTAATGTTAGACTGAGGCTGTATAAAATTAGACGCCAACATTTTTGTGACATTCAGGGACCGAGCTGACTTTCTTTGCCACATGAAGCCCAGCGATGTGAAAAGTAACAACAGCTATTCAGGACCTGCGACTGCCAACTGGACCCTGGTAGATGAGGGTGGAGAAGAGGTCAGTAGTCCACGCAGTAATATTCTTTGATAATGTCTTATGTGGTCCATGTTGAGATTCAGCACTGTTCATCAAGGCACACTTGTGTAGTTATAACACATCTGTTTTATTGATTTTATGAATAAATTTAAGTTGAAAAATCCTCTCCAGGGAACATACTTAAATGTGGCATCTTTCATGCACTAAAATTTGCAGATTTCAAATTATTATTTTAACATATTAGAAAATTTTTTTCAATATATTAAAGTCAGCAAATAAACAGTAAATGTGCATTAAAATATGCAAAAGTGAGTTCTCTGTAGAGAATGTGTTGACTTATTTTCACTTAGAAAATCAACAAAACGTAGTTTGGGTGGCAAAACTTTTGCATACAACTGTATAGGTCATGAAGAGCAGAATTTGTGTCTCTTCACAAAACCACACTGTCAAAGTCTGCCATGTAATGTTTCCACCACGAGATGATCACAAGTACTTCTTCCTGTCTTTACTTGCGCAATGCTGCACAGGGTTTAATGAAAATCTTAAACTGAACTGTTTCGGTTTCTATTGCTCAAAAGCAAAGCAGCTATTTCTGGCTTTCAACCTTCTAGGTTTTACTTAAAACCTTGTAGGTTTAAAACATTTAGAAGTAATTAACCTCATTTGGTGCAACAGTATGTTCTTAAAACTGCCAGTGATCGCAATAAGACTGCAAATGGGAATCTTCGGGGTCCAAGCACTGTGCATCTTATAGCGCCAATAGAAAACAAAAGATGGGCAACGTTTTTAGAATGGCCTTGATTTATAATATTTCTGGTGTCTCAAAAGGAAATATCTGCCTAATTTCATACACACTGACCTTCTGACCTTTTGACCTTTTGGTCCTAGGTAGCACTGTATCGTCAGAATGTAGGCTGCGTTTCATGGCTATGTTTTAAGGATCCTTCAGATTGGAACAGTTTCTGATGATGTAATATTCTGATGATATTCATCATGTTTTGTGGGTCCTTGATGAGTATCAAATCTCATAATATGGGATCCCCCTTTGGAACCTCATCATGCATACTGCTATCCCAGATTACATATTACATTTTAACAAGGTGGAAAACATGTGCATTGCTAAGATACAGAGATGAAAAATAAAAGTCAAAGTAACATAATGGGGAGACTGAGATGTTCACCAATGTTTGGTTGAAAAATATAGCTCACTTAAAAACCAAGGATGTCCATATAGCTGGATTGCGATACGGCAGATTATGCTTTTTAAATATAATATCACCTACTTTTTCTGCCCTCAGGATGAAGATCCAGAGACGAGCTGGCTGCTGCTATCAGAAGAAGACCTCATTGCTCTGCTCTCTCAGTTTCCCTTTGATGAACTCTTCAAACACTTACTTGGAATGTCTGCAAACGGTTAGGAAGTTGGAATTTTTTTATTGAAAGTTAAGCTACACTAGCTCAACTTACAGTGAGACATGAACCATTAAGATAATATCAAGGAACATGATGTTGACTTTAAAAAATAATTTTTATGTATCATCAAGGGTACATGAGTGTGTTATTAGTATATATTTTATATATTCAGGCAACTACCAGCCTCAAGCCACCACTAGTCAGAAGATGATGAAGATATTTGCTTTTGCATCTTCGCTGGTTGAGCTGCTGGCCGTTGGCCTGCAAACCTACAACAGAGCACGCTACCGGCAGTTTGTGAAGAGGATTGGCCACATGATCAGGTCAGCTGATTTCCTCAAGACGAAAAAATCGTCTTCTTTGTTGTTGGACACTACGTCTTTCTAATGAGCAGAACAAAGAGAAATCACGCAGAATTTATTGGTGGTATAAGAGTATACATAGACATTATTCACTCTTATAGTCCAGATATGCTGTCGCCTCACAGCAAGTGGGGCCTGGATTCGATTCCTTGGCCGGGCGACCGGTCCGTGCTGTGTAGAGTTTGCATGTGACCTGTCCAGTGTATTTTCTGCCTTCTGCTCAATGACCACTGGGATAGGCTCCAGCACCCCCTACAACCCAGAAGGATAAGCAGCATAGATAATGTGTGTGTGTGTGTGTGTGTGTGTGTGTGTGTGTGTGTGTGTGTATTTTATAGCCTTATCATCTGTATCCGTGTCAGTTCTAATAAGTTAATCTTGATGACATGGACATGTAACATACATGTATAAAGTATGCCCTATGAATAACTTTCCTACATCCAATTAAAGACTAATGTATTTTACCTCCCCTCTCAATTTAAACTGTGCTGTACTAATCTTGAGTAAAGCTTATGTAAGCAATACCCTCACCAATCACAAGGCGGTTATGGCTTCTCCTGCATACACAGCATACACAAACTATACCTTCCCCTCTGTTTCTTTGCTTCCAGTCTGCGCAACTTAGCGAACCAAAGCTAACAACCAAGCAAAGGCTAACCTAGCGAGCAAGGCTGCTCATGTCTATTTTTATGTGTCGGCCCGTCATACTTTCTAAATTGTCGCCACGTAAAAGCTGGATAATGTTTTTAGTGACCCATGGACACAGCAGGGTAATCTACAACCACCTGCATATGTAGAGCCTGTTTCACTTATTGTTCCCCTCCTGTGCTAATGTGTAACTGCTTGAGGAGCATAACAGGCTGGGAGTATTGGACAAAGGCATGTCAACACATGTGCTCATTAGAATATTAAAACCATGTCCAGCGAGTTTTAAGTAGTGTTTTGTCTTATTTTTGTCTTGTTATTTTTCATTTGTTAGATGTTCAATATAACACTCAGTTTTAGTACATACAAGGGTTTTTAATATTTTACACTGTGTTCAGAGCATGAAATCAATATGTAAATTTGTTACAAGAGTGAGATAATATAGTGAGAGCCTACATTCAGGCCCTTGCAGTTTTAGGGTCTCAACAGTATTAGAAGGCAGGTATTTAAACTGTGAGTTTAGATAATTAAACCTCAGTATACCTTTGCCATATGACTGACTGGTCATATTCTTTCTCTTGTGGACCAGGATGACGCTGTGTTACGTGAGTGACCACTGGGCACAGTACATCAGTTTGACTGGAGTTAGCAGGACCACCATGCAGGAGCAGTCCTTTTCTATGGAGAAACTGCAGGTTGAGTTTGACCATCTCTTCCTCCGTGCTGTCTTACATGTCCTGAAGGCCAAGAGGTGAACTCACTTTTTGCTGACTGAGTGTGTTGGATCTGTGGAATGTGTCGTGTTTGTGTGTGTGTGTACATGAGAGAGACTTTTTCTTGCCTATTTCAGCTTTTAAAATAAAACTTTTTTGATTAAAACCAGTGATATTGCTGTATATAATGTAAAAAAATGTGTAAGAAAGCTGCAGGTATTAAAACTCAAATTTAAATTAATTACCCAACACTGTGGCTTCTCCCATTCAAATAGTAATCATCCTGTCTCTCTTTCACTTTTCCCAGGCTGGGCATCTGGCTCTTCATGTCAGAGATGCCTTATGGAACTCTGTCCAGTGCAATGCTCTGGAAGATATTCTACATCATGCAGTGTGCTGAGACAGAAGGTCTGGACAGGCTGGGCTGCAGTCTGAGTGTGGAGAGCTGTGTCCAGGGCCTCCAAGGTAATGTTGTACACCTACAGAACAATGCTAGGGCTGCATTAACAGAAGTATCTTAAGGTGTGAAATTTTCTTCAGTGTACTTTTTTCCTAATTTTAGATTTAAGAAGAGTGTCAAGATGAATTTCAGTTCTGGAAAAAAAAATCTTGAATTCCTGTTTTTCAAAATTGCTTGGTGGAAATATAGCTTTTTTTTTGTGCTCTAATTTTTGCTAACACAATTCCTTTCTTTGTCTTAAGAATAGTTCTAAAAACAAGTGCTTGTCTTGCAATAACTATGTTGTTAACTTAATTATGTTGTTTCTTAATTATAAAATAGCTTAATACTCACCTTAGACTAAAAGAGTTGACATGGTAATCGTCAAAAACTGTAACTTGTAGTGATGATTCAGACACTACTGTTGATGCTGTGCCTGGTAGTGTTGACTTGGAAGCTGCTGAAGTTAAATGTTACTACTGAACCATCACTTCTGGTCCTTGTTTACTGAAGTCTTTTGAACTTTTAAGTGTTTTGTCCTCTATTTTGATATAGTCTTCAGGCACTGAAGCCCTGGTTCTGGAGATCTGCCATTCTGCAGAGTTTAGCTTCAACCCTAATACATTAAACCTGTTTCAGGTAATGAAGGCCTTTAGGGGCATCTCAATGTTAGAGCCAGGTGTGTTGGACCTGAACTCTCCAGGGTGAGAGATCTCCAGGATGAGGACTGGGCACCCATAGCCTAATGGGTTAAATCCATTATAATTCTAAGGATTTGTTTCCTAAAAGGGCTAAGCTTAGTCATGGACTACACAGCACTCTGATTGGAGATTCTCCATTAAAAGCAAAGTGTAGTCCAGGACTAGGTTTTCTCCCTGTCCAGGAAACTGATTCTAAATGTGTCGCACACTGTGTATGATTGGCTGCAAAATGTACCAGATATCAACAGGCTACAAATAACAAATAATCTAATAACCTACTTAAGAAAATAAGTAAACTTTTTTAAAAAGAATATTTGAGAAGACTGTTGAGGAATTTCAATAATAGCATTTTTTTCTTTGAAAAGCTTTCAGAAGCAATGAAATACAGTCACTCTAGAATTAAAACAAAAATAAAGACAATGTTTTGTTTATATAATGCCAGTGTGCATGCTGGTCCTAGAAACAGTGGAAGTGTGTAAATGGCTAATCTTAAAAATGCCCTTTTAAAGAGAACAGTGCTGTTCTTTGTTCCTTTAAGCCCAGATCACCGCATGTTTGAGAGTCAGTGAAGGCACACAGCCAGCCATCACACAAATGCCTCAATCCTTGTTGAGTCTTCAAGTAATTTCAAATAGACTTGCTTATGTGGTTTCTGATACTGTATGACATACTGCAGCAGGTGTGTCCAGTCTTATCCACAAAAGACTGGTGTGGCTGCAGGTTTTCATTCCAATCAAGCTCCTGATTCCACCTGTCTAGTCAGCCGCTCTTATTCGTCTAACAGTCGATTAGGTGTATGAGGTGTGCCCCTGCTTGATTGTAATAAAAACCTGCAGCCACACTGGCCCTTTGCAGATAAGGGTGACCCCAGTACTGTGGTCTGTATGAATGGACAAAATGATTTGTTGTCTCTCTGTCTGTGTAGAACCGAGTCACCAAGAAAGGTTTAAGGACTGGCTCTCAGAGATAAATAGTTCAGATGGAATTTGCCTGTTGACAACTTTTGCTCACATGGCTCAGCCTAAACGCACAGACGCAGACCCGGAGTTTGTCAGGACCATCGTGCTGGAGATTTACGAGGTGATTTAGGGGACTTGAGTAGATTTTTCCAAACTTGATAACCTCTGCATTATGAGGGATTTTAAGGACATAGACTAATGTTCAGAAGTTTGGAGTCACTTGCTATGTTAACAGGTTTTGCTACTATATATTACAACTCTGTTTCCAGTCTTTTGTTGGCCCTGTCACAACTTTGCTGACACACAAATTAAAGTGGGCATATATTTTTCAAAAATCAATAAAATTTCTCAGTTTCAGCATTTGATATGTTGTCTGTGTAAAATGGTTGATTGAATATAGGGTTTAAATGATTTGCCCAGGATTCTATTCTGTGTTTATTTACATTTTGCACAGCATCCCAATTTATTTGGAAACGAGGTTGTATATTTTAACTTGGAAAATGTGGATGTAAGTATTACAAACTACTGGCCAAAAAGTATTTTTAGATGTTTTATTCAGTATTGCAGGAATTTTGTGAATAGAGAATTTCTTAACTGACAAATAATATACTGTAATTCTCTACTTACATTAATTTTTACATTCCTTTTTTGAGTAACTTAATTCTTAGAATCTTCTGCAGCTCTGTTTGTCAATTTGGACACATCCAAATTTTTTTATTTTACCACTAGGCATCTCATTAATTAACTGAAAGCTGTGAATTTGCACTGGTCTACCATATTATGATACTTTTATACATTAGTATAATAGATTTATACGTTAGTAAAATAGTTTTATAATATTGAAAATGTTGATTCTTGTATAAAGCGTAAAAGGGCTTTTTATTATCTCCTTTTAGCGCGTCGTGTTTTTCACAGCTAAGTAGTTAACTTGATTTTTTTTTTGGGTCATAAAAGATGATTAACACTCTTTGTGTTGTCCACCGTTCAGAGTTGTACTGTTCCAAAACCCTCATTGCTACGTTGTACTTCATTCTTACTGTTACATGCTACACCAGACAGAAGCTTTGTATGTCATATGAAACTCAGTAAGGCTAACTGAATATTATTCCACTTCTCACAGGTGTCTTATGTCTGCGTGGCCACACGAGAGATCTTCTCCAAAGTGGGGAGAGAGTTACTGGCTGCCATAGCAACGGCCCACCCGCACATCATCTCAGTGCTGCTGGAGAGGTTGAGGGAGACCATTGACAAAGTTGGCATGGTGGGTCATCTTTAACCTTTATATATGTATGTTTGTTTGTTTATTTATTTATTTATTTATTTATTTATTTTTTCGCCTGAACCTGTAGACTGCTAACAGTAATTATCATTATCATTACAGTGGTATTTGCATGAAGACTACTTGAAGAAAAGTAAAAAGTTTCTATGTTTAAAAACTGTTTAATGACCTTTGACTGGCATATATTCGTTAATTTGCAAACTAGCGTTGGGCGATAATTGACAATTCACTAGTAGAGTCACTTCTAAAACCTGCAATCAAAAACTGAGTACAATGATTTTTATTCAACTTTTCATATACTAATTAAACCAATTATTTCATATACCAATTAAACAGGACTAATTAAGCTGTCTTTGTAATGAAATGTTCAACTGCTCAGTGTCCTTTAAGTACAGACAAAACGCAATATGCTCAGAAAAGTGAATTGTCATGATAATAATTGTTCATCACGATAATGATAAGATATCGCCATGTTGCCCTTTGCCCATTATTGTCTCTTATGATCCTATATTAGCTGTTGTTCATTCGAATACCCCTGCTACAATATTGATAATTTCTACTAGCACCCCAGGAATTTACCATGTTAAGTAGCACCATGTTATTTGTTAGGCATATTCACATTTTACAGCAACTCTAATTTCCACATGGACATTTGAAGTTTGTAAATTAAAGTAACATATTTCTCTACTTTGTATACAGCATTATTATTCCTACATTAACCGTCATTTTCCGTATGCTGGGTGATGGTGTTATCCAGAATAACTAATATCTGCTAGTACCCCTGTGAAATTTGCAGTTCAGTGATAGCAACAAGCAAGTGGTTGCACAGATGAATCCAGTTAGGGACATGCAACACAACTGACATTACAAAAATGTGCTTCCTCAAGTTGATTTGCAATTGCATATTTCCAACTTTCCAAACTTGCACAGTGCTGCATTAAAGGAATCTGAATGTGAAATACTTTCTCCAACACTCATATTCACTCCTGTTTTGCTTTCCTTCATGGTGTCCCAGGTGTCATTGTACCTCTTTAAAGAGCTGCCTCTGCATTTTTGGAGCCCCAGCCTAGCTGAAGTGGGAGTCATTCGCAGTTGGCTACTGGATTACAGCTTGTGTGCGGTGGAGAACAAGCTGGCCTGCATTATCCTGGAGGGCCTTAACTGGGGATTCCAAATGGTAAGTTGGAATTGGCTGATGATTCAGTTGATTAAACTATGCTTTTCCTTGCTTCAAAGCAGCTCAGAATGTTTGTAGAAAAAACACACTCTGGTATAAACAGGTTTTGTTTCTGTTATAAATATTATCTTGTTATGCCAGATCTTGTTGGGGGAACCGCTGGTGGCAAAAGCTGCTGTACTGGTCTTATGACTACTTAATCATATGACGTCCTTAATGTGACTACACTCATCGATCAAGTTCATCCTGTGTTGTGTTTTTAGAATGGTTGCCTTGCCCTGCCAGCTGCATTGCATAGTGACGTGGCACTGTTGGTGGTGGAAGCATATCAGAAGTACCTCACAGATAAGCCCTACACTGGCATCATCTCAGAGGGCATCAAACAGGTTCTGTTGATGTTGTTTTTCAGTAATGTGTTCAAACGTCAAATGACCCAGAAAAATACTCCCAAAAACCTGGGGTTGCTTGACTTGCAAATGTAGTCCTGTGTAGAAACCCACAACTCCTTTTAGATTTGTTTTTTATTTATATGTTTTACAAATTAATATTATAATTATTACTGTGAAGACTGTTCTGTGCTTCTAAATTAGGAGCATACAGTGGTCCAAAAGTCCACATTGAAAATCTGGGATTTTTTAATTTAAACATGGAAAAACACAAAAGAATATCTTAGAATACCAAATACTAAGAAATTCTGAAATTCTTATGATATTTCTGAGATTCTACATTTTGCTCAAATTGTTGTGCTGATAATAAAATATGTAATGAAAAAAATTATGAAATTAGAAAAAATGAAAATTAGTAGCATTTTCTTTTGTGGTGTTGGACTTCATGTTGCACTAGCTGAGTTTAGCATAAAAAAAAAAAAACATTTGTTTGGTGCAACCCATCAAACTTTTTCTTTAGTTTGGTCCGTTTTGTCAGATGTTAGCAGTGACCAGTACTCAGGTCTGCACCAAAGATTGATTAATTAAATTCAGTCAATTAAGATTTAATTTATTGGTTAAATTCAAACTGACAAACCAATCATAAAGAAGCAAATACCAATTAAGGTGTATTATTATTGCTTTGATTGTGATACACACATGTTAAGGGTCTCTATTTTCTATTTGTTTATTTTCATGGTGGCCAAGGTACAAATAATAGTGGATGTGCATGCCTGCAAGATTTCTGACCAATAAACAAACATCCACAGATGTAATTTGTTGCACTTTAGCCATTGTACTGTGAAACCAACTGAATGAAATAGAAGGGAAAAAATCACAAATACCCCCACTTCTAGTGTGGATTAGGTAAACAAACTAGGTTTCTTGCTATTGCATCTATCCTTCATTTCATTATGGTATTTGAAAGTGGAATGTCAGAGATGAATGTCAGCCACGTTTTTAGCCGCATCTCCTGATTTTAAAAAGTTACAAAATGCAAGCCAACCCTTCACACTAGCCCATTGGTGCACTATTTTATGACTGTTACTGCTGTGATAAGCTGTTTGAATGTGACAGTAGTCCTGAATAATCTAAAAATAAAGATGATGCAGAGTGGTTAGAAAACTGTTGATCAGAAAATATGTATTTAGTGTCAGAAGTCTACTTCTTTTGTTTTGTGAAGACTTATGAGGTTAATGTAGCTAACAAGTAGTGGAAGATTATCCCACAAGTAGGCATTGTACAAATGAACAGCACTGACATATGAAATAATATCAAATAGGTTGTATGACCAAGTATAATTTCTAAAAATGGACAGAAGTATCGCCAAAGGACTTCAGGCTGATATACATACCATGCAGTGTACTTTTGTACAACCTTATAGCTCCAGTGCAAAATTAAAAAAGCGAACTTTGTGTATCGAACATGTCTTGCCTGATTAAGTATGCCTCTCGTTCTCAATCTCACTCCCTTACCTTCTTTGTAGGTATCTTATCTGGCCAACATCATGCGGCTAGGCCAGACTCCGGAGACATCCTTTAACCAGTGGGCCTGGGACTTGGCACTGCGTCTGAAGCTGCATGCCAATGAGAGGAATCCTCAGGACCCTGGGTGCCCACTGCCTTCCTCTGGTCCTTCTGTGCCTGAGATCACATGCACACCTACCATGCATCCAGTGCTCAAAGCTGTCAAAGCTAGCATCCCCATCGGCTGCTTCCTGGCCCTTGACATGACCAGTATTGGACACAGGTTTGGAATTGAACTGCATGTGTTTGCGGTATTGCAAAAAAAGTTTGAAGAATAGATATATTTGGTGTCCGAAGCTTCAAAGTTTTACACTGTAGCTATGAGGCTCATGTAACTAACAAACAATGGAAGCTCATTACCAGTGTGCAAACTGCACACCTAAATCATCCCTGACTTACTTCAAACCACATTAAGTTGTTAACTAATCTGAATTAGACTTGCTTTTGTGGTTTATGACACTATGACAAACTGTTACCTATAAAACGAACCATTTTTCTATTTTTCATGTTTAGAGGTAACAATATGTAATATAATGTCAGAAACAACAACTACGTTTGAGGAGGAAACTCTGTAAATGTAATGTTTTTCTAAACTATTGCTGTAGGGTGTAGCATCAGTGTAGAACAAGACTCAGGGGAGGCCATGATTCCACCACAAGAAGTGCTTATTAGAAAGGCACATACAAAGCATTGAACTCGCTGGGGAGGTCACCACTAAGCAAAGACTTCACACTACCGCTAACCCCCAAAAACACACTAACAAATCGGCACAAAATAGCACACTAAACACATACAACATACCTTTAACTGACGAACAACATAAACAACCTTTCTGGAGGGTGCATACCTCCCATTAGCCTCCCATCAGCATGGCCATGTTTAATGGGCATCTAAAGGCCAGGGCCAGTCAGCAGCTGGTCACTGCATTACTAAAGTTCTGCTTAATAAATTGTTACAATGTAAGTTAAGTCATTCTAATTGGTTTTATGCGATATCACAAGTCCGAATTGTTCACAATGGTGATGATAGGAACCAGATGTCCAAAACATCTCTAAAATGCCTCTAAAGCCACCTCACAGAAAGTTATTATTAGAGCGTATGACTTTGTTGCCTGATGTCTAAAACATTGTAGTACAATAATACTTTTTTTTTTGTAATTTTTGTAAAGTTCATTCATAATGGAGAGGTACATACAGGGTGTTGTAAGGCAAAATAGTCTCCAAAGAAACTTTTGGATCTACCACATAATCTACAGAATTTATCTGCATAATTCTGCGTACTATCTGCATAACTGATTATCTATATAATTTCTGGTGGGCTGATGGTTATTGTCTTTTTTTGATGTAGCTTGGAGAAGTTCTGCAGTGAAGGCATTGCTCTGCTGAAGATCTTGGTCCAGTCTCGCCACCTCAAAGCTGTGGTCCACGTGCTGGAAAACATTCTGCCACTGGCCTACCACTGCCAGTTCTACCTGCTCAAGAATGAACAGTTAGGAACCATTTATATTATCAGAGATATTTCACATTTCTGTTTTTGGTCTCTTGCCTGTAGCGGTGTACTTGTGAGTTTTGCCGGAAACATTGTTTGTAGCTGTCTGGAGGCCAGACTGTGCTGGTACATTCGCTTACCTCCTGTCTTACAGTCTTGTTGGCAAACATTCATTTCTGTTTTTGCCAGCTTTCATGGCCAGGCGTCTTGACTGCATCCCATTGCATTCTGTAATCCGCTCTCCAGGCCTCTTGCCAAATAAGTATATCTTAATTAAGAAGTGGCACAGAGTACAGATGGGATGACACCAGACCACCAGACCATTAAGTAAGCAAGCTTACTGGTATGCTGCAGCCCTAATACATAGGTCATATTCATAATATGATGGTACTATTTTTAATTGTGCTGAAGGTTTTAATGTGCCAGTTAGACATTGTAGATACTGATTTAGAACATTTAATTGTAGCAGTAAAACTGTCTAAAAATGTTCGGCTTGGCATATTAATGACTTTTGATGTTTAGGTTTGACCAATATTTGATGTATTTATTTTACTTTAAAAAGTAGACTGTTTAGGCAACCCTGGGATACTGCGCTAAAAAGTAAAGCATTTTACTGTAATGGAAACAATGTAGAAATTAATTATATTTCTCCCTGATTTTGATTAGTTCCAGACTGATCAAGTCCCAAGTTTTAGTGTCTGCTAGCGATGGTAGAAATAAGAGAGACATGTTTAGTTGCTTTTGGAGATCTTTTTGGAGAGCAGAGGTTCTGAATCGGTTCCACTACTGCTGCTGGGTGCAGTAACACTGATTAAATTTTTTTCGTGTGTTTTATTTGACCACCCATAACTAAAGCTTTAAAATTGAGAATTTTTGCATTTTTATCAATAACATTTGGGAAAGCGTTTGAGACATAGAGAATGGTTCTTTTGGTGACTTTTTTTTGGATAGGATCCTTTTTTGGCCTGAACTCTACCCCTACACACTTAAAAATAATGGTTCTTTAAGGGTTCTTTAGGCGCTGTAGATGGTTCTGTGTAGAACCTTTTTGAAAAGGGTTCTATTTAGCACCAAAAAGGTTCTTCTATTGTTACAATGCCAGGCTTGTTACAATAGAAGAACCCTTTTGGTGCAAATTAGAACCCTTTTCAAGAAAAGAGCCCTTTAATCATGGAAGGGTTTTTTGAGTGTTCATGGTTCTCTATGAAGAACCCTTGACAAACCATCATTTTTAAATTTGTAGGCTTCACTTTTTTAGGATGAATTCTCAACAGCAGTTGAATGATGTGAATGAACAGGCTAAGCTTAGTAGGTTAGATTATTTTTATGCCTCTGTAAAACCACATAATAAACCTATGAATTGTTCTGTTATATGCACAGAAATAAGAATGTCATGTCTTCAAGTGAAATTTAACTCATTGTACTTTTATCCGAACTGTCACCTTATGTGGAATGTATTAACCTATCGGTATCGTGATAAGTTACGTCACAATAATTGTATTCATAGTTCATAGATAGTATTGTATTCATGTGCCACTGTTGGTTCGTTTTTGCCTGTACCAACTTATCAAACCTTGGATAATAGAAATATCCTGCTATATATCGGATTTTGTGAAAATATTTCAAGTATCTTGATAATCTGTTTTTGCCATTGGCCACCCCTAGCTCTTACTTCTTCTAATACATTAGAAATGTAGGTTCTACTTGCGAATTTTGTTTTTTTACTAATTGTATTTTTGTCTGTCTTAGGTTCCTGAATTGTATCCAGCTGTTTTTGCAGTTAGACAGTGGGACTCCGCAGGGTGTTACCCAACAGGTCACACACAAGGTGACCCAACATCTCGTAGGCACCTCCAGCTGTGAGAACATCAAACTCCTCAACAGTGTGATCCAGGTAGGCCTTCTTATTGTTGCAAGTGCTTTTACTTCCACAGTCTTCCAGAGCTATCAAACTGAGTCAACTGGAATATACAAGACAGATGGTTATTAGAAGGTCTTGTGAAAGAACTCTCTCTTTGTCTCTGTTGTAGGCCCACATCCTGGAGAGCGCCCGGGTTGGCCGTGTTGGAGCAGTAGCTGTTCTAGAGTTTTGGCTGCATGTTTTGACTGAGCAAAACCTCTGGCACCGAGACAGAACCGTTCTGTACCTCCTGGACCATCTGTGCCGTGCTGCCTTTCTCCACCAGCAGGAGGAATGTCTCCATAAAGTCCTCTACCAACAGCATAAGGTGACACAACAGCTATATCACAGCAACAATAGGGTCAAATATTATAGTGAAACAATTCACCAAATACTTTGTTTTTGGCATGTTATTATGTCTCCCTACAGAATGCACTAGGTTACCATGGGGACAAAGGCCTGTTGTCATCTTTTATGGGATGGATTGTGGCAGGAAACATCACTCCTTCCTTCATTGAGGGCAATGCTCTGACTAGTGAGGTATGTACATTGATCTGTGAAGAAGTATGTTTTAAAACATAGCATAACTGCTAAGTTATTTACCAATGTGTTAATCAACACACTCAATCTAATTACACATTTAGAAGTGGCCAGGGATATTGCACAAAGCATGATTTCTCAGTTTAGCCAGATAACTTAAGCCCAAAGTCAAGTCTGTCCAGTAGGGAAAGTGCTGAGTGACATTCCTTTTAAACAGTCCTCAAATTTGGGCATAAGTTCTCTGTCTAACTGAGAAATCCTGCTTTGTGTACCCCCAAGAACAGATACCACAGAAGAAGTGTCTTTCGTTGAGTGATTGTAATATACCCTGTGTGTCACTACTGTTTTAAACTATAGCCTCATATCACATATTCATTTTGACCTGTCCTTAGGTGTGGTTTGCTTGGCTTGTTTTAAACATGGAGTCCATCTTTGAGGAGGATTCTCAGTTGCGGCGATGTGTGGAGCACGAGCTCCTCTCCAACCCTTCCCTCACCCCAGACCAGGCTCTAAAAGTACCACTTCTTATCTTTCCTCTGCTTCAGTCCAGTTTTTCAGCTTTGTTTCAGCAGTTTCACTCTCCAGATGTAAATTTAACACATGCAGGATATGTATTCAGACTAAAAAAATATAGAAGTCTTGGAATATGGTGTTAACTAAATCAAGATGTATTTCAAAACTGAACTTGTCGTAGGTGTCTAACCTTTTTTCCATTTGGAGTTTCATATGGGAACATGCCACCTTTCCTTTAATGATACTGAAAATTCACTTTGTAAAATATTGTGGCTTTAAGGGCAGCAAGTTTTTTAGGTAGGTGCCTTGTGAGATTTTGAAAGTTCATCATTAATGTTATCTATGCCAAACCCCATTCATTTTACCACTCAAACCTTTTGGGTGTTTAAGCCACTTTTGGGGCTAATTATTTTGACTGTGCTTTTAACAGTAATTTGGAAAAATGTCAAATCAAGCTATTCTTTATGCGAAGACCTATTTGAATTATGATGAAAGTAATGATGAAAACAGTACTCTGAAATTTTCAAACTTTTGACAAACAGTGTACATTTTCATACTCTCAAAACTGCTTTAGAAATTGTTTTTTTCCTTCCTTCTTCCTTTCTATCAGAAGGCGCAGGTACGTCTAAAGCTGCACGTGGTGCCCTCCCTACAGCGGCTGATGGTCTATCGGTGGGCTCAGCAGGCTCTGGCCACTCCAGCAGATCACCCGCTGCTGCCCCTCATCTGGCAGAAATTCCTGGAGCTCTACCTCCGCCAGCCTGGGCCTGAGTTTGGGTTGGTTCAGCATTGCATTTACAATAAACTATTACAACATACACCATCGCAGCAGTCTGATGAGCATTACTTATAATTCTGTAATTTTGGTTTTAGAGCTTTAGTGTGAATTTTAAACTTGTATGTAAATTATGAAATATTACCCCTATTACTCTATTTCTGTGTGGTGTCTAAATGATATAGGAGACAAATGAGACAAGTTTCTGCTGATCGGTTACTTTTGGGTTAAGGGGAATTCACTGGCTACAAGTTTAAGCTGTCTCTTGTATCTCTTATGCATGTTTGTTAATATCTTTTATTCTTCGTTCTTCTAGACTGGAAGCTAAAGGTTGCATTGGGAAGCGCTACTTCCACAGTGCAACACACATCACCCTGCTGAAGGATCTTAGGCAACGGCTGGTGGAGGTGTGTGACTTCCATCATGCGGCCAGTATGGCCCTGAAAGTGCCAAGCCCATCCAGTGACACAGCTAGTGAAGGAGAGGCTACCCCTGCAACCCCTATAACTCAGTACATGACCTCTCCTGAGCTGCATGTCGAAGTGGTTAGGTATGTCACCATGTTGATTACATTGCCAGAATGATAGCAAGTAAAAAAGTCTTAAATGAAGACAAGAAATCTGATGTTTTTCTTCGAGAGATACATGTCCTTAACTAGAACTTATTATTATACAACTTCTGTTTTGACAATTTAAAGTTAACTGTGAAGTTACCTTATCTAAGTGTCAGAAAACTTAAAAAATGAAGGACGCTAAATTTATGTGCTAATGAATTGAGAATTTTGTTTGCAGTTGCACTCTGTAATGTGCCGTGTTGTTTTAGTGACTGTTTTTACTGCAGAATTGTATTGTTTGTCACTAGCCTTGCCCATAACTGAGACATCATACCTCACTCTGCACTGCAATTGTCATTTTATTGCTTATATCTTACTTGCTAGACTTTTTAGTGCCTTTGCAATGTGGATGGATGATGAGAACCTACAGAAACAGGATGTGTACTTGCCCTCATTGCCAAAGCCGTATGACGCTCATCGCCTAGCCAAAATTATGCAGGGCCAACAGGTAAGAGCCTTCCAGAGGTTTTCTCTCTGTAGTTGACAATACACCATTGCTGTGAACCTAATTGTTCTTTAAATGAATAATTCACCCAAGAGTGCTTATATGACCAACAATACATGAAATCTTGGTAGCATGATTTCATCTACATGATGCTGATTGGACCTTTTCACTATTCATTAATGTACAACTTCCCAACCCTGATCCTGCAGTACCCCTGCCCTGCACATTGTAGTATTTTCTCCAGTCTAACACACTCACTTCCACTCAGGAGTCAATTAGCTAATTAGTTGGATCAGGTGTGTTAGAACAGGGAAAACACTTCAGTGTGCAGGGCAGGGGTTCTAAAGGACCAGGTTTGGGAGCCGCTGCTTTAAAAGAAATGTAATCAGTAATGATTTTTAACCGTTCCTTTGTAAATCTCCGTCTGCTGTGTTGTTTTTAATGCCTTTACACTAAACAACGTTAACATTAAAAGATAGTGTTACCTCACTGTAAAAATGAATGGATACTCAAGGTAGGGGTGGGTGGTACTGCAATATCATATTTCAATACTTAGACATTTTTATGATACACAATATGTTTTATGACATTTTGACACACAGACCTGCCAAAATCTGCCATCAGAAACCACAATGTGCAGTGATTTTATTCGACATTCCCTATGTCTCACTGCGCTAAATCCAGTAAGACGATGCTCACTTTGTAATAAGTGATGCAGTCGGTCTGTCATATCATCATATTGCCCACTTCTAACTCAAGGCTCCCTTTGGGGTTCCTCGGCTTGCCTTAAGGGAGCTAAAGGAAGGAACGTAAGATAGCTGAAGCATGATGCTTCATCAAACCCAGTTGGTTAGTTAGAGGTTTCTGCAGGAGACTTACAAGGAATCCTCCAGTAATCCCATTGTATGTAGATATACATCTAATTTTTTGAGTCAACTAAATGTATCTTTTAAGTGATTTGAGTACCCTGTTGGATGTTTGAGACACTTAAAAGCTTTTACAGTGTCATCTTTTGATATGGTTTAGGAGCTGTGGATGGAGTATGTGGACATTGAGCGAATCCAACATGAGCTGAATGAAGTTCTTAATCTGTGGATAAAGGTCAAAAGTGAGCCTTCATTCTCCCAGAGCAGCAGCAATTCCATCTTCACTGATTTCATCAATCCTCAGGCTGGTTTGTACACCCTTTTTTGCCAACTGTTACACCTTAGGGATTAAGTTTAATAAAATTTCTAGTACATGGTAACATTTATTTAACTGAATAAAATCTGAAATATTTTAGATTTTGGTCCTTTTGTGCATGATAAATGCTTAGAAATTCGACCTGTTTCTATCTTTTATAATGGTCTTGGTTCATTAATGGGAACCGAGATTATGCTCTCAAGATTAGATGTTTTATATGTTGTGTAGAAGAGGTGTTTTATGTAAACAGGACACCAGGGAAATGTAACAATTCTTAATGCATTTTGATATCATAGTACACCTAAGTTGAACTGAATAACTTCAACAACAGTATAGTAGCTTTGAATGTGGCTGGCCTTAGAGTAAGTAAAATTCCTCTGTCGGTTCTTTGCAGCAAGAGAGCGCATCCTCACCAACCTGAAGAAACACGATGCTCCCCAAGGGGCACTGTTACTGGTACCTATGAAGGCCCCGGTGCCTGATATTCCCACAGGATGCCTGTCTGATGAGCAAACATCTGCTGCTCTCATCCAGGAGGATCTCACTAAGCTACAGCACCAAGCCAAGTAAGATACATTTTACTTTCAAAGCTGGAATACCTTGGTGTAATGTAACAGAATATCCCCAATAACAAATTTGATAACCCCATAAGTCATATTATTCAGGTAATCTTTAGAGGCCTCATAAAACTCTCTGTTTTCAATTCAATGTTTTTGTGATGCATTTGTATGTCTGCCTGTTTAGCCTATAGCATTTTAGCTTGTTCATTCATGTTGAATTTATAATGAGTGTTTCAGTCTGCACTGCTTTTTGTGTGAGGTGCAGTAAAAGTCAGCCAATCAGAACAGAGCTCATTTACATATATCATTCTCAAAGGCACAGTAACAAAACGAACTTGTTTAAAATGGATAAAGAAAAGTTAGAAAATTAATTCTGACTGTTTTGGTGCACATTATCACATACAAGCAAATTATTTGGTATATACTATGCAACTAATGTAAGTCCCATAGTATTTGAAGGATAATTAACAGAGTAATCCAATTTAAGGGTGTTAAATAATACATTCAGTTAAACTCATAAGTTCTGTCATAGCAAGTTACGCATATTACAGTTCTGATATGCTACATCTATTATATGGGCTCTGTTATACATTCTCTGAAATATTTTAAGATATTTCAAAATATTCATACTTACCTTTTTGCCAAAACATATATAGATTTGATTTCACTGTTTTCAGACAGCGTAACTGAAATCCCTAATCGGGCTTTTATTATGTCTCAGGCTGGCTGCAGTGCGAGAGACGCAGCAGGTGGCGCTGGACAATGAGCTGCTGGAGGTTTTGCCTCAGCTTTACGCCAACCGTGAGGAGCAGCTCTCCATGCAGCTGGAGTGCAAAGGCAAGGGAGGCCAGCCTTGCCAGGGTCCTGCACATATAACCGTCAAGGTGAGTTTTTACACATACATGTAAATAGAATTGATTAAAAGTCAAAGAGTTCAAAACACATTTCAGAAATTAAACTGACTTCAGACTAAAATCCTTTTGCTTTGAGTGACCGTATGCATTGATCAGTTATTTTATTAAAATAAATGACTGAACATTCCACTTTGTTACTGACTAAACAATCATAACACTACTGAAACTTTACGAAATGTTTTGGCAGTGACAATTTATAGCTTAGTGAGCGTAACTCTACATGACAAGCAAACACAGCTTTGAACGGTTGTACACACCAAAAATTATCATATTTTTCAACATCTTTTTACTTTAAAAGAAATAGAAAAAATATCTTAAAAAAAAATTGAAAGTATAAAAAATAAATATTATTTTCACAAGTTGAAATGTAGGGATTGTAGGATTTGTGACAACCACCTCCCAATAAAAAGAACCCTATAAGTGATGTTTTTGTGTATATATAGCTTAATACAAGATTTAGTTTCTTTTTTTTTTTTTTGTTAACTATGGGACCAAAGTTTGTACTAATTTGGTAAAATGGTTCATGTATAGATTTTACTGGTAACAGTCTGATATCTGTCTTTTGTTTATCTATCCTAATCTGATGGTCTTTTTTTGACTGTTTTGTAGTATGCAGGCATGCACAAACAAGAGCCAGTCCAGAATCAGATCCAGTCCCTGAAGAATGATATCAAGCAGCTACAGGCTGATGCAGTTAAACCTCCTCCTCAGAGCCTAGCTGAGGCTGCTGTGCATACTGAGAATTTTATCACGTCAGTACCCGTCTACACCTTTTAGATCAGGATTGCTCACCAGTATGGATATAGTTTTCTAAATTGAACTAACAGCTTTTTTTAATTATAGTCTTTTCTCTTTTGGTCTCTGCAATTTTAAGTGCCACAAAGTTTTAATGGATGTTACTGTCACTATCCATTGACTTTTATGTTATCTGTATACCTGGCCATAATCCTTTGTTCCCGTTATATTTGTTTTTGTCTGTAGGACCCTAGTTAATGCTTATAAGTTACACCCATCACCGGCTGTCCAGAAGGTGGGCATTGCGGCGTTTTATCATATTGTGTCTTTCGTTTGTGAGGACACCCAGAGACACCCACCCACTCGACAGTTCTTCACCTCCTGTGTGGAGATTCTGGGACAGGTAGGGCTTACAACCATGGGTTAAAATCTGCTCACTTGTCCATTAAGGCAGTGGTTCTCAAACTGGTCCTCAGAGACCCTCATATTTCTGTTCTCTCCCTGTGTGTTGGGAGTTTGGATCAAGCAAAAATGTGGACCATCTGAGGGGCCATGAGGACCAGCTTAAGCAATGCTATGTTAAGATATAAATTACGAATTACGAGTATGTGTGTGCTTATTTATAAGATATTTGAACCAAAGTTAGACCATGCTTCTCAACTAAAATTCAATCAAAATCACACAGTTCCATGCTATTATTTTGTAATTACAATTAAAAAAACTTAAGGCTACTACACAACATATGTGATGTTAATAAACAACACAAAAGCACAAAATATGTGACATTTTTTGGGAATTTCGTCATGTTCACACCACGGCAAGAAACAGGCAGATTGTTCATCAAAAACATTCTTTTGCTTCTTATGAAACAGACAAACTGTGACACTGTGCAGGATGCTTTCCGTTTTGGAAAAGTGACAGGAGAGCAGAGAGCTTCACTGCCTCATTCAGGAGCTAAAAATTGATGAGCTCTTTCACTCACAGCTCTAGTATCAGATGAGTTTGACCTGATTTTGGCGATGTAGCTCCCCAAGTGAAGAAGCACAAAACAAACTGGTAGAATGTCGTCAAGTGCAAATAATATATCTTTTGCTTCTCACAGAACGGGCAAACAGTGGCATTGGGCGGCTACGTTACATTTTGGAAAAGTGACAGTAGTGTGGAGAGCTTCACCTCTTCATGCAGAAGCTCTGAGAGCTTTGAGAGCTTTCACATATAACTTGAAAACAATGTCACAGTTTCACCACCTGAAAAGTCACATTTGGAGTGCAAGATATCGGTTATGCGGTGCTCTAATTAATTTACTGTCATCATAATAAGTCACATGAATAAATCAGTGTGTAAAGGCCTTAAGGGTGATCAAATAATGAACCATCATTACCATCAATATGTGTATTTACCATCACAGTCAACTGAGTTATGGTAATGATGTAATAGTAATTACTATTCTCATTTTATGGAGAAATTGTAATAGCATTGGAAACATTGTATTGCTGTCTAAAAGCTTTAATGTGATGCTATGAACAGCAGGATAAAGTAAAGCAGAATTATGGCATGGAAAATGTGCACATGTATAAACCAGATGAATTTCACTGGGTGCAGGTCTTTATCCGGGACACTCAGACAGAGTGCAGGCGAGTGCTGAAGACCATCCTGCTGAACCGGCGCCTGTGCAACCTTCTGTCTCCGTACTTCACTCCCAATGCCTCTCCTTCTGAACTGGTTGCTTTGTATGAGGAGGTGGTGACGGCGCTACATGCTGACAGTGGTGATGTCATCTTCATGCTCCTCACCAAAGTAGGTCTCCTCTGTATTTTTTGACTAAGACCGAGCATGCTTGCTTAATAATTATTTAGACAAAGTACACAAATTTCACTATATGTCCTAAAGTAGACACCTGCTCATTCATTTCTTCTGAAATTAAGAGTATTAAAAGGAGGTTTGGCCCCCTTAACTGCAGTAACAGCCTCTACTCTTCTGAGTAGGCTTCACACTAAGTATTGGAACATTAGTGTGAGGATTTTAGCCACAAGAGTGTTAGTGGGGTCAGGTAATGTTTTTGGATTGTATGTTCTGAATCACAAACGCCACTGTAGCTCATCCCAAAGTTGTTGGATGGTGCTCTATCGCTCCAGAGACCACAGTTCAATTGCTTCACAGCTCAAAGCTGGGGGGCTTCGTGGCCTTTAAATGACACTCAGCTGATACCTTTGGCTCATGCTCCAGAGCACCCCATTCTATTGGCAGTGCTTTTCCATGGGGATTATACAGGCTGTGTGTGTGTACAATGGGCACTTCTGTCAGCAGTGTGCACTCTTAAAGTAGCTGAATTCACTAATTATTACATGTAGTGCATGTGTGAACACAACAAGTGGAGTTCTGTGTGTACTAAAGGAGGTTATTCGCTCACATTTTTGTGTGTATTTTAGGCAATGCGTAGAGACTGTTTTGTGGTGTTGGAATAATTATCTTAGCTTTTGAAAGTGTAGTAGAGGTCAAACGTTAATTACCACCTCACCTTTGCTCCTTATATTTGAGTCCTAATTAGTTCATTCCCTTGACAGAGAAGAGAAAGTAGTCCACTGTCTTCTATAAGCCACCTTCTTTAAGCCAACCTGCAAACAAGGACTTTTACATCTGCTTAATATGGTCATACTCACTCAGTCTACTCAAAAGCATCATGCCTACATATTACTTGCTTAAACATACAGCTTAAACATACAACATAAACCCTGAGCAGTCTACTTTTCTCTTGAACATCAGTGTTCTCCATGTTCACCCTTTTTAAACAGTGTTACTATTGTGTGCAAACATTATTCATAGCATTAGTAGAAGTTAGCCTAATTATGTATGACTGAAAACTACGAATGTAAAAAAAAATCATGGTGTAATTTTTGCCTGTTTCTGTATATATCATGGTAAAGAGTATTTAGTGCATATTTTATTCAAATAAAACCATTCTGGTTGCTTAGGTGAACTTATTTTTTGTAGAATAACAAAGACATATTATTCTGGGATGTCCACCATATTTAACGACTGAAGTAAATCTAAAATTTTTATTGGGCGAAATATCAAAAACAGAAATAAACAATATTGCTTTCTAACACTAACAAAGTAAAGGTGACTGCATGCAAGCACACAGCGGCTTCCCTGAGCCCCGCGAAAACGGTGCTCAGTGTCGTTTTTCATCAGAATTTCTCAAGTCATTTATGTTGTACATGCGTCTCCTACACTCAGACTTTCATCTACCAGCGTCAGACTCTTGTACCAAACACTGGAGTTTGGTAAATATTACAAGCCATTAATGCCATCAGTATTAACTGAGAAGATATGGAGAGTCTGAGCTTGTAGCCTGAGACCACAGCATCACTGGAAGCAGCTGGCTGAGCAACGGGTGCTGTAGGCGGTGCATACAGAAAGCCGACTGGCCTCTATTCTAGGCTAAAGGTTAACAGCTAACCCCAAGAGCCCAGATTTTCCTTTCACTCTCTTTTCCCTCTCTAACTCATTAACTCATTACTTGATGCTCCTTGACAACATTCTGGTCTAACTTACCTCAGGCTGCGACTCCCTATACAGGAGGTGAATTAGTATGTTCTGCACTGTGTGTATATTGTGTTATTTGTGTTTATTTGTGGCATACTGGTGTAGCGGTAATGACAAAAGTCATACCTTAAGAAAAAGTTTAAGCAGTATACCGGATGAAGCAGTGCATCATGTTCATGTATTAATGAATATCATTATCTTCCCTTTCTTTTTTCTTGCAGTTTGACCTGACACAGTGGCTGTCTGCTGCTCAGCCTCGATTTCCTGAACGGAGCCGTCTGATGGAGCTCATTCACCTGGCCCTCACAGCCTGTGGCCTGGAGCCTGAGCCTGAGGTCCTCATGCCCTTTAACCTCTTCTGCAAACACTGGACCCAGCTACTGGTCTACCAGTTTCCTGACCACTACAGTGACTTCCTCCGGCTCCTCACGAAGAGTAAGTACTCTAAAGAGCAAAAAAGAGTTATGTAAAACTGCAATAAAGTAGTGCAACTAACAGTAATTTCTATAATTAAATAAACTGTCATCCGCTATTCAGTAAATCAGCTAACGTTATTTAATTGCCTTCTTCGACTCCTCTACTTTACCCTCCATCTGCAGTGATCTCTTTTTATGGTACAACAAAAGCAAAAGAAGGATATTTCTTTACCGCTTCCTGTAAAATTGCAGTCTGTCTGAATGACTGTGTGTATTGCATAAACATTTTAAAGCAAAATTTTTTTATTTATTTTTTTTTGCTTTTTCCTTTTCCCACATTCATGGTAAAACAGTGCGTCAACATTTTTTCATAATCAGCATCAACTAATTAGCTTCGTCAGATAATTGTATAAACGCATGCATGTGGAGTGAATTAAGTGAATTAAGATTACTGTCACAGTCCTTGCAGAGATTGAATACAACATGCATTATGATTCTATGCAATAAAAAGTACCAACTATTACAGAAATGTATTTTATCATTGTCATGTATCATGTATCATTAGACCTTCTCTGAAGGCATAGAAGGACCCAAGGGTTCCCCTCTTGTGTTTTCCCTGCTCTAACACACCTGATCCAACTCCTCAGATAATTATCCAGCCCTTTATGTATTGATTGTGTCTGTTTTTGGCAGATCACCCAAGATTATAGATTAGGGATAAATTTGACCCTGGCTATTTCTTCATGACAGGCTCCTCAGAGCAGCTTCTCAGCGCAGATTGCTGGAGGGCTTCCCTGCGAGTGCTCGGCTGCTGCCCTGATTCTAAAAAGAAAGCATCCAGACCTTCATCCACACACTCCATCTTCCTCTCCCATCAACAGGTAACACTCTACATTCACATATCCCCCTGGAGTTTTAGTATACAGAAAAAACAATTTACCTAATGATCACTGAATAAATAATATACCTGTTTGGTTAACACTTAGCAAAATGCACTTATTCACGATTTAATTGTTTAATTGTATTATTTAATGTGAGCACTGCATGTTTTGTTCCAGGTTGAAGAAACGATAGAGTGGCTGTCAAACTACTTTCTAAAGCTCCGTCTGTCCAAAGGAGACTTTCGCAGTTTTGGCCTCCTCTCTAAATGGAGACCATACATTGAGGAAGTCAAGATGTTCTTTGAGTTTCTCATCAGTTACCTCATTGATCTGGAGCTGAACAACTGCAGCAAGGAGCCACTGGGGAGTGCAAGATTGATTAAAGGTAAACTAATGACATACTGTTTTATGTTAACTTAGTTTTTATTTTGTGTTTTGAATGATAGTAGGTTTGATTCAGCAGAGACGTTATTTAGAACTGTAATTTCTTAGAGTGCTGTGATAATATGCAAACACCAAATGCAGAAAACTTTATGACTCTGTATTGGCCTACCTTATGTGTACTCTAAGTCTAAATATTAAAGCAAGTAAAATGCAGAAAAAATGTATTTTATGCAGTGACCCTGACCGTAAATTCCCATGCAAATGACAATGCTAATGACATACTACATTCACTTAAGGCAGGCACATTGATGCTTACGGTAAATAAATTCATGTGTAAATTAAATCT
Source organism: Colossoma macropomum (assembly GCF_904425465.1). Taxonomy (NCBI): domain Eukaryota; kingdom Metazoa; phylum Chordata; class Actinopteri; order Characiformes; family Serrasalmidae; genus Colossoma; species Colossoma macropomum. The sequence continues at coordinate 26,846,536 of NW_023494806.1, read as the reverse complement.
TTTTACTTTTTTTGGTGAAAGCAGTGTGGAAATTGGGTAGTCACTCCTATCTCTTTAATTTATGCAGAGATTTCTTATCCTGCATCAGTTGTTCATAAACATCATAGACGTCCTATAGTAAAATTGCATTATGCCACCTCTCTATAAAACTAATCCTGTCCAAATAGTACTAAAGAAGGTCATGATTACAATATCCCTCATCACAGACAATAAATATTTTAAAATGAGAATGGTTTCAGGTCATTTTCAAGCAACTCACTTTGTGTAATAAAACATTGCTAAGAGTTTCAGCTGTATTGCTCAGTTACCTTGCAGGCTGTATGCTATGTAGCCACTAACAGAAGTTGCTATTATGGTTAAGCACACATTTATTTCTATGTTCTATTAAGGTCATTGGAGAATTGTCTGTTTTTTCTTGTTGCTTTTTCATTCCTGTGGTAATGTGTTGATATTTTTGGTGTTGCTATTTATCCTTTCTATCACTATCTTTTATGTAGTTCTTCAGGACCTCCATTCAAAAATGGCTAAACTCTTCAGGCCCTGGATTCTAGTTCTGGACACAGACAATGCAAGGTATGGGCTACTTTTGCTTACTCACTGTTACATAAGTGAGAACTGAAGTGATGACTAATGTAATGTCTTACACACTTGCATATGCTTTTTTTATTCTTTTCTTATCACAGCAACCCTCGCTGTTCTCCGTGGCTTGAATCTGATACCACAGTAGCAGTCAGTGTAGTTACTCTGTATACACAGTTGGCTAAGACCTTGCATGACAAATTCAAAGGTGGGAAGCTTTATCAAATATATCACACTACTTTTTAGTCATGCAGTCTTGCTGAATCACTAAACTTTAGCAAGTTGTTGTGGCATGCATAAAGACTAGCTTTAACCTTTTCATTTTGGAGCAGATCGCTTGTTGCCAGGACAAAGAGGTGCCCTATGGCTCCATCTCATGCACTACTGTGAGACCTGTACCTCCCCTAAGATGCCTGAGTACCTGCTCTACACCTATCATGCTGAATACAGTCGTCTGCCGTGGAAGGACCTCCATCCAGACCAGGCCCTCATGAACCAGTTCTTTAATGTGAGAGACTTGCACACTCATGATTTAGAGCAAGCATTACCCTCCTGAGAAAGCTGAAGAGTGTGATGGCATGCTGTCTAAAAATATCACACACACACCATCTAATCATTCATTCATTGGTTCATCTTTAAAGTGAGGTGTTATAACTGCTGAAAGTCATTGCCCTTTGGTGGATTCTAGAGATTAAGGTTGTTTTCAAACCTCATTTGTTTGCCAAAGTTGGCACCAGAGTTTTCACATTGCAGTGGCTAAAGTGCACCAAATTATACATGTGGGTGTTCTTTGGCAGGGATACCAGTACTTAGTTACTTTCACTTTGTCTCCATTAAACAACCTATTTTATTTAAACTTTCATGAGCCTGTCATTATAAATCCAGATCTATCCCTCACTTACATTCTTGATAAGATATATTATTATACCCAGTTATGTTGCTTGAAAATAAAGATGCTAATGTCTACATGTATCACAATCACAGTAATAAAAATAAACCTTACTTATGATCATCAGTTTCATTACATGTAATTTTAAAGGTCACTGATGTCTGGGCCAATTTACTAAAAATATTTTCCACAGTCCATATGACAAAATCAAATGCTTAGAGAAAGTGAGGCCTGTTATGCTCTCAAGCATGCTTTTGTCTTCTTTTAGCAGCATGTCAGCACTGTACTGCCCGCATAATCTGGCTGGTTTAATGCCTGACTCTTGACAGACACTCATAGACACTCCTTTAACATGACCTGCTGTTAATAGTGGCAGACAAGCAGTAAAATAATGTAGCAGTGCTTTTGATTTTGGCACATGGAATGTGGAATGTACCAAGTATCAGTGACCTAATGCCACCAAAACATAATTAATTTCACTTTTACTAACCGATCATAAATAAACAGATATCACATAAGGTCTTATTGTGCATACATTCTATATATTCTGATTGTGATACACATTGTAAAAAAAAAAGTAGGAGTTTTTTGGCTTAAATGGTGGCAAATGTGAATGTTGCAGAGCATGTATTTCTGCAAAATCTCTGACCAAAAAAAAACACATGTAATTTGGTGCACTGTAGCTGTTGCAGTGTGCAACCAGTCTATCCGAATAAAAAATTTCATTTTGATGTGAACTTCAGCAAACAAAGGTGTGAAAACCTTCCTTTACCCAAACATAGTCGATAACCCAAGACAAGGTTCTTTAATTTGCTTTTTTAATTTTGTATAGGAGCTACAAGGTTAATGTGGTTAACAAACAATAGAAGCCTGCTGTGGTTACGCAAACTTAGTGCTTAAATCACATCTAATAGACTTGTCTATAAAAATGGACAAATGTACTGACAAAATTTAGGGTTCATAAAGACTGTTACAACTGATTTTAGCTATGCGAGGTACTTTTGTTCATTTTTATAGATAACACAGTGTGTTTTATAGCTAACACAGTGTCAGCAACTACGTAAGCCAAATGTGCAGCTCAAACATTTCAAGTGCGTCTCAAACAAGAGTGTATTTCTTTCTCTTTTTTCTGGATTTTTCCTCCCCAATTTAGTCATGTCCAATTACACCCTGCTATCTAAGTCTCCCCCATCATACAGTGCTGGGAGGTTGAAGATTAGCATGTGCTTCTTCCAAGTTACATGAAGGAACTTCATTTGGTTCTCGGAGGAGAAAGCTAACTTCCGATTCTGTTTCATTTTAAGAATTTTTGGCTTAAGTGGTGGCAAAAGTGAAGGTACCGGATCATGTATTTCTGCAAAATGTCTCACCAAAAAAACATATGTAATTTTGTGCACTTAAGCTGTTGCAAAAACTACATAAACCAAATGTGCAGCAGACACCTGCGTTGAATAATAAAGAGCAGAGAAAGAGGCCAGTTATGCTCTAACTTGGGAGCCCAAATTTATTTCCACTTGCTGTTACCTCCCTTAGTGTAGTATCATCAGCTCATTATCGTCTCATGCCATCTCAGCACTAAAATACTGTAGAACAAGTGAGTCTCCGCTCTTGTGCACCTGGTAAATATTGAAAATGCATTTCCTCAGTTATAAACTTGGATCATGAACTGTCCACTTGTCATAAGCCTCAGTCTGTGTTCTCCAGGTGGAAAGAGGAAGTCCGAAGAGCTGTTTCCTTTTCATGGGTGAAGTCCTGTGTGAAGTCAACTGGGTCAGCTCATTAAGTGATGCCCTGAGCCCCGAGCCCAGCGCTAGTGCCCAGACAATGGTGGTCTACCTTCTCTACCTGATGGTCTTCCTGGCTAAAGAGGACCATCTTCTCAACAAGCCTGTGAGTAGTTATGCTATCATTAGTAATCATTAGTGATAGGATTATATCAATTTCAGTAAAACAGACCATTTGACTATTTATTTTTCATAATTATACATAGGCATGTGCCAGTATTAAAAATGTTTGTGATAATTGCCTAATGTTTTATCACTGTTCACAATATCACAATGTTGCATTTTAAAATTGACGTTTTTAAAATGTTTTTATTGTCATATATTTTTTTTTCAAATGGGGTATATATGTTTACAAAATTTAAAATAAAACCATCATCAAAAATACAGTTTAAAAAAATTGTCCACATAATGATGCTCACTGTGTATCATTATCATACAGGAGTATTAGCAGTCAGTGCTGGAGTTGAGAACTCTGTCATAGACCACTGAGACCTTTATCAAGAGCTGTGAAGCTGTTCACACATAAAATATAGCATGGAAGATACTACTAGTACCTGTACTTTGTCATCAAACTTATAACTTTGTCAACAAAGTTGTATATGTAGCATGTACTGCGCTGTACCATGTAATCATCATTAACATGCCAAAGCAGTTGTTAAATACCAGTGTTTAATGTGGAAACCTTTACTTTATTAGCAGCTTCCGTTTATCAAATACACTCTTAGCAAGAATTCCACAGGGAATTTCACACTTGGACTCACTCAGCAAATCAAGTCATAGACATACTGCCACCTGAAATTGTGATCTGCCAAAGACTGACTTAATAGCCAGCTTATGGTGACCTTCATGATCTCAACATCCTGATATTCATGCACTCATGCACTTATCCCTGCAGCATCAGGAAAGGACTGGATACACTCCCTGAGCACTTTATTAGGGATGCCTTCTTGTTTCTATTCTTTGTTCATTTTACCAGCTCCTCTTACCATATAGGTGCACTTTGTAGTTCTACAGCTACAGATTGTGATCAGTATGTTCTTCTGCCTACTTTGTTAGCCCCCTTTCACCCTGTTCTTAAATGGTTAGGACCCCCACAAAGCAGGTATTGTTTGGGTGGTGGATCATTCTTAGCACTGCACTGACGTGGTGGTGGTGGTGTGTTAGTGTGTGTTGTGCTGGCACGAGTGGATCAGACACAGCAGTGCTGCTGGAGTTTTTAAAAACTGTGTCCACTCACTGTCCACTCTGTTAGACTCTCCTACTTCGTTGGTCATCCTTGGAGATGTGAAGTCAGAGACGATAGCTCATCTGTTGCTACAGTTTGTGTTAGTCATCCTTCAGTCCTTCATTAGTGATCACAGGATGCTGCCCATAGGGCACTGTTGGCTGGATATTTTTGGTTGTTGGACTGTTTGTAGTCCAGCAATGACACTGAAGTGTTTAAAAACTCCAGCAGCACTGCTGTGTCTGATGCAGTCATTACAGTGCAACACACACAGTAACACACCACCACCACTGTGTTAAGTGATAAAATAGTGGTAAGTGGAGCTGATAAAATAGACAGTGTGTGTAGATACAAGGAGGTGTTCCTAATAAAGTGCTTGGTGAGTGTATATCACAACCTGCAACACAAACCTCCCAGTAAACTGGACATTTCCATATCAATATCTGGTCTCCTACGGTCCCAAAAATAGAGTTGAAGAGCTTATGTTTGTTTTGTTCTTCTTCTTCCGTAGGAATCCTCCCTTTTGAGTCTGCTTGGCCAGTCAACCTCTCTACCCTGGCACTTAGTAGACTTCTGTTCCTACCAAAATGTCACAGTCTATGTGAACACACACTACCCAGCTTCTCTTGTTCTCAACCGAGACACATCTTCACAGCTAGTTATCAAACTCCTCAAAATGGCTGCTGGCTTTGGATCCACTCTAGATGGATTACATCATAAGGTTAGCATTATTCATCCCCAAGGATGTAAAAACTTAAACATTATTGTTTCCTCTGGACATTTTGACCTAACCTATTCATCTTGTCTTCTAGGACATGACTTTAAAGTGCCAGGCCTTCCTCCATCTGATGGTACAGTTTCTGACATCTCTGGATCAAAATGGCAACATCAGCTTGGCCTCCCTAGAGACAGAGATGGAGAGACTTTTGGAGTGCATTGTCATTTTCAACCCCCCTGGTGAGGGAAGACATCTTTCTTTTTGCTTCATCAAAGCACAGATCCCTTTTGCCTCAGAAAAGATGATCATTCAGGTTTTTTAGACGTCATTAGACGTCATTTACAACATTAGATGTCATTTACGGACATTTAGGCATACCGTTTTAAGTTTAGTTTAAGCTATCGAAGGAAATAAAACAGGATTTTTGGCTTTTACTTTCTATAAAGTTGAACCTGATAATTCTAAACTGGGGAAAACATATTGAATAATCTTGTATTGAGAAAATTAGGTTGACCCCTGTGGTTCCCCTCATTTATCATTCTTTCAGTAAAATTCAATAGGTAAATACAGTATCCTTGCCCTTACGCAATACATGTATCAAACAGTCATGTAATCTTGACAACATTAATGGTCTAAAGATTGACCCCTGTGGAACCTCTCATTTATCATTCCATCTGTAAAATTCAATAAAGTTAACTGCAGTATCCTTTCCTTTTTTGTAGAAACAGACCTGCAGCAGAGACACATGGCCACCTGCAGTCTGTTCGCTGAAATGCTAACTCTGCTCAATGGAGCAAGTGTATCCACGGCAGAGGGGCTTGGAGCCAAGCTTCATTCCTGGGTGGAGAAAAGGGCCCGGGGCCCACTGGTGTTGCCACTGCTCACAGCTGCCTGTACATGCCTGGCCTCTGTGCGCCATATGACCCGCACCACTGAGGCCTGCATATTGTCTTACTTCACTGATGGTAGTTTTCTGTCAGCATAGAGAATTGATGTCTCTTTAATCTTTAAGCCATTTGGGTCATGCCAGATATAATAGACATTCTGAATAATTGAAAAACTGTTGTATTTGCTATATTCTTGTGAATGTCTCTCTCTCAGGTGGCTGTGTGGATCAGTACTCTGGCTGGGGGCCCATCCTGGTCTCTCTCCAGGTTCCTGAGCTAACAGTGGAGGACTTCATCCAGGAGAGCCTGGCACTGGGCAGCTACCTCACCCTCTATGTATACGTCCTTCAGAAGCTCAACATGGAGCAGACCCTGCTCAATGAGAAGAGAACTCTAGTGCTGCTCAACTCCTGGATCAACCAAGTCTTTCCTAGGTAGACTTTGACCAGCATAAATGCATTGTAGTTTTGCCATATTTACCATATCTCTCAATGCTTTTTTTCTAGCCTTGTTTTTGTTATTTTTTGTTAGTGTCATCATATCTAGCACTATGATTTTTGTTTAGTGTTATGATTTTGGATTATACAATTATGTTTAAAAAATTGGCTTTTATATGCCCTTGCAAGTGCTTTTCTGTAATAAACCCTGTATACTTATATATCTAATAAAATGCATTTAATTAGTTAAAATCATTTTAGAAATGTGTAAAGGTATACAAATGATATGTGAGAGTATGATTATTTGAATGTAACTACAGTGGTCCAGCAGACGAGGCCAAGCTGTTCCTGTGGTGGCACAAAGCCTTGCGCCTGCTGCAGGTTCAAGTGGATCAGGGGGACCCATGTGGGCTGGACACACTGATACTCTCTTTGATGACCTTCCAGACAAGCCTTGTCCAGCTGGGAGAGGAGAGGCTCAACTCAGGCATTCTGGGAGCCATTGGCCTGGGAAAGAAGTCCCCCCTCTCTAATAGGTGAGAAGGTTTACTACATGACATCATGTTGTGGACAGTGTTTTTAAAATGAGAGCAAGATTCGATTTACTTTGTTTTTGTCATTAATTGATGTCTTTAACCCTTTCAGATTCACATAAACACAGTCTATTTCTCCTGTTTAATCTACCTTTAGCTACTCTGGCAGCAGATTTTAACAGTTTAAAGGGCACATCACAGTTTGAAAGGGTCAGTAGTCTATCATATGTGGTTTCATCTAACAGTTAGGCATATTAAGATGGCTGGCTGATCTTTAGAAGCCTGCATGATTAACAATTTTTATGCAGAGGATACAGTTACAGTGCAAAATGAAACCCCACTGTGGCTGGCATAATGACATTTTGTTTTTATTTGGCACTGCCACTGCTGGTTAAGGCTACTATAACTAACTAGGCATCATTTCACAAATGTTATCAAGTTAATGCTATAGCTACAGCCTTAAGATGTTTAAGAACACCGTATATAAATGGCCATTACCTTGCCATAACAAATGGAAAAAGGGTTTTGAGCTTTATACTTTGCTTTTATTTAAAGTATCATTATTATTATCACAATATGTTATCTCTTATTCAGGAAACACTCTACTTGAACCATGCTACCGTTGACATAAAATGTCATGGCAGATGCCATGTGCTGTCCTGAGTTGTCATGACAGATTATGTCCAGTAAATAACTGTCATGTTACCATTATTGTTCATTGTAATGACTTATGCCATTATGTTTGATATAATTAAGGCTTACTAGAGTACACAATAACAAGTGTGCATGTGCTTTTGGGCCATTGTCATACAGGGTTTTAGTGTTTCAGGATCAAGGTCCTTTGTTTTTGGAAAAAGCTGATGAAACAGGCCCAATGTTTACCTTCTTCAAATGAACAAACTTGGAATAAACTTGGAATATATGAAATGTAAAAGACAGCTTGTTTTATATCCATCGCAGATTTCGAGTTGTTGCTCGTAGCATGTCAGCATTCCTCCTGGTGCAGGTCCCGTCAGAAAGCCAGTTACGCATTCACCCAGGAACAGAGCTGCAGCTGTCTGCTAAAGCCCAACAGGTAAGAGCCTCATCTGCTGAGGCCTAAATTCTGTACCAGTGTTTAATTTTCAGATCTAAAGGATTTGTGTAGGCAGTGTTGGAACGTAACAGTACATTGGCTGTACTACTGCAGCTGAAGTAGCAGTATTTACTGTAAATAATTGTTAAGACTAACTAAACTGACTAAAGACTAAAAATAACAAAGATTTAATATTTCTTTTAGGCATTTTAGTATTTACCCCAAAACATTTTCAGAAAAGAAATCTACCTCATGCAGTGAATTTAGGGTGGAAAATAGTGTGCATAAGTTTAGAACTTTTGTTATAGACCATTGTCTACCAGAGTGAGCTAAACTGTTACAAAAAAAGTAGATGTTTTGCTTGGGTTATCTGGAAATACACCAGGCTATGTTGTTCATTACATTCCTTAAATCAAGATAACATTAAATGCTAACATTTTCCAGATCCATTTTCAAGGCAAAGGCCTTTACTTTTAAGTAAAGGATTCCTATTACTTCTGCTGTCACTGTAAATGCCTGCTATCCACCCCTTTGTGTCCTCAGGCCTTAGCAGTGCTGGAAGCCATGGCGGGCAATAAGCAGTACTCAGAGCTGCAGCCATCTTTGAGCCAAGCCTGTCAGTTCATTAAGTACCCCGGACACTGCCTCCGAGACAGCAACCGCCTTTTATCCCTGCTCATCAACTCACTCTATGCTGATCTCCACTATCTGGACATCATTCGCTAGCGAGGTCTGAATCACAGACTGGTCACCAAGGCAAAGAGACGAGCCTACTAAGACGCACTGCTGAAGACCCTGAGAATGAGCATGGCAAGGTGAAAGAGAAGATTCTGAGGTCTGAAAAGCAAATCAGTGGGTCAGTAGTGCTGTGGTTGGGTTTTTGCCTGGAACCTTTGTCAGGAAATCTTGTATAATTAATGGAAGCAATGGCAAAGAAAATCTTTAAAGCTGCAATGCAGTTACAAGCCAAGTATCAAGGTAACTAGTGTCTGTGTGGCATTTTTCTGTCTTCTTTTCTTCGTCCTTTTCTTCTTTCCTCTCCGTACACATAATAACATTTAGAATTGTCTCGTTTTCAGTGTTGTTTTGAGCCATATAAATGGCAAACATTGAAAATATTGGCTACTAAGAACCAGATACAGAAAGGCAACATCTGTCAAAATGTTACACAAGTCAAATTCTAATTATAGTTGTTAGATACAATCATATGCAAAAGCTTGAACCCTCAAAAATAACATTTTCTGCATATTTAAGTGCACAATTTCTATGTGTTTGCTGGGTTTAACATATCAAAATAAGATAGATAAAGAAAATAAACTGTAATTGTGCATTAAAAGTGCAGACGTGTGCTCTCTGTTGAGGATGTGTTAACTTATTTTCACAAATCAACAAAACATGTAATTTGACCAGGAGCGCCTAAAACTTGCATACAACTGTATATATTCAGTTGTTAATATCATTGTAGTATTTTAAAGATTTTATGGACTGTTTAGGGACATTCGGTGAAGTTGTAAGTAGTGCCATATAATCACGAGGAACACTGACAGATCCTGTATGCAAATGCATTTTATAGATTTACACTGTCACATGCACATTTTATTTGATTTGCTCCAGTTTGACCAATTTATGACCAATGACTGTTTCAGGATCATCATGAACTGGCCTTCATGTATCTTTGGAGTCTGACATATGAGAGACAGAATGAGTGAGAGAGAAAGCACACTGCTTTAAATTTCTCAGTGTCAAATGCACTGTGTAACGTTCAGATAGTTGGAGCATGCATCATATCATATAAGGAGAACTAAACTGGCCTAAAGTTCTCTACCCCATCTCTCCCAGACACTTATTTTCCCTGATTTCCATGCTGTTATTTAAGCATGCACTTTCAAGGTGGACTGACTGGGGAATCAATTACATGCTTATTTAATGCACTCAGAAGTCAGAAGTTCATGCAGCAGATATATTATGGATGGATGCTTTTAGGATTTTAAGAAGTGTGTTCCAAAATGCTCCACAAGGCTACTGTTTGTTCAAGTTTTTTTTGTGTCAGTAAATTTGACAGGCTTTATTTAAATATGCTTTGTTGCTGGAGAACTGGAAAACTGGGGTGTATATTTTATTATACTAACACTGATGCACTTTTTTGTTAATCCGTTATCCACTTGACAGTATGATATATTCAAAAAGCCTCAGAGGAGAAGCTGTAGTTTCAGTTTCAGTGCAGAGACAGTGAACTTGATGCTGAAGTCTTTTAAAACATTGTTTAAATGAAGCACAAACTCCCCACTTTTCTTATCTCGTCTCACAAAACCTTGGACACTTAAATGTTGTTGGAAAATGTGTGAGATGAAGCTTTATAGTGTTCTTCTTGCCTTAAAACATGCTTGCAGTGTTGCAATATGTGGCTTTTTTTTTGTATTGTGCCATGATTCTGGGCTCTGATCCCTACACTAACAAGGTGTCATATCAGCTATTTGTACATTGCTAATGTGAATGCGAATAGCCTTGGACCATGTCTACCAATGCCTACAATACAAAACTGAAAAGAACAAAGCGTTCCTGTTCTTCTTTCCTGAGGACAGTTTCTGTTTCTGCTTGTAACATTGATGCATTTACATCATGTACATTATTAATCATCTTGACATTCATATCATGTACATTATTAAACACCTTGAAAAACACCAGGGGCTGTTTTATAAGGGACTAGATAAGAAAGTGAATATTGTAATTGGGTTTATTCTGATATCTAATTTATTTTATTTATACATAGTACCCAACAGCATTTTACAGAAAGTAAACATAATAAACATAAAGTGTAATAAATCCAGTAAAAGGAGGTTAGGTGTGCCTCAGGCTTGTTTTCTATATCTTGTGCTGCTTCTGAAGCTTCCAGTGCATTGCACGATAAATAATCCACATGATCAACGAAGTTGTAGAAAGAGATTTTGGGATGCAAAAGTCTAGACTGTTACAAAGATGGGCAAGAATGTGGCCAAAGCTTTGACCAGTGTTGGGGGTAACAAAGTATAAAGTCACATTACATTACAAGAATGTGACTTTTTTTTTCTCATAACTAAGTGATGTAACAGATTGCAGTATAAATTCTTCTAATCACATTACAGCTACTAACTTATCAAATATTCAGTCACACGCGTGTCTCTAAGAAAACAATATTAATCACTCAACATTCATTTAAAGCATACATTTCCTCTTTATAGATTACTCATGCGTATCTTTATATGTAATTTGCATGTGCTTGTACTACCTGTGGCAGCTGACTGCACAACTTTGCACATGTGAGCTCAGTGAACAATCTGCCAAATCTGTCCTCGAATCCTGCTAATATAAAAACTGATGGTAAAGATCCCAGTGCTGAAGAAAAGGGAGCATCGACCTCACCTAAACAGGCTAAACTCAATTTTTATTCAGAAACTGCTCTGTATACTTTACGTTTTATTCATGAAGATTTTATTTTGAGGCAGTAGTTTGTGCAGTTTGAAAAGTTGAAAAGTTGGCTAGTTTCTCAGTTTTCAGACATCAGCCATTCACACTTTCAGTCAAGCGTAAGTGATATTTGGCTGTCTCTTCTTCAAAGGCAGGGACAGTAACAGACCCTTTAAATGAGGTTTATTGGCTGTTTCTTTTTTAAACAGAGTACTGAAAATGATAATTGGGTTTTCCAGTTGGGACAGATTTGTTTGGGTTTTAGAGAGTAACATAGAAGCAGTGGGGAACCATTACGAAACTCAAGGCCTTCAGAGAAAGCCTAATAATTTCTGTAAATGTAATAAAAAAAAGAAGTCTGTAATTTTCAGTTTGTTCTTATTTAATAGGATGATCATGCTAGTTGGTTGGAAACTAAAGTAATAAACGCCCAACGTAAAATTTGCCAATCAGGTTTTTTTGTCTGTGGTGTCTGGGTAGATACGGCCAAGCTAGCTCTGCTATTGGTTGAGACTTCAGGAGCTGAACTGCAGTCCTTACTTAAATTAACGAAATTAGGAACGGACAGAGGAAGAAAGGATGTCATTCTAGCCGAGCGGTGGCCTGACCAGTGTGTTTTACTCAGAAACGGGACACAGCAGCAGCGCTGTACTGAAGCTCTGAAGGAGTCACTGTTACAAGGTAAAAAAATATGTCCCTTACAAGCTTCAAATAAAAGTTTCAAATGTCCATCTTTAATGTAGAATGATGTTCAGGTGAACTGCCGTTAGCTTAGTGCTAACATACTGCCAGAACGCCAGAGGGGCGCTACCAGCAATTAGCAATATTGTAAGGGTAATTTTTTTTGACATTTATGGACAGAACCGAAGGCCTAGCTGTAATAGTCATGCATAGAAGTAAAGTAGTGAGTAAAATACTTAACATAAGTAATCCCATTACAGTTTGAGAGCAGTAATTAGTAACTGAAAATAGTCAGAATTTTGAAGAATACAGTTAAGTGGCTAAGTAAGAAGGAAAGGTAGGTAAGGAAAACAACGTTTAGTAGTTAAATAGAATGACCTGCATATACAACCGTGAGCTCCTTTTTAACCATGCTGGAATGGGAATAGCCTTAACCCATGTCTCTCTGTCTATATAAATACAAAAATGAAAAGAAAAAAGTTCCTGCTCTACTTTTAGCAGGTTTGTAAGAGTTTATCTTCAAGCAGTGCTACAAAATCAACGTTTGGTAGACCCAAAAAGATCAGGCCATAACCCAAGTGAAAGCTGCCTAAGTATTAACGTAGATGAGTATGCATTTGCTTTGTTCATTTATACCTGTGAATTTCTGGACACTGAAACTAAAAGGAACTTGGATTAAATTGAACAATGTGAACATTTTGAATAGAGTGTTTCCCCATCCAGTCATCACAGACCCCCAGACAGTGCACATTATTTCTCTCTTCCAGCACAACTGTTCACGATTGATTGGTTCAGGTGTGTTGGGAACAGGGATAGAGCTAAAATGTGGAACGTCTGGGGATCCGGCAGGAACTAAACTGGAAAACCCTGCTACAGAGAAAGAGGTTAAGTTCAACTCCGTCATTCCTTCTCTTCACAGCCGTATGTTGAGAGAGGAATGAAATCATTTCTCTAGAACACAATCCTAAAGACAATCATACAAAAGTCATTTAATGCTACAGATAATGTACAATACAGTCAATTGCAAACGTTACGTATGAAACAATATTCCTTAGCAACGACTGTAGTTTTATTTGTATTGTGTCATTAATGGTGCACACTGCAAACTTAGTCTTGGCAGCAGTCAACACTGTCAGTGTGCGGATTAATATGTAGACAGTGTCTTGTGCAAATGAAATTGGAGTAAAATCAAAGTCATTACAGGAGTCTCTTCACTCAGCGGCCATATTGGCAATGCCACCGGGCAGTTATTTCCAGCCATACCCAACCAGGCTCCTCTATCTCTTTTTGAATGGGCAGAGACCCAAACACTCAAAACTAATGGGGTAAAATTACCATTTAAAACATATTTGAGATCACTGGTAAAATCTGACCAAAAACCTCAAAGAGTTTGTAGTGTTTGGCTCAATAACACACAAAAAAAGTGTTTTTATCGAATTGCTCTGGCTGCTGCGCTTGTGTGCTTTATAATGAGGTGGGATTTTCCCCGCTTGCAGCATAACCAGCAAACTGATTGGCTCTGTTTAAAGGAAAGGCGGGACTTTCTCCACATACACCACGTTGATTATTACAAGCTTTTTAATTCATAGTTAAACCAGTGACCGGTTTTCTCCTTCCTTGTTTCTGGTACAATAAAGGATTCATGTGAAGTGATTGGGTGCAGTAGATAAAAAAGCAGGATAGGGCTTAGGCTGCAGTTTCAAAAGGCCTTTATCTTGGAATTTTCCTATCTTTCTGAAATAAGAGTGTGATGTAACATATGTACGGTGGTCCTAGAAAGTGTTTAGACACTATAACCACTGGTACATTTTAATGAAGTTCTTTAGGCTACTTCATTAAATGTTTAACCAAATTAATTTGTTTCAGAGAAACAGTTTTAGCACAACATCCAACGGTTTGTGTGGAGAAACCTGGAGAATTCACACCAGACTATACTAAGAGTACTATAAAGTACAGAAGGCGGAAATCTAAAAATGTTGGGCTGTTTTTACAGTGGTGGTGAGCTTGTGTTTAATGATGGCATCACAAACTGAAACAAAACTTGGAGAGGTCTGCAAAAATATATTGTCTTCTGAAAGAATACTTTGGGAATTACAGTCTTGGAAAGGTCTGTTTAAAATAAAATGCTTCTTGGTTTGACATTTTATTTTCTAACACACTGAACCTAATACATTTATCAGCATGGCACAAATGTCCAGATATTTTTCGGAGCCACTGTACATTATTAAAGTTTGGACATATACTAATTAAGCTGGAAAACTGTTTTGAATTCATTGTTTTTGTAATGTCATAAAAAAACAACATACAGTGGTGTGAAAAGGTGTTCGCCCCCTTTCTGATTTCTTATTCTTTTGTATGTTTGTCACAGTTAAATGTTTCAGATCACCAAACAAATTTAAATATTAGACAAAGATAACACAAGTAAACACAAAATGCAGTTTATAAACAAAGATCTTTATTATTAAGGGAAAAAGAAATCCAAACCTACAGGGCCCTGTGTGAAAAAATGATTGCCTGGTTGGGCCACCCTTAGCAGCAACAACTGCAATCAAGCGTTTGCGATAACTGGCAATGAGTCTTTTACAGCGCTGTGGAGAAATTTTGGCCCACTCATCTTTGCAGAATTGTTGTAATTCAGCCACATTGGAGGGTTTCCGAGCATGAACCGCCTTTTTAAAGTCATGCCACAGCATCTCAATCGGATTCAGGTCAGGACTTTGACTAGGCCGCTCCCAAGTCTTAATTTTGTTTTTCTTAAGCCATTCAGAGGTGGACTTGCTGGTGTGTTTTGGATCATTGTCCTGCTGCAGAACCCAAGTGCGTTTCAGCTTGAGGTCACAAACAGATGGCCGGACATTCTCCTTCAGGATTCTTTGGTAGACAGGTAGAATTCATGGTTCAATTTACCACAGCAAGTCTTCCAGCTCCTGAAGCAGCAAAACAGCCCCAGACCATCACACTACCACCACCGTATTTTACTGTTGGTATGATGTTCCTTTTCTGAAATGCTGTGTTACTTCTTTGCCAGATGTAATGAGACATACACCTTCCAAAAAGTTCAACTTTTGTCTCGTTAGTCCACAGAGTATTCTCCCAAAAGTCTTGGGGATCATCAGATGTTTTCTGGCAAAACTGAGATGAGCCTTTATGTTCTTTTTGCTTAGCAGTGGTTTTCGTCTTGGAACTCTGCCATGCAGGCCATTTTTGCCCAGTCTCTTTCTTATGGTGGAGTCATGAGCACTGACCTTAACTGAGGCAAGTGAGGCCTGCAGTTCTTTGGATGTTGTTGTGGGGTCTTTTGTGACCGCTTGGATGAGTCGCCGCTGCGCTCTTGGGGTAATTTTGGTCGGCTGGCCACTCCTGGGAAGGTTCACCACTGTTCCATGTCTTCACCATTTGTGGATAATGGCTCTCACTGTGAGTCCCAAAGCTTTAGAAATGGCTTTATAACCTTTTCCAGACTGATAGATCTCAATTACTTTGTTTCTCATTTGTTCCTGAATTTCTTTGGATCGCAACATGATGTTTAGCTTTTGAGGATCTTTTGGTCTACTTCACTTTGTCAGGCAGGTCCTATTTAAGTGATTTCTTGATTGAGAACAGGTGTGGCTGTAATCAGGCCTGGGTGAAATTGAACTCAGCTTTCCAAAGATGTGATAAACCACAATTAATTTATGGGGGGTAATCACTTTCACACAGGGCCCTGTAGGTTTGGATTTCTTTTTCCCTTAATAATAAAGACCTTCATTTATAAACTGCATTTTGTGTTTACTTGTGTTATCTTTGTCTAATATTTAAATTTGTTTGGTGATCTGAAACATTTAAGTGTGACAAACATGAAAAAGAATAAGAAATCAGGAAGGGGCAAACACTTTTTCACACCACTGTATTTACACATCTATTTATTCAGTCTGCAGTGTTTTAGCTCCACCCGTTCACCTTGAAGTTATAAGGAGTGTTTCAGGACAGACTGCTTTTGAATGAAGCTCAATGTAGGACAGCCAATCAGAACAGAGATCATTAACATATACCATACTTCAGTCTTAAAAGCACAGTAACAAAAACAGCCTATTGAATTCTAAAGGATAAAAAAGAGGTTGGAAAATGGTCATGTAAAATGAATTATGACTGCTTTTAGCATACAAACCCACACAAGCGCTATAAGTGGATTTAAGAGGGACAAAAGAAAATAAATATGTATGTTTTTTAACTCATTGTTAGGAACTTCAAATTGTTACCCACTAACATTCCTGGAATGGTAAGCAATCTCACAGAATGCCTCCCTTACATCCTCGTCTGTAAATATTAGATGGTAGTCTTGCACTTGGGACGCCGTGTGACTGATGCAGACTTGCACCCCCTCACCCTCCCTCTTCTTTCCTCAGCTGTTGCTATGGTTATCTCCAGTTTGACAGGCAATGCCGGGAGAATGTTATCAGGGTAGCCAGACAGCAGATGGGAGGGTGTGATGCGTGTACTGAAAAGTACGAGCCCTGGTCTCTTTGCTTTTTAGCTGTTTATAGCCCGGTAAATCCCACCTCACCTCTCTTTTGACTCAGCTCCGCAGTGCTCACGTATGTGTGAAGTGGACAGCTTGGTGGGAATCTGTCTGACAACCTGCAACTTGCAAGACCCAAACATTCAAACACATTGTGTTCGTCGGCTGCTGAACAGAAAGGTCAGTATTGGTCTCCTGTACGTTCTGTACACTTGGGAGAGATTTGGCCTTGGCGTGGGAGATTCTATGAAAATCCATCGGATGGCAGCAGTGTGAACTAAAACATATGTTACTATCCAAATTGCAAAGCTCTGTCAAAGGATAAGCAGTCTTGATGGAGAAATGGTGGACAGCTTTTGCTTACTCTGATCAATTATCAACAACAGAGGATCCAGCACTCTGTTATGGCACAGATCGTCATTCTGCAGAACAGAAGATCTTCAAATGCAACAATTTGCCTTAAAAACAAAGATCAGAATTGTCCAGGTTATGGTCTTCTCTGTGGTTCTTTATTAATGTGAAAGCTGGACAATAAACAAGCAAGACAGGAAAATTGTTAATTTCTTTGATCCTTGGTGTTGACATTTGAGAGTTCCTTGGACGGCAAAGAAAACAAACAAATGGTTCCTTGAACAAATCAAGATTCACCTCTTATTCCAAGCCCAGATAACCCCCTAAAGCTCTTATTTTGGACATATTCTGCGAAGAACCGATTCATTGGAAAACACCATTTTGCTTGAAAGAAGGTAAAAAAAAAAGGAAGAGGACGAACAGCAACAAGATGGGTGGAGACAATCAGAGGAATCATGAATCAGCCATTCAGAAGCCTGAAGAGCCAAAGAGAAGACAGGATATTCTGAAGTAACACTATCCATATTGTTGCCAGGAGTCTGAAACGACTTGACAGCACTCACCAAATACCTCTGGAAGAGCACTTCTAGGTCAACTCCAGTCATTGCATGGATTTGTTCATTTCCATCAGCACCTGATTGAATTTTGTGAAGGATTGATTAGGTAAACTAGGTATTGGATGGTAACTGTAAAACTGTAAATACCATTCCTGGAAATGGTTAGGCTAACACACTAACCGACATCAAATCACAATGTATAGCTTGTTTGTTTATTTGTATTCATTCTAATATTAGGGTTTCTTGAGTAAATAAACACTTACTGCCCAAATATATAGAGCTTTACATGTCATTTTTGCGCAGCACTGTACATTATACAATTTTCACTATTTTTTTTCCACAGACAATGTTAAACAAACTCTTCATTCGTCAGTTCCAAAAATAAAACATTATTTTTTTTATATTGTTTGATTCAAAATAATCGAGTACAGATTGATATCTGTATTGATATCTGTGGAGCAGCAGAGTAAAAAGCTCTCCTGTAGAGTGAAGCCTGAACTATCAGTCCAGATCTAGATGAATGGAGGGAGCATGATAGACAAAAAGGAGAACATTTCAAATATGTACCCAGGGGCAGTACCGTGCTACGTAAGAATATCCTTAAACGCTTCTGCATGCAACCAGATGTAGACAAGGTTTGTGCTGTATTGTGTTTATAATTATATAGCAATTAGCCCTTGTAGTCACATCACACCCTAGGCCAGGGGTCAGCAACATGCGGCCCTTTTACTGCTCCAAAGCAGATGTAGATTTTTAGGTAAACATAATCCTCCTTTGCAGTAAAATAAAGCTCTGCTGATCATTCTAACACAGTTTTAACGTTTAATGGTCGTAAACACTGGAGTTAATGCATACGTGCTATTTCACCCTTTAACCCTGAAGGTTGGCACTAAGACTGCTGGTCACACAACAACACAGATAACAATCTTGCCTAGCTAGCAGCTAACGAAAAGGCAAAGAGAAAGATTTAACATCGATAATTTGGAGACAAGTGGATTTATTTGCGTTTATAATCACTCAGCTGGTTTCCTGATACATTAAATCTGCAATGAGAAACTGTCAAACACTGAAAAGTCATGAAGGTCAAGTCAGCTTCTCATTCCCCAGCTTTTCATTCGAATTTTCCCGTTCCACCTTAAATGGCACAGCAGTTACACTCTGGCGCCTCAGTGCCATTTAAGGTGGAATGGGAAAATTCAAACAAAAACTGTGAATGGGAAGTTGACTTCAGCCTCATAAAATAATTAAACATTGAGAGACATGGAAATTATTTGACTTTGGTGGAAAACTTCTTCACAAGAGTTGTGAGAAAAGCAGCTATATCTGAGCTAAAGCTCAAAGCAGAGCAAAGTAAGTCTGCGTTTTTGTTTATTATATTTTTTAGCCTACACTGGGACATTAGCACATGTTTACAGCCAAGATGGTAAGCGTTACTTCAGTAAATGGACATAAAATGTTGCAGCTCCCAAGGCGGATTGATTTTTGTTGCAAGGACTAAATGGCTCTCCTTAACATTTGGGTTGCCAACCTCTGTGCTAGTCTGACCTAATAGTGTACTACCAAGTATGCATCAATCAAATCAAGCAGTAATTTGAATTCTTATGCTAGCACACAATCTAATGCATTATGTAGCATTATGTATTATTTTCGAACTCCTAGTCAAACAGTTTTGCTCTATTCACATCTTTCTGCCGAACTGGTCAGAGGTCACACTTGAAAACACACCTTTTGACTGACTTGGATAGTGACACTATGCCTTAATTATGTCTATATAATTATTATAATATTTTCATGTATCTTTTTAAAAACTTGCTTCCATTGTTGTCAAAACATTCAGCCTTATTTTTTTTTAATGCAAAGTGTTTTTTGTTTGTATTTTGGTGTTTTTTGCAAAGCAGTTTACATCTGAATTGTACATTAACTTGAATCAGATAAGCACTGCTAATGTAAATAAAGAGAATTACTTTATTAATTGAATAGGGCAATACTAAACATTAGTACAGAATTAGTATAAAGGTGGAATGTAACTGATCAGTCCCACGACTGTATGCTCAGTCATGGAAAAAAAAAACACATAATATGTGTATGTTTTGTTTTACATTTGTAAAATGGGTCATTGTATAGAACCCTACAGACTCTTCTTTATAGTGGTGGTGATAGGAACAAGACATCACAATGGCTACAGCACAAATATACCCATTTTATTTACTATCCAAAATAACCAGTCAACCTACATGTCCTCTGAATTTTTATATGTAACACTCACTTTTTTAAAATAATGTAAAATCTGAAAATACATATTATTTGGTTATTTTCTGCATCACACCACTCTGCATGTACTTCTCCAGCATTAAAGACTTTTAAAAATTACACTGTACACTGAAATCTTATTGCAAAGCTATTGTAAAACAAAGCCTCAGGCACCAGGCAGTGCATTCATAACCAATCACTGTAATGACTTTCTGTGAGGGAGCTTTTAGGGAGCATTAAAATCTTCAGACGTCTAGTTCCTATCACCATCACTGTAAACAATTCTGACTCTGTACTTTTCTTTACAATGGAGCATTTCACATTAAACCACTCTGAATGACTTTGTTTACATCTGAACAATTAAATGTTGCAGAAATGTTTAAAAAATTGTTGGAATTTCCCTGTAATTCTCTTTCTGTGGTAAAGTCATAGAAATCTTATGTCAGTAGCAGGATCACATATAAGAATTGTTCTTTGTGATGCTGGAGCTTAGAGATTGGGTTCACCTGCTGGGCTTTGGCTCGTAACAGCCTGTGCATTAGCAGTCCATTTGCAGGCTTCAATTTCAAACCCTCATCTGCTCTCTCAAGCGTGGGCCAAACAGCTTCAGTCATTGCTCTAGTGTTCTCTGACTTATAAGAGAAGAAATAACCAATAAGAGTGTAAATCTGTGTAGTCTGTGTAACAGTTCAATTCAATTATGGTACTTTAGGAGATGACTCAAAACACAATGAAATCCTATGATTCAGAACTATTAAAATAAAAAAAAAAACACTGAATACACATATGGAGCCGGATAAACTATGTACACAGTGGAATATAGACATCAAAAGAACTTATTAAAGGTACTCTCTGGCCAAAATAAAAAGTGTAAAGATCATGACATCAGTTGTAAAAATGCCTATTTCCCTCATACAGTGGTGTCACAATAGTCTTGGGAATGACCTTTTCTGCTTTAATGACTGGGAAAGTCCCCTTCTGACGATGTGTTCTGAAGGTGGGAGAAACTACTTGAAAAACTACAAGGGCTCTGGGGTGGATACATGATGGCTTTTTTCCTGCTTCCTGGTAAATGCAGAAGAAAGCCAGGTTCCTTCCATATGTGGAATATATATATATATATATATATATATATATATAGCCCCCGCTGTAATTGAGCCTACCCAGAATTTTGTTTTTTCATGACATTGCGCAATGCATGCTTGGCATGGAACACTGAAGCTTAAAAAAGGATATAAAATTGTGACTTCTATTGAAGTGATGAGGCTGAAGGCTGCAGTATTGCGCTACAGAATACTGGATAACACAACACGTGAATGCTAGTTTTAGGCTGGAATCCCCCTTTAAGCTATGTTTGGATATATATATTTGACCAAAAAAGCCCATATTATTATTTTTGGGGATCGTAATGTAGTTCTTTAGGAGACTAGCTACCGCGCTAGAATCCTTTTAGGAGACAAGCTGCCCACAGATACCAGATCGATGCATCATAATACACCAATGCAGACTTTTACACCACTAATCTTTGTTCCTGCCACTGCCGCCTGCTAAAAACACAATGTTCCACATTCACACTTTCCTTTTCTTTCATGATGAAGTGTCCCTGCTATGCACACATAGCAAGGCTGGGATTTAGAAAAGTGAAAATCCCCTTGGTGGGGTTTCCTCCCGGGAAGGTGGTCTGGTTTCCCTTCATGTTCTTCTTTTTTTTCACCACAAGACAGCTCATGTTTGAAAGGCTCATTAGTATGCTCAGGGCAGTGTTTCTCCATCAACTCTCTGTGTTGGAGAAAAATACAGAGACTTAGAGAGTGCAGACACATGCACACCCAGCCGAGACACACACCAGGCTGAGAACTGTGTAATCTGGCCTCTTCTGAACCCTGCAGGTCCACACTGCCTGCTGCAAACATGAAGCCATTACCTTTGATGAACCCCAGTCTAACACGTGTCTCAAACAGTGACTCAGACAAGAACTGTACTGTAATCACAGAATAATAGCACTGAAGTATGATTCATACAGATCCTGATTCTCTAATGTTAGCACAGGTGGACTAATGAAACATCAGACATACACAATTGTCCCCTTACATGAAATGCAGTTGATCAGCCAAGACATGCCTGGTAACTGAAGCCTGCTTCTCAAGTCTTGCACTGGAGCTATGATGCTAATGTAGCTAACAAGTAATGGAAGCTTACACTAACCAGTTAGCATCTTGCAAACTGCATAGCTAAATCATCACACACTTGGCCCATACTGTGTTGTTAAATAGCCTAAAATGGAATTACTTATGTGGTTGCTGACAGTATGACAAACTGGTATCTATAACAAGGACACAAAATGTCACTGATACAAAGCACCAGTGTGTAGTACCCCAGAAATCCTGGAAAGCATGCACTTCTCTTGTGTCCACAATGCCCAACAGACTCAGCCATTTCAGCTAACACAAGGTTTTTTAAAGTGCCATGTTTAAATTCACCGAGCTCTTCAGTATGATGCTACTGTTCTACTGCCAGTGTTTGTGTAAGGAGATTGCATGGCTATGTGTTTTATTTCACACATCTGTTAGCAATGAGTGTGGCTGAAACACCTGATCTCAATTATTTGAAGGGGTGTCCACATACTTTTGGTCATATAACATATCATTAGTTTGTTTGGTCAAAGATTTCAGTTACGCTGACTGCTGTCATTTACTGTTAGGCATCAGTGTTACACATTGGATTGCACCAGGTGCTGAGAAAGCTGCAAATTTGTGTCTGGCACATAACAGTGTTTCCATTTGCATCCCAATGGAGGAGATAAATTTAAGAAACCGAGGCCCTTGTTTCAGGCAATGTTTTGCCTCCAGGCTAACACTACTGATCTGTGTGGGCTTTGAAACAAAACAGTAAACAGTTCATTTGAGAGATGGGGAAGATTTGCATGAGTTTTAGACTTGCATTATTGGTGTGTCCCCTATGACAGTCACATCAAAGAGTCACTGAGATGTAGCCTTAATATTAGTGGAGCTGTTCTTGTAGGCAAAGATCCTAAATAACAAACATGTGACTAGCATTTAGTTTCTTGTATGGGTGCCTGATTTTGTTTGGAAGTGGGGGAGTAAAGCTGGGAGTAGAGGGGTCACTAAACCATTGATTGCTTCATTGAATTAGGCTAGGTTTTGTTTGGGGTGATGGGGGGCTGGGGGCAAAGTATGATGTTTGTGTGGGTTGAAGACCAAAGAGACAAGACAGTTAGAAGTAAAAAGGCATCTCCTTAGCCTTAAGTTTTCACTTGTTGCCAATACAGGAAGAGAAATGTCATAATGCCACTAAATGTTTTCAGGCACACTATGTTGCCAATAAATCTAGTGCAGGGCTGCCCAAACTAGGGCCTGCCAAAAAGTTGCATATATACACCAATCAGTCATAACGTTAAAACAACATGCTTGTTTCTACACTCATTGTCCATTTTATCAGCTTCACTTACCATACATGCATTTTATAGTTCTACAATTACAGACCGTAGTCCATCTGTTTCTCTGAATACTTTGTTAGCCCCCTTTTACCCTGTTCTTCAGTGGTCAGGTACTATTTGGGTGGTGGATCATTCTCAGCATATATATATATATATATAATTTTATCAAATAAAAAAAAATATGATCCTTGACATCACACTGTTGTCATAGACCTCTTTGAAGTCATGTCGTCATTCATGTTTAAGGAATTCTGGGAGAAAGCTGGTTTTCTCAGTGACAAAAATAAATAGAGTTTTCAAAATCATTGCCATCATACTTTGTGGTAAACAAAAATCATCCAAACCTTATATGTTTTGCTGAATATTTTAAGATAAGGAAATTTTATTTTGCCTTTTGTGAGTGCTGTCATTGTATTATGGCCAATCAAATCAATATGCTCTTTGACTAGCTCTGCCTTATTTTCCTCAGCCCTTCAATCACTGCTTAGCAACTGTTGCTGTATGCCATTGCCCCAAGCATTCAGTTCATTATCAGCATGCCAGTGCTTGAATATGAGGCTCTAGTTGTGGTTAAAAGAGTAACATTTAAAAGTGAGATTCCATCTTGTAGAGTATGTTGTTTTCTACCTATCCAAAGCCAAAAACAAATTTAAGAGATGTTTGGTACTGACAATTACTGACCCATAGTAAAGTCCTTATGGGAAAGTCTGTCATCAGTGGTCATGTTGGCAACGCCAGCAGTAACCCCTGAGTTACGCTAATTGGTAGTGACACAAGACCAGACTCCAATCTCTTTGAATGATAAAAGATCTACAACCTTCAGGCCAAATTACCGTCTCAAAAACATATTTGAAACCATCTGACAAAATCTCCTAAATAGTTTGTAGTGTTTGGCCCAAAAAATATACAAAAAATGTGGGGTTTTTTTGGGTGTTCTGGCTACTGTGCTTGCGCAGGTCTTCACTTTGGAGGGGGCTTTTCCTGCTTACGACTTTACTAGCAACTCAATTGGGTCTTTTTAGTCAAGGGAGGGACTTTCCTCCTAAATAGACAACTAATGAGTGTTATGAGGTTACAAGCTTTCTCAATTATTTTCCAACCACTGAACCGTCTCTTCCTTTATAATGTCTCTGCCCATAGTCAAGCTACATGCTAAAATCAGTGCAGAGGAGATTCAACACCAATCGTTGAAGCACACATAAGGTGTGAACACTTCACTTGTACTCAGTTCCACATCAAACAAATGAACCATGGTTTCCAAAAAAAACAGGGGTCTCACTTGAAACAAACTGTAGTTCAGTCCACTACCATTGGGAACGCTTTTTTTATGATGGTCCACATCAAACGAGGGAATTCAACATTAGAACATGCTTTCCTCAGTATACATGAGCACTGCACTGTCTACATAATCGGCCTGTTTATTTGACTCTTTACAAAGGCTTGTGTCATTCTTGTAGCACAATCTGCCGCTAATAACGTCAGAAGAGCAATAAAGAAACATTGTAAACATGTTACATTGTAACATGTAACCACCTCCCATACAGAAAAGAAACACATGGGCATGCCTTTTTTATAAGTGAGATACATGTTGAATACATTCTAAAATGTACTGCAAACATTTAAGAACATTAAGCTAAAAAATGGTTAGTTT
Organism: Colossoma macropomum; assembly: GCF_904425465.1. Lineage (NCBI taxonomy): Eukaryota > Metazoa > Chordata > Actinopteri > Characiformes > Serrasalmidae > Colossoma > Colossoma macropomum. Next base: position 26,821,520 of record NW_023494806.1, on the reverse strand, counting down.
TATATATTTTCAAATGTATTTGATCAATTCATTTGACATACATTTCTTTTCTAAATGGGCTTTCATTAGCTCATAGCTATTGAGCTTGCATGTTTTGTTATGTGTTGTCAGTGGCGACTGTGTGGTGTTAAGAGGCATAGTTTTTTTTTTATTTTAGAATGTTACATTTTATGTTTTGGTACTAAAAGTACTTCAGTAATAAATTCTTAAAACATACATATGTTGTCTCAAAAAAAAAGGTTCTCTCATTGAGTGGATGGGCAAGAGCCTATGGTGGCTAGGGCCAAATTAAATGCTCACTAGCCCACCAGCTCAACACTGTGCACCCCTGAGTTACGCTAATTGGTAGTTTGCGAAATAATAATTGACAAGAACCACTGCTTAGCAATCAGAAAAAGAAAAATTAAAAAAAAAAACTTTTCCTAACTGCTGACAGTTAACTTGATAAGTCAGATTAAACAGCAATGTCCTTGTTTGCTATTGAGATTAAAATATTCTATGCAAAAATAATTATGTATGCACTAGCACACATGCCGTCCTTTGGTTTCTGTTATTGAGGTTTGCTAAAAGATGGTGAGCCGTCCTCAGCGTTAATGCAGTAATATGCTCCGGTTGCTCCTTTGGTTAATGAAAGTCGTAGATAAGGCTGGTGCTGATAACACTAGTGGTCCCACTGTGTTACACTTACATGTGAGATCCCATATGCATCACACCATAAATGAAACTCATGATGTATGATGAAAGAGCTGACAGTGATTATTGATTGATCTTTTCTAATATGTCTGCCTTTGGAAGGTGCCAGATTCCTTATGAAGTCTGCCTTAAAGCTTTTCTCTGAAGTGATGTCCCAACCTCCTTTGTTAATTTAAGCATAAGCTCTCATTGGGAAGCTTAAGGGGGTATATGATAAAGTTTCATGGGGTTGGAAAGAGCAGCATCTGGTGTACAGCCAGATCATCAAATGACATTGTAGATGTAAAGTGGGTTTGTGAGTCATACCCTTGTATTAAGGAATGCTGTATTTAGGAAAGTACCCTAGGAAAGTTGAGCTAGCAACCGGAAGGCTACAGGTTCAAGTCCCAGGGCTGACTGGGTATTTCTGGTTGTGCCCTTGTGCAAGACAATTAATCCTCCGCCACCCCAGGTGGCGCTGCTGCTTTGCTGGCAATGCTGTGACGCTCCCAGGCTGGCCATAGATAGGACGAAAAATGGCATGTTTTCCTTGTAGGATCAATAAAAAGTATAACATGACAGTGCCATTTATTTAGCCCATATGGAAGGCTCATATATGACCAGATATGTACATATATCTTAAAGGGTCAGGCATATATTTCAAAATATGTTATCTACACACACATACACACACACACACACACACACACAAACACACACACACATATAAGTATCAGAGATGTAATAATATATGGACCACACATATACACCGATAAGGCATAACATTATGACCACCTCCTTGTTTCTGCACTCATTGTCCATTTTATCATCACTTACTATATAGGTGCACTTTGTAGTTCTACAATTACAGACTGTAGTCCATCTGTTTCTCTGTATACTTTGTTAACCCCTTTTACCCTGTTCTTCAGTGGTCAGGACCCCCATGGACCCTCACAGAGCAGGTACTATTTGGGTGGTGGATCATTCTCAGCACTGCAGTAAGACTGACGTGGTGGTGGTGTGTTAGTGTGTGTTGCGCTGGTCTGAGTGGATCAGACGCTGCAGTGCTGCTGGAGTTTTTAAACACCTCAGTGTTACTGCTGGACTGAGAATAGCCCACCAACCAAAAATATCCAGCCAACAGCATCCTGTGACCACTGATGAAGGACTAGAGGATGACCAACACAAACTGTGCAGCAGCAGATGAGCTACCGTCTCTGACTTTACATCTACAAGGTGGACTGACAAGGTAGGTGTGTCTAATAGAGTAGACAGTGAGTGGACACAGTGTTTAAAAACTCCAGCAGTGTTACTGCAGTGCTGAGAATGATCCACCACCCAAATAGTACCTGACCACTGAAGAACAGGGTAAAAGGGGGCTAACAAAGTATTCAGAGAAACAGATGAACTACAAGCTGTAATTGTAAAACTACAAAGTGCACCTATATAGTAAGTGGAGCTGATAAAATGGACAATGAGTGTAGAAACAAGGAGGTGGTCTATATATCAGATCTTGGACGTATATGTGTAATATATGGACCACACATAACACATATGTCTGATATGCCTTATATGTAGATCACATATATTCTATCTGTCTGATATATGTCTGTCATGTAAGGACTTTTCTGTGAGGTCAACTTTTTTGAATTTTCCATTTTCAAATATGGGACATACTTATACATATGTAAACATATTTGTAAACATATTTGTTAACAAAATATGTGATAGAAAGCATTAATATATAGGTGGCGTATTTTATTTATATATTCTAGCTGCATGTTATACAAGGTTTTTTATTGCACGTATGTTCATGGTGTATTTTATTTTTTGCTTTAAAAAGTATTTTGGTGTTTGTATCAAATGCAAATGATGCATGTATGATCCATGTATCAGACATATGTCTCAGACATATATCAGACAGACAGTATATATTTGATCTATATACTATGCATATTGTTGCTGTCCAAAGAAAACCAGGTATCTCCATTTTTGTTGATTTTTATTTTTCTAAATCATTTCAACACACCAGCTGTGCTTTACGTCATGTGAAAATTTTATGATAAATGGACCAATAGAAACACTCTAAAATCACTTGGAATAAAATCTCTTTACATTAACTTACATTGAAAGGTACGTGTTTTTGCCTTCTCTTCTAAAGTTACTATTTTGGAGATACTTGTTCTCCTTTGACAGCGACGATATGTGTTCACCCACCTATCAGACATTTATTACGCATATAAGTCCAAGATCTAATACTTATACAAGTACAAATATGACATATTAGTACATATTTATTTCACTTCTATCTATGTATGCTAATATATGTCATATATTTTAATCCATATATTGCCATATATCCTAGATTTCTGTATGGGTAGTAGTGCTTAAACAGCTTGGATTTTATCAATTTGTCTCCTCTTCATGTCAAAGACTTTTTTGAAGAATATTTTTTTTAAGAATATTTGGTCCAGTAGAATTAGATTGTGACCAGGTAGTGTGGTCACATGGCCAACGTAGGTTCAACATTCAGATGTGATTAGATTATAATGACCACATAATAATTGTGATTAATTCATGGAAGAAAACCTATGGTTTATTTACTTAAACAAGTACATATTATACATATAATAACACCAATTTTGTTAAAGATAAATGTATAAATTGGTGGAGTCCTGTGCAACCTAACAGATGTTATCATTACTAGAAAGCTAGAAGAAAAAAAAAGAAAATTTTAGAATGAACAGTCATACATGCCACATGCACATTTTAGAATCTTGAATTTATACACATACATGTATAAATTCAAGATTCTAAAATGACTAAAATGACAAAGCTGTATAACATCAGCAATAAAATTATAATTCATAAATGAATATCCATCATCTGACCAGCAGTGTTCAAACTTGTGCATGTGACTGTATTATTGTATATAAAATGACAATGATTTGACAGGAATATGACAGGTTATTCCAAACAGTAGTGTATCACTGGTCAAGAGCCCTAATTCATGAGTTGAGGGCAACAGAGGCAAAAGAAACTCCATAAGAGCATAAAGAAGAAACACTGAGACTACTGAGGAACCCACACTCAAAACAGTCCATCCTTCCCTAGTCGACACATGATTGTGAGTTATGATTCAAGTTTATCTAAGTATTTCAGAGAATAATGAAACCAAGACCAGTACTGAAGAGTCCAGAACATAACAGATAGTTTAGCATGCCAGATAGTTGTTTATTTTCAGACCTTTTATGACTTACTAAGACATGGCAGTGGATTTAATGGAAAGTCCCGGTGACTTCCTCAATCATAGCTATTGATGGAAGCAGGCACCCACGTCAGAAAGGTTATCTTCCATGCAGATATGCTGAAACAGGTGGCTAGTTGCCCAAATATTTACAACAGGAAAGACCCAATTTTTAAAGATAGCAACGTGTCAGTCATGACCTCATTTAGGAAATGTAGTAACATAGCTGTGATGATAGAGCTGCACCTGTTAGGTCTCCTCTTCTCGTTCAAGGGCTGTGATGGCTGTTTTCTTCAGCCCTCTGCTTCAAGAAAAAGCATGGAGGAGTATGGAAGCTTGTTTCCACCACTGGAAAAAAATATATAGACATTTAGACATTATTATCTCATAATAATGACTCACTATATCATATGGCATGCAATCTCATAAATACGATTTACTATATCATAATTATGACTTAGCATTTCACTAATGACTGTCATAATTATGACTTGGTATCTCATAATCTTGACTTTCTCATTATTATGAAATAGTAAGTCATATTTATGAGATATGAGATAGTAAGTCATAATAATGAGATGCTTTGCTATGATTATAGGTTAGTAAGTTATAATTGTGAAAAACTTTGTCTTTATGACTTAGTAAATGGCTGTATATTTTTTCTCCAGTGGTGGAAACAGGCTTTCATAGAGGAGTGTAGTCTTGTACAAAAATTTTATATTGATGACAACAAATACGTAAGTGTCACTTCCTAGTAACATTTCAGTGCTTGAAACTGTATGGTCTGATTTTGTGAAATCTTGTAAAAGGTATGCTTCATAATCAGGATTGGATATCATGCTAACTTTTTATCTCCTGGTTGTTACTGAAAGAAAAATGACATCTTCACTACCTCCTTTTTCTCTGCGAGGCACCGGACTCATTATGCAAACTTCACACTGGGGGAAGAGCTTCATTTGTGTGAAAAATGATGCCCATAAAATGATAGAATTTCCCCAGTGTAAATTATAATCAGTTTTATTTCCGTGATCAAACGTATCGCATTACTGTGTACACAGTTTCAGAACTGCCTGAGGATCTCAAATGTGCAGCGGTTTGTTTTTCGAAAGGAGCATATTTTAACGGAATAGTTCAGCAAAACATCAGAAGTACACAGTTTTCCTCTTACCTCAAATGTGCTTGATCTGCCAATAGTATTTGCACACTTTAACCATCTGAGCATTGGTAAATGTTAATGAAGTTCTTTAGGCTGCTTCATAACTTGAAACAATTGACGTTGTGGGGCTGGGTTTTTTTCTTACAATGGCGGGGAGCTCATGCTCATTGATGGGATCAAGAACTCAGAAGTGTGCAAAGTCATTTTGGATGCAAACCTGGAGACATCTGCAAAGAAACTGCTAAAACGATAATGATCTGAAACACACCAGCTGCCTTTCGAAAGAACAGAAAGTGAATCTCGGAAAAGTCTGTTTAAAATACTGCTTAGTTTGACAATTTTTTTACAAACACAATTAACTAAGTACATTTCTATTTAGGGCACAAATGTCCAAATTTGGTCATCCTTCTTGTTGGAGTACTAAGCGTGCCGAGCTGGAAGGTATTGTTGTAGCTAGATTCGCACAAGAAATCATGTGACCACAAGCTAACAAGAACTCCGCCTACTTTTGTGGTTCAAGAAAAAGAACACAGCACTCAACCAGGATATGGATAGTTCTGGGTTCAGGCTTGTAACTAATCCCACAGCCTTAAGCAGAATTTTGTGGGGGCCCTAAGCAGGATTTCTGGGGGACATCCATCTCGCTAGCTGATGTTCTGTAATATTGGATGCTTTTTTTTGTTCTCCCTTTTTCAGCTCCAGATGTGTACGTTCCTTTTGGGGACATGACTAACCAGTTGCTTTTTTCCTTCATTCTGGAATCTTAGACAGCATCGTGGTGGAGTAAAAGTTGTTAGGGGGCCCCCTGGTGGCAGGGGGGCTCTAAGCAACTGTCTCGCTTATTAGGTAGGTAAGTACACTAAGTATCCTAGTTAACCTCATAAGAGTTAAGCTGTGCTGTTGTCCCCCATGAGAAAATGACATTATTAGCATCATACAAACTGCAGGCCTAAATCATGACTAGCTTCCCTCTAGCGACTTATGACATTTCTGACTTTGTAAGATATGCTGTCCCTCTATGGAAATTGACAAAATACAGCAGCCATCTAAAAGCCTGAATTTTATGATGATGATTTAGACATGTAGTTTGCACAATGTTAACTGGTGGAGCTACTTATTAGCTACATTAGCCTTGTAGCTCTTGTACAAAACTAAAAAATCAAACTACAAAGACCGAGCATGTCTTGGCAAGGAGAAAGCTGTTTAAATTAAACATTTCCACAAACTATTCTGTAATATCCACATGAAGGCCTTTTACTGGTTATGCTTTAAAGAGCTATAGTGTAATATAACTGTTCCCTCAGAATGACGTGCAGTGATCGTTAGTGGAAAATGTCACCAGAGGGAGTGTGTAGTTCAAGCATGTTATTGGTGTTAAGGGCGATTAAATCTAGACGGCATCTGTTGAGAGTACTCCAGTCTGTCCCCATGTTCTGTCGTCATGGCTACCGTCATGTGGTTCTCTGTTTGGGCTGCATTTCATTGCTAGCTCTCACATTGCTCACTTTGCTAATTTTGTGACCTGCCACCTCTCTGCCCCCTTTCTGTCTTTCTTTTCCTCTCTCGCTCAGTTTCTCTCTGTCCCCCTCCACGCAGGATGACAGTCTCCTAATTGTCTGTGATTGCTGAATAGATGTTAGGTAATGGTACTGGGATAAAACTATTGGCATTCTTTCCTCCATATCTTGTTTATGTGATTCATTGTGACTGGCTGATGTTTCTGAACTATTTACATGTTTTTAGCATTTCTACAGCATGGATGGATGCTGGATAACCCCTCTTTACTTTTGGAACCAGTCAAGTTATATTAAGAACAGGATTCTAGACTATTACCACTATAGACACAACAGTCTCAGTTTATTTGATAGTCACTGGAGCTTTTCTACCATTGCTCACATTGTTAACTACCTATTTTTTTTAAGAAATAATTTTATCACTAAGATGTGAGCAAAGTCATACAGAGTGGTTTGGTCCTAGAGAAACATACCGAATCAGAATTGTTCACAGCGATGGTGGTAGGAACCAGAGGCCTGAAGCATTTAATGCCTCTAAAAGCTGCCTCACAGAAAGTTATACATGAACTGGATACAAATAAATAAAACTTTGTTTTATTATATGTTTTTGAGAAAACATATTTTTCAATCTACATTTATAGTTGAATGGTGCATGTGATGTAAGGCAATGAAACTTATTTGTTCAGATCTACCACTGTTGTATCATTATTAACACTACATATAACAACTCAGAAGACTTTGCAGGTTCTTCGTAGGTTTTGCACAGTAAATAAAATGGCTATATTGGAGTTCTAGACATTGCAATTCCCCTTTAAATTTAAGGGTTAGAGTGAGCATTTCATTTGGGATTAAGGAAAGGTTGAATGGAATTCAATAGATTTTAATATTTCATAGATAAGAACTAAATATATTTTTAGTTTAATGAAAGATAAAGACAATGTGAGCATCTTTAATGGACCATACAGTGGTATTTTACCTGCTAGGCTAATTCAGTCTCTCACTGTCAGGGAATGCTGGTGTTAAGTGAAGCAGTGCTCCTTTTCTCTGCCTCCATTAGAGGAAGCTCCCTGTTTACCATCCCTACATACCCCCACACACTGCCACTCAGGTCACTGTCTCAGACATGTGAGTGGGATGGTTTGGGGAGCTGAACGAGTGGATGGGCTGCCAAGGTACGCTCTGTAAGGCCTGTTACCATAGCGAGGCCCATCCATTCGTAGGCTGGGTATTTCTGGAGTGAGCTGTATGTGCCTGCAGGGAAATTCTGAGAGGGAAAAAGAGAGCGAGAGAGAGTGAGAGAAAACGAGAAAGGGGAGGAACATTGAGCAGATCTCATACGCCTACTGTCTGCCATGAAGAGGTTCTCTGGTGAATACAATGAGAAATGCTTCCATCATTTCTCACAAAGGTAGAACATTTTTGGAAACCACGGATGCCTTGTCCTGCAGACTCAAAAGGAGTGGGACCATCCAGCTTGTTATCAGTGCACAGTTCAAAAGCCTGCATTTCTGATGGTATCGGGTTGCACTGGTGCCTATGGCATGGGCAGCTTACACATCTGGAAAGGCACGATCAATGCTGAACAGTGTATAGAGGTTTTAGAACAACATATGTTCCCATCCAGACAACGTCTCTTGCAGGGAAGGCCTTGCATATTTCAGCAAGACAATGCTAAACCACATACTGTATCCATCACAACAACATGGCTTCGCAGAAGAAGAGACTGGGTGCTGAACTGGCCTGCCTGCCGTCCAGATCTTTCACCAATAGAAAACATTTGGCACATCATAAAAATGTAAAATCCAGCAAAGAAGACCCAGGACTGTGGAGCAGCTAGAATCCTACATCAGACAAGAACGGAACAACATTCCTCTCCCAAAACTCCAGCAATTGGTCTTCTCACTTCCCAGACTGTTTAAAGACTGTTGTTAAAAGAAGAGGGGCTTCTACACAATGATAGATACGGCCCTGTTCCAACATTTTTGAGATGTGTTGCTGCCATCAAGTTCTAAATGAGTTAATATTTTTCATGAAATGGTAAAATGTTTCACTTTCAACATCTGATATGTGCTATATGTTCTATTGTGAATAAAATATGGGTCTATGAGATTTGCAAATCATTGCAAATGATTTTACACAACACTGTTGTACACTTTCTTAGTGTTTGTCCCTGTTTTGTTTTAACTAACCCCCCTTTAGCTTTTCACCAACTGTGACAAAAGGCATCTAATGAGTCAGATCCACCTGAGAGTCTGAATCTGAACATGAGCTTCAATAGAAGAGATAGGGCCTTTACAAATCTGACCTTTTTGTAGAAAGGTCTCAACAATGACAATATCACAAATTTACTTAAATTTGAATAGTGACCAAGGTTGATAAGTTATGCTACAGCGGTGCAACTATTAAAGGGGCAGGGTTAGAACTAAGCTCCACCTTCATTATCAAAATCCTGTGCAAGAAGGATTTGCTTCCAAATTGTCTGTGCAATATGGAAGCATATCATAAATATATAAGCTAAATATATAAGTGACCCCAAGTGATAACACTCCAGGACCAGAGTTAGAGGACAAAATTACAGAGCATGTTTGTGTGTTTTTAAATGCTAATTTAATGAGCATTTACAAACTCAGTGAAGGCCTGTGACTGGATATCAGGGATCATTTTTTGAGCTGTAAAGTAGGACCATACCTGCACTATTCTAAGTCTGAAGATGAATAGCAATATGTGGATGAAAACACAGCACTGCTTTCTTTAACATATAATTCATAATGGTGTGTATGGAAAAGGCCATCAGAGACACAAACATTTAAGTGCACAGAGGGGCAGTTAGCCTAGCTTTTTGAGAGCTAAAAGCATGTACTCTTCTCTATTAGTCACTGTTTTTTTCCCACCTCCCCGCCACCCTCGTGTGATGGGAGGATGACTCAGGCCACACTCATCTGTAGAAGTCCACCACTTCCATCCCTCCCTTGGTTTGCCTTTTATTCTGGTTCACTAAAAGAGAGCTTGCTAACATTATATAAAGAAACTACCACTGCAGGATCATGAAATGGGTTTTCATGAATATACATGAATAATGGAGCTCTAACATTGCAAGTTTAGCACCAAGACCTGTAGGAGTTTGTCCACAATTGTTTGACACAAAGATCAACACTAAAACTCCAGAAATGTTTTACCTATAGTGTAACTCCAGAGAGAAGTGTAAATCTTGGACTTCAGTGCATCATGAAATCTTAAATTTCACCATTACTCTATTTAAACTGGTTATTTTGATTCATTTTTAAAACTTTTTTAAAATGTGACTCAAGAAACTACTTACATAGAAGTGGTGTCACAATATATGGTGCTGTAGAGACACCATTTGGACCTGCCCAGTCTGGAATGGCTCATTCCAACTCCTGCTCGCTGGCTCCTTACTTAATCACACACACTTGCAGATAGTATATGGACGTTATCACTCCCATATAGACCCCTTTGTTTGGCCTTGAGCCTTGTAATGTCTCTGTGTTCCTTACCTAAGAGCACAGTCATGTTGCTTTGGATTTTGTTTTATTGTGTTTTGAACTTAGTTTTGTTGCCAGGTTTTCATATCATGGATTTGCCTGTGATCTGCATGTGATGACTATGAGTCTTGGATTATCTATATAAGCTACTGTGCACATGCAGCCTGCCTACCAATCCCAGTTGTTACAAGTGGAACATAGACAATAAAAACCATATGACCAATTTGGGGGGACTTTTATACTTGAGAATAGCATATGAACCTTATTTTGGCCAAAAAAAGAGTGCATTCTTTATAATATTATAATCAGCTATGATCGTTTCTGTCATACCAAAATTAATACAGTTGAATGACCACATTCAAACCAATGTATTTTTACACCCCTACTAGAAACCTAACTAACCTACGATGCAGTGGTGTCTTCGATACAATTTTTAGTACATCAAAAATAAGAAGTGGCTGAAAATGTGCATTGCATTAATGTTAATGTTTCCATTTTCAGTTTATTAAAGTATTCATCATTATAAATAGACAGTTTTTGAAACAAAAGCAGTGCTTTATAGCAGGGTTCCTCAGACACGGGCCCTTGGACCACTGCAAAGCCCCTTTTTCGGTCCTTCAGCCAATACTGAGGAGGGCCAGTGATCTGTAGTGGGACAGTGAAGGCACTTTGTCATAAAAATCGATGAAAAAGTAATGTAATGTTGTGCTTTCTAGTGAAACATAGGAGGGCCTTGAGGTAGAAAAGTTTGCATCCTGATCGATTGCTCTAGCCACTGACACAAATACGACATGCAATTAGATTAAAATGCTGTGTTATATTGTTACATCAATACTAGCTAAAACTGCTCACATACATTCTGAAAGCTCGAGTTTAAAACCATGGCAACCCCACCACTGAAAACCTAAAACACTGAAGAAAGAGGTTGAGGGCATGCTGTCTTCTTCAGATTCACACACTGAGCTCAGAATGCAACAACTGACACTAAACAACACGAAGGAACACATGTCAAGGACACCTACACAACCCTGACTGTAGCTGAAGTTTCCTAATGGTCTCTGTAATGGTGGCCAATTCTAAGCCCACAGGGCTACACTGCCTAGTGATGTTTTTGTGCTGTGACATGTATGATTCAACTCATCAGGGTCTTGATAATTAGCTGAGGAGCTGAATCACATGCATTACAGTGGAGCTGTCAATCCCTGCTCTAGCTGTGTGGTTATATTGTTATTTGTAAAGGGCTGAATGAAAGCTGTAGTATTTTGGCCAATGATAGGTGATGTGAAAAGTGTCATTTTCGGTAGTGAATCAGTATGCAGCCAGTGGGAAACTCTCAGGACCTTCAAAGTTATGGGAAAGGCCTAAAGAATTCTGCGAATTAAAAAAATACATGTCTGAATTATTTTTGTTTAATTAATGGTGGTCTCTGCCCTTTCTGTATTTTTGAAAAAATACAGATTAGGGGGTGGATCGCACGTGTGTGTATGTGTGTGTATGTGGATTGTGGCACTGTCAGAGACCAATGTAGGGGGAGGGAGAAAGAAAGAGAGAGAGGAAAAATCCTTACTATTTCATCATGCATCATGCAGATTTATCCCTATGGACCATTTAAACTCTGGCAGAGTGCAAATTGTGATTTGACTGGTAAAAAGCTGTTTATTGACAGCTTGAATGTGTTTAGAGCTCAAATATTTAAATTTCTATTTGATTTCCTCTTTAATAGAATAACTATGCTTGTTGTATTCAAATTCTGCATGCATTGTAGTAGTACATATATTTTAATGTTGAGTTTAAGTTGGAAACCAAAAGGTTGGTTTGAAACTGACAATGAAATATTATCCAACCATTTTTTTCTGTGGTATCTAGGTAAATACAAACAAGAAGAAGAAGTTGTTAGAAATGGAAAACAATAGCGCTAACTCTATGTTAGCCCTCTTCACTGAAGGAGTCACTGTGAACTGCTACTTTCAAGGAAAAACAAATGTTAATGTCCATATACGTAGGGGTGGGCAATATGGCAAAAATATCATATTGTGATACTGAAAGACATTTTCAGGACACACAATACATATTATGATATTTTGAAACACAGCCAATAGTAGTGTCACGTTTGAAAACAGCCATGAAGAAAATTTGGGCACAATGTTTTTCATACAACCTTTCACATTCTGTGCTACACTTAAACCAGTTAAACATGACTAATGACTCTCTTTGTAATTAAACATGCAGTTGGTCAGTGTTCTTTAAGTACTGACGATCTCTACAATAAGCTCAGTAAAGAATATTGTGTATCACGATAATAAAATTCATTACGATAACAATAGAATATCGCCATATTGTCCACATCTAGTTATAAGCTCAAAATAAAACATGGCCAAAAGTATGCTAACATACAACAATGTTAGCTTAGCACTAACATACTACTAGAAATCTCATAGATGTCGTGCAGACATTACAAGTTTTTTTTTATTGTTATGTTTTGGCATTTATGGCTTAGCTCTAACAGTCACAGTTCACCACAGTTTTAGCATCAGTGAAAAACATCTCTGAATCTGGTTGGATAAAGATTTTAAAAAGGTCTGTGATCGTCTTATTGATGTATAAATGGTAAAAATGTAAATGCTGAGTATCTATATTAAGCTTTTATCAGTGTGTATGTTTGAACTGAGGTCTGAATAACAATGCTCATTATAAACAGCCACCAATGGCACTGTCTGTTGGCACTAAGCAAGAATTATCGCTGTTCAGAGCAAAGTGTCTGACTATAACTCAGGGAAAGCATTTTGGAACCTGTTCAAGTGTGAAAAAGACAAAAGAGAAGTAGCACATCTTGGCACAGAATTAAAGACTTTTCTGTGATGGTTTATAGAAGTTAGCCCACATCCATATGTTTCATGAAAAACTCCAAATCTCTTTCCATTTTGATTCATTTGAAAGACATACACAGAGCTCCAACTGGCCTGTGGTCAAGTCGGTGTTGGCCAGAAGGCAGACAAAGGCCAGAATACTCTTCCAGCACACTTAGTCAAGTGTTTCCCTATTCTAAGCGAAGCTTAAGCTTTATCCTTCAAATTGCATATCAATCTTTTTTATATGTGCTGTTTTATGGAATATATATGAGTATTAAGTTTGCAATTTATGTTACTATTAAAATGGACCCTATTCATGTTTGAGGAAGGAAAATACAAAAAATCTGCAGATCTACAGAACAGGGACTGAGAAACAATGCAGAATGATGAGCTAATATGTAGCTGGTTAATGTCTGCCTAGCGAATGGGCCACATACAAGAATGAGATGCAATGAACCACAGTCAGAAAGTCCACTAAGAGATTAAATATGTTCTCATATTCATGTGTTTGATGAGCATTTCTGCTCTAGAAAACTTTACCTTTAACTGAATGTTGTCTATGGATCATTCTACCAAATTTGTTCAAAATCAGAGTTGAAAACACATTTCAGACTTTAACTGACTTTGACTTTAGACTAAACTTTTTATGGAGTGACCTTACACCTTAATTATGTTTATTATTATTAAAATAAATGATCACTTTGTTGAGTCTTGTAATATATCCTAAGTGTTAGCAAATAGCAGTTTAAAGCATTGCTTTGCTAAACTGATTGCCTTTATCAAACTAATAATGTGACATGGAAGGCTTTCACAAATGTCTCTGAGCACAATGGCCAGTGCCAGAACTGAGACAAACTTTTCACCAGCATTAATAATGCACAATCAGAATAGGTGATTCATTATAATAATCTCAACCTAGTATTTTGCACTTTGAGAAGGAAACTCTTATTATGGGCGCTGAAGCACCATTACGCCTATTTAGTAAATTGCAACAGTCACTTTTTAATGGCGAAATAGGGGCTGCGATGGTGCGAAGTTTAAACTTTCTGAAGTTTTCAAAACTTCTTAAACAGTCATATTCACAACACTGATATTCTTTTTTATGCATTTCTGCATAATAAACTGTCCCCCAGCTCGAGATGATGCATACAGTAAAATTAACGTTAATCGCATTTTCCCTCTGTGCAGTGACATACTGGCAAGTCAAACACAGTATTGAGGAGGGTCTCTGAGCTAGCTAAGTGTTTTGTCTCAATATTAGGTGGGGGTGGCAGGAAAGGGAGTTGAAACATGTACCAATAGTATTATTGGTTACTATTATTTTTCCACGCCCGCTGGTTCATCATGACACAGCGAAGCCAAGTTAGAAAATGTTTTGAGGCGGGTAAAAGTCATAGCACTTAAATCAAAGATGACAGAAAAACAGCAATTTCATCTGTAAACAATATGATATGATATATGATGATATTGTGGTGTCAGGTGTAGAAGAAGACACAGGAAACATTTCAAATGAGTGCTCTTTTATTGAACATGCAGCAGAGGAGACCTGCTGCCAGCACTGACCCTAACACAGAACACAGTGGGGCATGACACATGTAGAGTGGACAGCTCACATACACAATGCCAACGCTCCACAGATACAATTACTCCAACACTAAAGTCCACACAGTTCAACTATTTACAATTTAAAGTCTCTTGCTTACCACGACCACAGCACTCCCGTGCATCCACAGCCAGTATCAGGTCGCTACACTATGATACAATATTGTAGTATGTTAAAAAATGTTTTTGACATGTTATTGTAGGTTATTTGTTCTACAGCTTTTATTTGCTAGATTATTATATAAGGATTCTTATTGTGAAGGTGGGACTAGCCCACTGGGTTTATATGTAGATCAGGAGAGAGAGAGAGGGTAAGATGAAGCAAGGCTAGAGCAAACAGTTAAAGTGTTAAATATTATATTTTTCTGCACATTTTACTGCACAGTGTGTACTTATTTGCAGAGTTTAACTTACTGGCAAAAAATAAAACATAAAATATAAATCATGCCATAACTTTTAGGCCACATTTTATGCTTTATTTTTTCCTGTGTTCATTTCAGCAAATAAAGAGTACTTTTTCTTTTTGTTTACTTGGAAAATTGACAAAACCTGTTATTTGACTTTTGCATACGACATACACATCACAGCATAACAAGCACAAAACTGCTACTTTTTATGAACATTGCTTCGGTTGGACACCATAATATCTGCTTTTATTCCAGAACTGTAAATCAGCCACCTAATGGGCTAAAGATTACAGAGAAAAAGCATGAGGGCTTACATAATGTCTTTCAGGACTTCTGTCAGGACTGGTATCTCTAAACTACAGCAATTGACTGAAGGCAGCAACTACATACTTTTTTCAAGTACTTTGTATTTCAAAAGCATAAGTGACCTTGAAAAAGCCAGATCTGAGGCATCAGCAGGGAGCCTCGTTCCCAGGAGCTTTAAAGAAGGAGGAATAGGCAGCCAAGAGTGCTATGGCTTCCTTTGAACAACAAGGGACTGGTGGGCAGTGGAGAAGGTGAAAGAAATGGAGGGTTATTAAATGTTCTCCAGCAAAACAAGATCTGTCGCCACTCTGTCCTTTCCTCTTTACCTCTGAATGTCCTTTAACAACTCTTTAACACCTAACAGTAATTATAATTCTGACCATACATATACTGCATTACTCAATCTTAATGCTGCAGATGAGAGGTTTAAAGCAAGGTCCATTGGATTTCACAGTAGGTAGTCTATTTTTATTTTTTTGAAATGGTACCCCCTCTGACAATTGTAGGGACCATTTACTAGCTCAATACACCACTCTCACCCACCCTCTCTCTTTTTCCTCTTGTCTAGGTTGAGTCATTGTGGCCTTTTGGTGTGAAAGGATAAATGCTGCTTTACTCACAGCGCTGACAGGGACACAGTCACACTGACAATAATCATCAACTGCATAAGCAGGAAGCAGGATTTGGAGGAACGTTAGATGTTTCTTATTTTTTTTGCGTTGTTCCTTCAAGGCTTGATTATTTATGTGGTAGACTGCACTGCAGTGTAGACTAACTCCAGTGGACTATCTAAACAAGTGTGGATGCTAACAGTGTGTACGTGTTTGCAGTATGTGATATATCTACCACACTGTTCATCAAGGCTCTCGTTAGTCCTTGGTTAGCATGACTGTGAACTGTGGAAACAGGCATAAAAGAAAAGGAACAGGGGCATAATAAGTAGCATAGAAGACGTTAGTATCGACACACTGAGCCAAGGCCGAGGCCTGAAGTGGCCAAGGCTGAGACACGACTGAGGCCAGATTAAGATTTTTTCAAAATATATATATAAAAAAAGAAGTTTGTAGTTTGTTTGTGTTCATTGTACATTAATGATCATTCATTATACATGATACACACACACATCGAGCACTTTATTAGGAACACCTGTAGATCTGTGGCATGATTGTTGGTGCCAGACAAACTGGTTTGAGTATCTTATAACTGCTGATCCCCTGGGATTTTCATGCACAACAGCCTCTAGAGTTTACTCAGAATGGTAGAATAAACAAAAAACATCCAGTGAGCAACTCTTCTGTGGATGGAAATGCCTTGTTGATGAGAGAGGTCAGTGGAGGATGGCCAGACTGGTCTGAGCTGGCGGAAAGGCTACGGTAACTCAGATAACCACTCTGCACAATTGTGGTGAGCAGTAAAGCATCTCAGAGTGCACAACATGTCAAACCTGGAAGCAGATGAGGCACAGCAGAAGACCAACTCGGGTTCCAGCCAAGAGCAGAAAGCTGAGGTTGCAGTGGGCACAGACTCACCAAAACTGGACAGTTGACGTAGGCTAGTCTGATGAATCTCGATTTTTTGCCGAGGCACACAGATTGTAGGGTCAGAATTTGGCACCAACAGCTTGAATCCATGGATGCAATCTGCCTTGTGTCAACAGTCCAGGCTGGTGGAGGAGGTAAAATGGTGTGGGGAAGGTGTTCTTAGCACACATTGGGCTAAAAATACCAATCAATCATCACTTGAACACATCCTCTTCAAGTATTCATAGCCACAATTTACCACCTTCTAATGGCTACTTCCAGCATGATAATGCACCAAGTCACAGAGCAAGAGTCATCTCAAACTGGTTTCATGAGCATGACAGCAGGGTTGGGATAGCTACTGAAAAATTAGTAGTTAGCTACTTTGTAGCTACTTTCAAAATTTGTAGCTAACTACAATTTAGCTACTTTTCCAGAAAAAGTAGTGCACTACTTTTTAGCTACTTTCAAGGCACGACTGTCAGAATGTTTGTGAATCTCCACCTGACACACCAAACAAGCCCAACTGAAAGTGCGAACAAGACACTGCATTTAGTCATGTGCCAGAAAGAAACATACAATTGAAAAGCTGAAAATATACAAAAAGATCACCAAAAAGTGAGTTTAAGTCTAACCAACAATCAAACTTACACAACCAAAGGCATGATATCCAACAAAAATGTAGACTGAGGGCAAAGTCAATCATTCCAGGTTTTTCCTAATAAAAATCAACCCAAATAATTGTATACAAACCAAACAATTTTGTGCAAAGCACTGTCAACTGTTGAAATAAAACTGCTCCAATTTAAACATTTCCGCAAGATGTACAGACATTCAGAGTCCTTTGTTAAACTTCAGCAACACATTAGCCTCAAAATTCTCATCAGTGACTCTGGTTCTGTTTGGGGGTGAAAATCAGGCCTGAATAATCTCTCCACTGCTACAGAGCTGTTGCGGCTCCACAGCAGAACTAGATTTTTAGGTAAAATAACATAATCCTCCTTTGCTGTAAAATCGTTCTAACAGTTCTAACACAGTTTTCACAATAAATGGTCTTAAACGCTGGAGTTAACGCATAACTGCTAATTCACCAGCCTGAAGCACTGAAGACTGACGCGCAGACTGCTGGTCACACAGCAACGCAGACAACGAAAAGGCAAAGAGAAAGATTTAAGATGAACATCAATAATTTGGACATGAATGGACTTATTTGCATTTATAATCACTCAGCTGGTTTCCTGATACGTTTAATCTGCAACAACTCGCAAAGCTGAAGTCAGCTTCTCATTCTCCAGCTTCTTGTTTTCCTGTTCCACCTTAAATGGCGTAGCAGTACAATGTGGCGCCTCAGGCACCATTTAAGGTGGAACGGAACAATTCGAACAAGAAGCAGGAGAATGAGAAGAGACTTCAGCTTTGTAAAAAGTCAAACATTGAGAGACATTTTACAAGAAACTCGAGGAGAAGTTTCCTGACTGAGATGCGAGAGAAGTGGCTACTCTAAAGCTTAAAGCAGAGCAAAGTAAGTCTGCATTTTCATTTATATTTGTTAGCCAATACTAGGACATCAGCACATACTGAGACTTATTCACATTCAAGATGGTAAAACACACATAAAATGTTGTGCCTCCCAAGGTGGTTTCATTTTTGTTGAAAGGAAAAAATGGCTCTTCTTAACATTTCGGTTGCCGACCCATGAGCTAAGCCTACTCGTTGGGGTGATCAGTGCGTGACCGTTTGCTCGAACTGTCCGCAGCTCAGTCAGGATTGCACAGTCGCCACCAGCACAGTTAACGACTGTGTTCTATGATTCAGATATGCGTGGATTGCCTGAAGCCTGTAGCAAAATTGTAGCAAAAATTTTTGCTATAGCTACACAAAAAATTGTAGGCGCTAAAGCTATTAGCTACATTTCATAAAACTGTAGCGGCTACAGCTATTAGCTACAAAGATTTGTCGTTAGCTACAAAAAGTATCGTGCTACTTAGCTACTCCCCCTGCGTGACAGTGAGTTCAGTGTTCTTCAGTGGCTTCCCAGTCACCAGATCTGAATCCAAAAGAACACTTTTGGGAAGTGGTAGGGCAGGAGATTTGCAAGGTGAAACTTCACCTGAAAAATCTGCAGGAATTGCATAATGCAGTCATATTAACATGGACCAGAATCTCAGAGAAATGTTTCCAACATCTTGTGGAATCCATACCACAGAGAATTGAGGCTGTTTTGAGAGCAAAGTGAGGCACTACAAAGAATTAGTATAGTGTTTGTAATAAAGTGCTAGGTGAGTGTTTATTAATACATACTTTATATTTTAAAATATATTTTGTTAAACATAATACAAATAGTATTAATTATTATTATATTATAATTTTAGTCCTGCATTGTAATTTTTGGAAGCAGATGATGATGAGGTTATTCTGTCCCTTCTTCTCTGAATCTTTATCAGAATCACCACCTAAAGTCAACCGAATGTAAACTAAACAACTTACATGCATTGTTAATATTTATAGAAAATAATCACACTTAAAATTGCAATATTGTTCCAAAAATCGCAACAAGGTATTTTGCTCAAATCGTTCAGCCTTGGTTTACGATAGCAATTTGTATTTGGCCAAAATGCAATGTCCATTAGCCACTTTGCAGATTTGTATGTCTGAAGATTGCAACAGCAGGCTGGTGGATTGTGCTACTTAACTTCTCTGAGACATCCTCATTCTGAGCAGCCTGTCCTCCTCAATAATTGATCCCGTTCTCAGGGAGGTGTCTACACTGGGTGAACAAGTGGATCTGGGCATCAACAGCATTATTGACGTCTACAAGCAAAAGGCTTCTCCTCTGGGTAGGGCCAGCTGTAGTATGATTTTTTGGGGGACCCCATCTTGCTAGCTGATGTACTGTACAGTTAGAGGCTAACTTATAACAATGATTATCACAAGTTGTCTAAATTATGTTCATTCATAACTCTAATTTGTGTATTGCTGATGATTGGATGCTCATTTGGGGTTAAAAATAAGTTGCAGTTTAAATTATTGATAATCCAGGGGTCCATCATGCAGGATTTCATGCTTAACCAGCTGACTTTATACTTAATTGGATCTAACTGTGGTGACTGTGGTGACAGTGGTGGCAGCGTTGATTCTTTACTGTTATAAATTCTAAACTTTCTACATATTTAGATTATATGATATCACTCATCTCTGGTGACTCATGTTTGATGGGACTGGTTGTTTATAATAAACATCTGGCTTTCATGTGCATGTCCCTGACAGTTAATCACAGCCTGAGTATCTAAACCTGGATTAACAGAGAAAGTTGTTAAGTGCTATTGTAAAACAAGTTAACCGCAGCTCTTTGTCAGAAAAATTCTGTCTAAGTTAAACCTTCTTTATTAGACAGACCACAGATCCACTACCTCTTGTTGTCCAACTGCAAGCCAGAACAAATTACATAATGTTAACATGTTATCACAAATAAAACATATATTGATATCTTTAAGCTTTCCTCCTCACCCTTTGCTCTTTTCAGGTTTTCATGTCTAGATGCATAAGTTCTTTTATGAGACATGATTATCTAGTTGCTTTTCTCCCTCACTCAAGCATCTTAGACAATATAAAGGTTCAGTAACAGCACAGTAGATTAGAGGACCCCGTGGTGGCCCTGGGTCCTAAGCAGCTGCTTGTGTTAATTATTAGGTAGAGCCAACATTGCCTTCAGGTAATTCTTCCAGTTCTCCAGAGTTCATACTACTGCTAAATGCTCATGCTTTGTAGTAGTTTCTCTCAGCTTGGTTAAATGTCCAGCATGAGCTGGAATTAGAGTGGGTGATCCAAGGCAGCACCTAGTGGATCATTCAGTTTCTCTTGAGAACTTTTAGGGGCTCTGGAAAGAACACATGGTAATAAGCCTAGAACGAATGAGGAAAGTACTTGTGCTCTTTGTGTTTTTTTTGGTGTAGTAAAGCTTTACATGGCATCTGGCTGGTTTTGGTTGGACAAGTTTACGACATGCTCATGTCAAAGTGGCTTAGGAAGATAAAATAATACCCAGTTACACTGAGCAGTACTTTACAAGGCAGAGTATCAAGTTCACATCAATCACATGGGAGTGTATGAGTTCATTTACAGACACAAACATGAACCATTAAATCTTAAAAAAAAATCTGAACTGCAACAATAAGGATTGTAATGTTAACAAAAGGTGATTCAGTTCATTTTTTGACTACATTTCTGGCTTTTATGTACCTTCATCTTTAAGAGGGATGGACTCCATAATCCCATCAAAAAAGGTACAGTAGACACAGTCACACCTACACACTTCTAGTAAACAGCACCAAAAAGGGTTCTGCTATTGTTATGTTGTCAAGCTTGTAACAAAAGAACAACCCTCTTTGGTTCTATTTAGAACCATTTTCAAAAAGGTTTGATATAGAACCATCTACAACAAATTTTCCATGAATCTGAAGAACACTTTTACATTGCAAAGAACCACTATGCAGTTAGTGCTTTGAGTGTTTATGGTTCTATATAGAACCATGGTCTTTACTGTAGAATCATTGCAGAACCATCTTTTTTAAGAGCATATTGTTTATGTGATGGTGACGGTCTGGTAGTCTGCTGGCTCTCGCATGGTTGTAAATAGTCTCAATTTCTTTTTATTGTTCCTTTCTTTATACACATGGATTTTGTATCTAATCTTCTCAGAAATATCTCCTTTAGCCTTTTTAAATGCACATGAGAAAGAAATGTGAAGGCAGCTGAGGTGTATTTGTGTAGTTGCTTGTGTGAATGTTAGTGCCTCTTCAAAGGAGAACATAATGTAAGTGAGTTCTTTGGGAACGGCCTAAAATTAAACAATAAACAAAATAAATACTGATAAGCTTGATATTATACTTTGTGTTGGAGGCTTTTGTGTAATGTTCTTTTAAATATAAGTTTCCTGCTGTTTTTCTAACACTGAAATATAACTTATACTTAATGACCGTTTGACTAGAAGTTAAATAAAGAGTGGTCTTTAACTTTTGCACAGTACTGTTTAATAGTGCCTGGTTGGTTGTGATGGCTGTCAATGCTTGTCTGTCCACAGAAGGTCCAGACTAATGTTTATGACCACCCGAACCGAGTGCCCCTCAATTAGGCCCCTGTAGGAAATATGTGAAATAATTACTACACTGTTCTTCATGGCTCTATTTTTAGTCCTTGATTAGAATCAGATATAGTTTGCTGGGTGTTTAGTAGTCACAGTAAAGTGCAGACATATGTTCTAGTCAATATTGAGACAGTAATGGATATTAAAGAGTAAATTTGACTTTGTCCTTTCCAAGGTATGTCAGATTCATTTGATTATCTCAACAAGAGATTTTGTTGTCGAAGCTGCTGACTTCCAAATAAGGATAAGGCTTTTGACATGTTTGCCAGGGTTTTACAGTGAAGGGTAAATGTTTGATTTATCGGACAGGGTTACCCATAGGGAGCCATTCACATGAATCCCTGCTCAAATTCCCACTTCACTTTTCTCACCATGCACTGTATGATTCTGTGGCTGTAATTCTGTAGTAAATAAAAAGAACCATTGTTCTTCAGAAAAGAGGGCTGATTTCACAGCAGTGAGTGTATGAATGCAGGTTAAATTGTGCTGTCTGAATTTTGAGGTGAACGCACTTGTAAACTTTGGCTTTTTCCAGCGTGGCCAAAAGCCAAGCAGATCAAATTTAAGACCCAGTTCTGGCAGAGAAGAGGACTGAATCATGAGAACATGTCCACAGGGATGGGCAAAAATACATCAAAATGACTGCTTAACCAAAA
This sequence comes from Colossoma macropomum, assembly GCF_904425465.1. Lineage (NCBI taxonomy): Eukaryota > Metazoa > Chordata > Actinopteri > Characiformes > Serrasalmidae > Colossoma > Colossoma macropomum. Next base: position 26,798,945 of record NW_023494806.1, on the reverse strand, counting down.
TATGAAATACCCTAAATGTAAAGGTATCAAATTACACTACAGCAATACTGCAAAACATATCACTGAGAACTTCCAGTGTTCTGAAAAAGATCAAATATTTGGTGCAGCTGGAATCCCAAGGACAGCTACAAGAACTACAGCTTTAAATTTTAGTATATAGACCATTGTATTGAATTAGCAGCCTATAGTTAAAAAAAAAAAAGAAAAAGAAATAAAAATAAATATTCAGAGCTTAGATATTTACAGTGATTATGTTATGATCTGTTTAAACACATCGCTTTAATTATAAATCATCATTTATAGGACACTTTGTAGTGGGAGGTGTCTGTCCCAAACTCTAACAGTAGTAGTAACATAAACTCTATTTATATAAACCAAAACTTTTAACTTGTGAAACTAAATACTTTTTTTGCATTTTGTAAAATTCAGTGCTGTTTTTTAAAGATCTTTTTAATTTCATTTAATGTGAAGCTGAAGAAAAATGCTGTGCCATGTTTTAATGTCATTACTGAAACACAAAGAGTTTTAGTCCATAGGCGGGGCCTTATTTTAGCTACACCCCTGTGTTTTAGAGCAGGAGGTGAGACTGCATCCTTGTCTCTCATGGGCACATGATGAGCAGTTATTGAAGTACATGTGTCACAAATTCTGAAAATCAGTGCGTAACATTGAATTGTCACTCCTGACACTAATTTTCTGCAATTAAGTAACTTTTTTTCTGTTTTAATGAAAAATATTATGATTTTATGTGTGTACAAATGTTCAAAGTTCAGTGTATTTCAAACATTTTCACACCTTTTCTTTGGGGTAGCAAACTTTTCAAGATTTCAGGCCCCGCTGTTCCTTCCAGCAAATAATCATGAGGACAATATGACTGTGAACAAAGAAATTTAAAGGGGTAGTCTGGCCTAAAACTAAAGTTCAGTATGTTATTAGTCACGTTACTGCAATATTCTGTAGTGCAGCATTTTATCCCTCAGTCTCTGGAGTTTGACAGAATTCCAAATTTTATATTATATTGATGTTTTCATTCAATGTTCTCTCACTACAGAAGCCTGCATACGTTACACAAATACACAATACAGCCATTAGAAATCCCTGTGGTGGGATCCTGACATCTAGTCTTGCCACTGATCAAAAGTATAATAAATACAACCAAGCAAGCATTACTCTAAATCTTACCATAGAATCAAAGACTCTACTATTCAGCACAAAATGGACACCAGAGACACATTTACCTTTAGAAAGATAAAGAAAAAGCCAAACTAATGTTAGTTATTTAAAAAGCCAGCTACCTTTAGCTTTTAGCTTGTTTTCCTCCTCATCTGGCAACTAATTTCAGGCATTGGATTATTCCACTTTCTCCACAGTACTGACAATTTATCCAACAATTTATAAGATATTCTGCTACCTAGATATTTGCAGCCTTCACTGAAGGGAAAAATAAAGAATTCAAAACAGCCCACCACTCAAAAATCACACTTGAAGCAGTTTAGTTTTTAAACGCTCTCCCACCGTCAAGATCCATCATCAGAATGGGGTTTTCCCAGCCTTTAAACCGGAAAATCTCTCTCTATAAACTACTGCAGCGCTGCTGTAGGATGTAAGTAAGCATGTTTGCAACAGATGTAGCAATGGTTACATTTGTAATTTTGGCCAGAGCGCCCCTTTAATGAGTGGATTTTGTTGCAAGGATGACAGCTGCCTTCTTTGATCTTCCAAAAGGCACTAGGTCTCTAGCTCTGCCTGGAATAAGCAAGCTTTTCCAAAATGTTCTCTTCCAAAAGGACAAAGAATCATCCTCTGCATTAACCTGTATTACTCTCTGCATTACTCTACACTGTGAAGGCAGCCTCTGCATTGTGATGTAAACAGAGATCAGAACTATAAAGTTTACTTAGTTGATTTCTGGTCTAACATCTGCAAAGTTACTGAATCGGTTTTGAAAACCATCAACTGATGAAAGCAGAATTGCAGTTTGAGGCTTCAGATTTGGTCTTGAATAAGCATGATGGGTGTGAGTCCGTGTAATTAATCAATGACCGGTGTAGTGGGCCTCAAGTGTTTGGTATACTCATCCAAGTAGTCCATCTCTGCATCATTAAATGTGAGAAGATGCTGTTTTCCTCTCACAGCAGTCAGTCAGTTCAAAGTGTTGCTGTCTTGTGCAGAGGCATTATATAAGGCAGAGCATTAGCACACTGCAGCGAGGCTGAAATGGGAAGAATGTTCCTCCATTGCTTTATTGGTATCTGTGGTGGCCGTTAAACTTTAAAGGGCCCATATCCTACATTTTTCTTGTAGTATATTTTTTCCCTGGGGTCTGCTTATGATGATTGTGTAGGTATATGTTCAAAAATCAGTCATAGTTCACTTTTAGGCACTTTACAGTAAGCTGACCCTTATAAAGCATTTATGAATGGTTTAAAATGAGTTGAATCGTTATTACTTAGGTCATAAAAATCATTAGTAAGCAATTACAATGCATTAATAAAAAGGGCAACAGTGACTTTTTATATCTGACAAATATATATATAAAATATATTTGATGAAGCTGACAGGTAAGTAAGATACGTTACCAGCAAGATCTGAGGCTTAACAGTATAGACTGTTCACTATTGGGCTCAATATTTGGCAAGCAACAGGTCTCTGTTGCCCTTTTTGTTTATGTATTATAAAATCAATTCCAAAAAGGTTGGGACAGTGTGTGATGCTTGTAAAAACAGTGATTAGTAAATTCTGTTGAACTGAAAATAGTGCAAGGGCAAGATATTTATGTCTGACCTTATAAATGTCATTGTGTTTTGTAAATATACACTCATTCTAAATTTGATGACTGCAATACGTTCCAAAAAAGTTGAGACGGGAGTATGTTTACCTCTGTGTTAGGTCATTTTTCTTTTAAACAATGAATCCAGTTTTGAAAGCACAAGTTTTGCCATTCTTCTGTTATTCAGCTGTACAACAGTACAGAGCCTTTGTTATACTGCTTTGAGCTTAATAAGGGACACGTTTTCAATGAGAGACAGGTCTGGACCGCAGACAGGCCAGTCTATCACCCGCACTCTCTGATTACGCAGCCACGCTGTTGTAACACATGCAGAATGTGGCTTGGCGTTGTCATGTTGAAATAATGCATGGGTGTCCCTGAAAAAGATGGGGTATACAAGGCAGCATATGTTGCCCCATGTGTTCAGCATTAATGGTGCTTTCACAGATGTGCAAGTTACCCACTACCCCCCCGACCCCATACCATGACAGATGTTGGCTTTTGAACTTTACGCTGGTAACAATTTGGATGGCCCTTTACTTCTTTGGCTCTCAGAACACGACATCCATCATTTCCATAAACAATCTGAAAGAACACAAAGCACATTTTCACTGTGCAACAGTCCATTTCAAATGAGATCAAGCGCAGAGATGTCAACAGCATTTCTGGACATTGTTGACATATGGCTTCCAAAGTGTATAGTACAGTCTTAACTTGCATTTGTGGATGTAGTGATGGATGGTGTTTACTGACAATGGTGTGTCAAAGCATTCCTGAACCCATCACAGAAACATGCTGGGTTTTAATGCAGTGCCCTCTGAGGTGTCGAAGGTCATGGGCATTCATTTGTAGTAGATTTATAAATCACTATTTTCTGTTTTATTTGCATTTTACCTACTGTCCCAACTTTTTTGGATTTGGGTTTGTCCAACTGGGTATCCAAATCTAATACTTTTATAGTACTGAATTATTTCAGCACTACCTAATCATTCAGTACTGAATATTAGTGCCAATATTGTTGGTCTTAGCATCCAAAAGCTTAATAAGCAAGCTTGTTTTTAAATCGAGACTGCTGAGTTTTGTTGATTTTCTAAGTGAAAATAAGTTAACTTACTTAAATCTGGTATTTTTCTGCAAATTTTAGTGCAGAAAAACACCAGATTTAAGTGTGTTTATTTGCTGAGTTTAACATAATGGAAAACATTAAAATGTAACATTTTGTAACTTTTGCACAGGCAAAATTTGTTGTTTTATTTTACCCCCAGTATGTTAAATTCAATAAATAAACAGTGATGAGCATTAAGTTTGTTCTCTGTAGAGGATGTGTTCACTTCTTTTTACTTAGAAGATCAACATAACATGTTATTTAACTGGGGGTGCCTAAACTTTTGCATACAATTGTATATCTGGTTTTATCCAGTGTATTCTGACCCTGGGAAACCCATATAACTCTAATAGACCAGACATTAGCTGTGTTTCTCACATGTCCGGGTTTCTTTGAAGCCATTCACTTTTAATACAGTCATTGTCAATTCTTCTCCACAGCATTACAGATGTGCATTGGCTCAGCTCCTGATTCAAATCAGTAAATTACTTCTTCTCAACAGTTAGTTGATGCATCTCTTGAATTACATATGAGTAGTAGAGTTGGCACCTGCCAGTGACTGAAGGCCCATCTCTTTGTAAAAAATTTAAGTAACACTTATCTAGCACTTATTAAAATGTATTGTACTGCACTTATGCTATGTCTTAATTCTGTATTTTGTATTTTTTTTCTAGGCAGTATCTTTGCTCAAGGGTAGTTTGGACTTTAACCTACTAGCTGGAGTAGCATGATTGCCTCCTTTTAGATGTTTGTCTTGAAGAGAAATTCCAATGATTCTTCAAAATCTCTGAATAATTAATTATACTATTGAGATGTAAACAAAGTTATTCAGAGTGGTTTGATGTGAATGGTTCATTGTATAGAATCTTACAGACTCAGATTTCTTTACAATGGTGATGATAGGAACCAGAGGTCACAATGTCAATGTCTAAAATATTATATATATATATATCAAGCCAAAAGCTGATCCCAAAACCATCGGAAAACAATGTCTCAGACATCAGGCAGCGCATTTATAACCAGTTCACTTAAATGCTTTCTATAAGGAACCCTTTAAAGACATTAAACACTTTAGACATCTGGTTCCTATCACCCCTCTGTGAACAAATCTGACTCGGTAAGTGTCTCCAGGATGGAACAAACCACTCTGGATGGCTTTGATTACATCTCAACCATTTAACTAGGCAGAAATCTAAAAAAAAAATGTGGAATTCCCCTTTAAGTGAAGTGCTTCAATTAAAAATAACTTATTTTAAAGCTTCAGATTAAGGAGCAGATTTCATCATTTCATATAATAAATATAGTTTTTGGTGAGTATTAACACCTTCAGAATCCAGAGGAAGCTGACAGGCCTAAAGCTTTATTACACACTTCAATAAGATTGAAGTCCCTGTAGTTACTGAATAATTAGCCTTAGTATGTAATAAGCCTAGATTTTAAGGGGTTTGACTGTCATAATTCTGATGTATTAAGTCTTGAGACAATTAAATCATTATTTCTTTCTATACCTCGAATAGGGATCTGGGCAGGAACAGAGTTTGTGTAGACTTTAAACCTATGCAAAGTACTGGAGTCAGACTGTAACCTCACAGGAGTCTCACGACAACAAGGATTACGGTTTAAAGTTACCAGTCACCCTGACATGATCATGGGACCAAGCAAAGTTAGCTACAATTACTAATTGAAAAGGTTCAACATATGGAGAGGTCATACATGGTAATCTGGACACTAAATCTTGTGTGGTTAAAATAGCCTAATCTTTGGTGGACACTTGAGAAGTCTGCAAAAACAATACAGGCTTCATGCTTTAGTCCAATTTGTCTCACTTCTAATGTTCCCCAAGTCCCTCTGTTGGCAAACTGCTGCTATGGTGATATCATACTTACTGTACATTGGTCTGGATAAGTTTCCTACCACACTGTGCCAAATAGGACTGTGATTAAGCCCATTTAAATGAAGGACCACAGCAGATGTTCAGAGCTTCATTTGCTATTGCCATTAGATACTGTATGTTTACACAAAACATCTACAGTCATACTGACTTCAAAACACATTGTGGCTTTGCAAATGTTGTGATCTCTACTAACATAGAGTGCAATATTCGCATGTAGACAAGTGTGACAAAGAAAAAACTTCCAGACAGGTGTACTACATTGGACAATCAATGTGTGAAATACATGGGATCCTGGGGTAGTCCAGGACCTACTAAATAACCCCTCAGTGTCTCAAAATGAAACTTCTGGGGGGTCCCTGAAAAAAAGCTCATTATAATGTTATGTAACCCATTTGGGTAAAACAGATGCTCAAATACAAATTCAGGGAAAGCTCATTATTTAGCTGCTTCACCCACAACCAGCGAGCCTCTATCTTTGGTATTCTTAACTAACAAGAGCTGCAGCACTGGTCTGCCTCAGGGTGGCGCTATAGCAGATGCACATATCTATAAATTTGAAAACGTACCCAATTTCTAAAGAGTTTAGTGTAAAGAGCTGCTACACATTTCTCAACCTGAGGACAAAAGAGGAAAAATGCAAGATTGCAGTTAATGTGTGGAAGAGCGCATTACCAAACTAGAAAAGAGCATTTCCAGAAGAAGAATTGTTAAAACAAACATTTTCTTGCAATTGAGGCATCAGTGCGCTGTGGTGAGTGAGTTAGCAGCTAGCTAATGCTGGAGTAGTCAGCCAAAATGGGAATTTTGTGCACTGTTAAGCAGTTAACATCTTATCATGCTCTGTGGCATGTTTGAAAATACTGAACAGGCCCAGTTGACCATAATTTTGGAACAAGATGGCAGTCACAAAGACGGCTCAACTAGCTAGTGTTTCAATAGGAACCATGAGCACAGTGTTTTTAGATCTATCAATAAAGAAAAACATCCTATGACAAAGCGTTTTGAGGTCTCTACGAAGAGTGGTCTCTTCTAAGATGACAATGCCCCCTTCACCAGACAGAAGGGGTCACTGAATGGTTTGATGAGTATAAAAATGATGTGATCATATTGTATGGCCTTCACTGTCACCAGATTTCAACCCAACTTAGCAACTTTGGGAGATTTGGGACCCACGTGTTATACAGTGCTCTCCACCACCTTCATCAAAACACCAGTTGAGGGAATATCTTTTAAAAGAACAGTGTTTCATCCTCAGTACAGTTCCAAAGGCTTGTAGATCCTATGCCAAAGTGCAATAAAGCTGTTCTGGTAGCTCATGGTGGTCAGACACCTTTCTAAGACACTTCATGTTGGGTTTTATTTCATTTGTTACCCTTATGTATTGTAGCATGGTAACATCCCAAATTATGGCACTTCATTTTAAAAATGTTCATAGGTTAAACAGTTGATACGTAATCGATCATTGCTTTCTATTTGAAAATAATGCTTCTAGCTCATTCTATCTGTCTTTGTGCATATGAGATATTGATGCTGTGAGAATATCGTTGGTTTAATAGTGACAGAGTTTTGTAAAGTCATGTCACTTTAGTCTGGAAGAAATCTCCTCAAAGAAGCTACAATCTCTGTGGTACTCTTTGTTCCTTTGTATTCCCTTCTTCCTCTCTGCAGTGATCCCTGTGACGTGGAAGATAATCGAACCCAACCAAATTTGTCTTCATTTCCTCCTCGCCACAGGGTTTCCTTGACTGCACTATACAGTGGGTAGAAGAGCCAGGAAGCATAGCCATGTTTGTCACTAAAAACCTTCATTCAGCTTTGTGAGGAAATGAAGGAAATGAATGAAAGTCAGGGTTAGTGTTATGTGCACTAAAACTGCATATATATATATATATATATATATATATATATATATATATATATATATATACATATACATACATACACTTAAAAAAGATGGTTCTTCAAGGGTTCTTTAGTAAAAGCAATGGTTATATGGTCTGTATAGAACCATTTTATGCTTAAACGGTTCTCTGCATGGTGAAATAATTCTTCAGATTGATGGGGAATGTGTTGTATATGGTTCTAATGCACCAAAAAGGGTTATTGTATTTTTACAAGCATGGCATTGTAACAATATATGGTGCAATGTAGAAACACATACAACACATTCTCCATCCTTTTTACGTGTGTACATAACGAGATATCAGACTTCACTTTTACAGCCTCTGCATGGGGGGATCTCTGGGCTTCTTCTGGCTGTACTCAGCACCCCTCGATTAAATATGACATGCCCCGAGATTTGGGGGCGGGGCCTGGGACGCTCAGTGGGCGGGGCCAAGTGAGTGGAGCTGGACGGCAGGCAAACTGCAAGCGCCAGTCAGCGGGGAGAAACTCAGACACGGTAAGCTTATAGATTCCTCTACAGTAGCAATATGAATGCTAACCAGTGGGTTTGGACACATTTTTGCCTGGAAGCCCCTCGTTCTGAAACATGAGGTGCGTGTAGTAAGTGGTGTTTTGGTCCTGAGGGTGAGGTTTCAGGTAGGCTATATCTTTCTTGTAGCCCCTTTTCAGTTGACACTTCGAATTTCATTCAAATTAACTCGTCGATATTTAGGCGACCCCGGTCCGTTTTACTGAGCTCTGTTTACTTCCAGTCGGTTTGAACGGACACATTGACCTTTTTTTCAGAGAATTCAGCGACATTATGAATATAATGAGCTTCTGGAGACACTGGACACAAGTTAGTAACTTCATGTCGCTGACTGACTGAAATATGTTAAGTCTGCTCTAATTGTGTTCCAGGCTGCGGTGCGAGGCGGGGGCGACTATTAACACTTCAGCTATTATTACAGCTTCAGCTATTATTACAGGCGGTGTTTTATCTAGACTATCGATAACGGCGGGCGGTGACTTTAAGAAGGCTGTGCTGACATTTTTGAAATCTGGTTTTCGAGCTTTTTGCTGTATATACTGAGGAAAGGTTCACAGTGTACAACTCCATCATTCCCCTTTTCTCTCTCGAGACTGACCGACTGTGTTGTATCCGTCTTCTCCGCTGCTGTGGGGGGAATCCTTTGTCATAACGACACTGTGGGTGAATATATAGCTATATATACTCATGTATAGGGCGGAATGCCAGGAGACCACCGTAGTCTCTGTTTTAGGCGACCGTGACGTCAGACATTTCGATGTCACCGAGCGAATTCCCCTCTAATATTTATTTTTTATCAACATTACTGCTCGCCATGACATCATTAAGTGCAGCAGTGGAGGAGAGTGAGGTGGGAAAAACAGCGCTGGCTGCGGCAAACCGGCTCCGTTCTGCAGAGCATCACGAGGCTGAGGCTGGGTTTAGCTTCCCATTCGCCAGCCTCTTAATCGAATGTTCCGTTCCACCTTAAATGGAGTAGCAGTCAAAGGGGAACTCCACCGATTTAAAGAAAATTACGTAATTAAATGGATGTAAGCCAGACAGAGTGATTTGGTGGTGATAGGAACCAGACGTCTGAAGATTTAATGCCTCTGAAATCCTCCTCACAGAAAGCTATTACATGAAATGGTTATATATATGCGGCCTGATGTCTGACACATTGTTTTAGAACAGCTTTGTGATAAAGTTTTTGTTTAAAATGGACTTTAATCCATTTATTTTAATCCACTCATGGCTATATTTTTGTTGTAGACATTGTGACCCCTGGTTCCTATCAGCACCACTGTACAGAAATCTGAGTCTGTAAGTTTCTCAACAGTGAACCATTTTTACCTCAAACAGTCCAATGACTGAAACTGGTGGATTTCCCCTTTAAGTGGTGTGCCTGTACAGGCGCCTGGCAGTAACTGCTGCACCGTTTAAGGTGGAACGGAACATTCGATTAAGAAGGTAACTTCAGAGGGTTTTCTAGGCCCTAATTCTTTTCTGTGGAGTTCATTAAACATTCAGAAACGAGTTCATCATTCGTAGCAAAGCGTCTACTACAGAAAATGTATTGCAGTCGGTTTTGTTGAGCTTTAGTCACACTCTGAGAGCGTTACAGGGGAACTCCACCGATTTTTCAAAATTGCTGTATAATTCAGTGGTTGAGATGTAAACAAAAGTCAATCAGAGTGGTTCGGTTCATTTGTAGAGAAACTTACCAACTCAGATTTCTTTTTAGTGGTAGTAATGGGAACCAGGGGTCACCGATGTGTACATTGCAAATACAGCCATTTCATTTACTATCCAAAACCACCAGTGAACCTACACGAGTCTTCTGAGTTTTTATATGTAATGTTGATGATGGTAAAATAGTGGAAAATATGTTTTCTTTGGGGACTATTTTGCCTTCGAACACTTAATGTATCCTTCCACCATGTATGGATTAAAATAAATTGAATAAAATTAGTTTTTAATCACAAGGCTACTGTGAACAATGTCTCAAAGTTAGGAAGTGTATCCATAAACATTTCATGTAATATCTTTATGTGAGGGAGCTTTTAGAGGCACTATACTCCTTAGACGTCTGGTTCCTATCACCACCACTGTGAACAATTCTGACTTGGTACGCTTCTCTAGAACAAAGCATTTCACGCCACACCACTCTGAATGACTTTGTTAAAATGTTAGCCATTTAATCATACAGAAATTTTAAAAATGGGTGTAGTTCCCCTTTAAGGAGGACCAGTGGTTTGAGCAACAGCCCCATTTGGGGAGAGATTCTGAGTAACCTAGTTTCCAGTTTAGACTGGCAGCTTGAAATTAAAACACATTGAATGATGAGATCACTTCTATTTAGGCTACAGGTAGCACATATGGTGAAATAAACTTGTTTGAAAAATGATGACTGAGATTGACTGAGTAAGAAGCATAAATATTGGCACAGTAAAAATTGTCAATTTGTTCCATGTTCATGGCATTTGTACTTCACATTAAAAGATGAACGTAAAGCTGAATAAAATGGCAGCTTTTGTATTATTAATCATAATTTTTCATACAAGTTCATACAGTTTAGCATAAATACTGGGACAAATACATTTGACCCCTTAAAATCCTAGACTGATTATTCAGTAACTAGCCTACATGGAAAGTAATGCAAGATATTCTTAATTTATAGCAGTAAGAAATAGAAGCTTGGAGCCACCAGCAGGTCCTGGCCATTTAAGGGATTAAAGCCAACTATATTTATGTAAAGTTAGTATTTAGTTGGATTCCTCTTAGATTTAATAGCTGTTTTAAGTATAGGACATACTGGCATCTTTTCATGTAGTCTTTGGAGATGCTCTGCCAAGCCTCAACTCCAGCCTCCTTCAGCTGTTTGGATTTTTATTACTTCAGATTCCTGTCTGATTTTCTATTTAACAACTGAAATGAATGTTCAACTACAGGAGACTTGGTCAGTTGAGAGCACTGACACGTCTTCCCCATCTAACATAGACTTGGCCAAAGCAGTTATAGCTTTGTGCAAATTCTATGTAAAATAGACAATTAATATTAATATCATATACAATTACTGATTCATCATTACAAATTAAAACTTACAATACCATCATCACTTGCTTGGATTGGTTCAGAAACATAACTAAACACAGTGTCATTGGTAAGATTTAGTCAACAAAGACAGTGTCAATCATGAGCATCTCAGTGAGACTCAAGGCCTTGAAGGATCAAAGTTCATGAAGGTCACCTTTCATCCAGTTATATGATGATGGAAAAACCCAGTTCCAACTCCTGTACCATCAGCTGCTGCCATTTCTGGTAGGATCAACAAGAGTTGGGCAAGAACAAGTCCTTATCTCATGTCACAACGTCCTTCTCAAAGAACATAACAAGCCTCACGGAGACACAAAAGACAAAGAGCTATTATTCCTAGGTGTAAGAAATATATTCTTAAGGAAAATGTTCTGTTGTAAAGAGATTCAGATTTGATTGTGGGATATAATCTACTTCCCTTCACACTTGGTTCAGTGTGCACCAGTTTTTCTGCCTGATGGGTTTGGAGGCATTTTTATGGTCATGTTGAATAGATGTTTTTAGTACCATACCATTTAGTACTGCTAGTACCATCATCATTTTTGCATAATCATTGAAGATCAGCTAGCCAGTTCCAAACGCTGCTGTACACACCCAGGATACAATACGGCCTTGTGCGCTTAAAGGGGAATTCCACAGATTTCCAGTTCATTTGTTAAGATGTAAGCAAAGTTTTTCAGAGTGGTTTGATGTAAAATACTTAATTTTAGAGAAACTTAGAGTCAGAATTGTTTACAGCAGTGGTGATAGGAACCACTACCACTATCTTACCATGATCAACATTTAATATAAAACTCAAGACACATGTAGGTTCACTGGTGGTTTTGGGTAGTAAATAAAATGGCTATATTTGCATTGTAGAATTGCAACCCCTGGTTCCCATCAGCACCACTGAAAAGAAATCTGGGTCGGTAAGTTTCTTATTTCACATCAAAACACTGAATGACTTAGTTTACATCTCAGCCATTGAGTTACGAAGAAATTTGAGAAGATATATAAACCCTGTCTTTCCCAACACTATTCTGTTTCCATTTTGATCTGGTTTATCTTCACATCATTTGTCCATGAAACGATATTGAAGAAGTCCCCTGGAACTCGTCTGCTGCTGTAGCCTTTCTTTGAATGAGTTGGCCATTGCAAATTGCTTTCTCCTCCAGGATTTTCTATTTCAAGTTGCTCCATACTGTTGATTATGTGATGGCCAATTGCTCAGTAATGGTTCTCCTTGGCTTGCTTTTCCATCACAATTAATTTCTAGTTTTTTCATCTTGCTGTATGCCTTTTAGCTCAAAGCCAGACTCACAAGCCTCACTTGAGGGCTGAAGTCTAGCACAGCTAGGTGTTTTTCCTGCTCTGACACTCTAACTAAAGCTGGCAGTGAGTTCAATCATGAAAATCACCAAACTGTGCAAGAATCTGGCCCTCCAGGCCTGGAGTCCCCTGCCTCTGCTCTCTGAAAATCCTCACCCAGAAATAGTTGGTATTCTGTGCTTTACAGATTCTGACACATTTTTAAAAATAACCAACAAAATAATCAGTTTTACTACACTAAGCTAATAAATTTCCACAAAGCCAATACTGCTAAAGTTTATGCATAAAAGACAATTGTATCCACTCATTTCCATGACGCTGAAGCTGTCATTGCTGTTCAAGATAGAGGGATACTGTCAAATAGTTGCTCACTTCCTAATCCAAAGCTGCAGTATTCACCGCAGTCTAATTTAACCCACACTTCTTTATCCACATTGTCATCTTGTATGTTCTGAAATTGCTCTCTAAATTTACTTTGCTGTTTAGTCACCGGCATGTTTTTATTCTTATAATTTATTCAAGCACTTCATTTCATCGTTAGTGGTGTAACCATGTCTTTTCTTTCCCCAGATAATGGCTCTCTTTTGAATAGTCTGCTTAGCTGTCAGTCATTCATGTTCAGCATGGGCTTTCTTTGGTGTAAGGCTAACCTATGTTCTCCATTGTCTCCCAGAAAGAAAGGGTGGTTCCGGAAGGACGCTATCAGTCAGCACCATGGGAAAGGATTATTACAAGATCCTGGGCATTCAGTCTGGCGCCAATGAGGACGAGATCAAAAAGGCCTACAGGAGGATGGCTCTCAAATTCCATCCAGATAAAAACAAGGATCCTAATGCTGAGGAAAAGTTCAAAGAGATAGCAGAGGCATATGAAGTCCTGAGTGATCCAAAGAAGAGGGTCATATATGACCAGTATGGAGAAGATGGTAAGTGGAATAAGAGCTAGTATGTTCTGTTCAGGACAGCAGTCATTATAATCTTGGTAAATAGCATTAGACAAAAAGGAGATAAATCTGGACCAGATAAAAATTATAATAGTTGTTCACAGCATCAAAACTGTGAAGGCTCTTAGTCTTGGATGAGAAATAGTTGAGTTCCTGTCTTTAGTTCAGTTGCAGATGAATGTGATCGTTATTATCTTGGCAAATCTCAGCACACTGTATGGCTTTAGTGAGATCTGTACTAAAACTGAAGAGGACACACTTGTGAGATTACTGTAGTCTTTTGCTCTGGAGAAATATCTGAGCAGCAGGAGACTTAAGCAGAAGTATTCTTGGTCTTTCTATCTGATCTTATTGTTGTCCAGGAGCAACTACAGAGATGTTTTTTAGTTTTCTGTCCTATGAGAAAAGTAGTTCAACTCTAAATTATAGTCATGTTTTTAAGTGTCTTTGTGGAATATAGTTATTCTTAAAACCTTGAAAGCGATTTAAACATTGGAACTTGATGTTTAGGACTGGGTAGTGTGCTTTTAGGTCTGCATATCTATCTGCAGTGGCTTAAAAGAATAGGTCTGTGGAAAGAAATCTAATTCGCACAGTCTTCTCGTTTACCTCAAATGTAGTCGATCAGCCCAAGATATGTTTGGTGTCTGAAGTTCACTGCTTTAGTTTTGCACGGGAGCTAAAAAGGCTAAAAAGTAACTGAACAAAAAGTCTTTTCAGTGACATAGATCTCTATTACTTGTTAGGTACATTAGCCTCATAGCTCCAGTGCAAAGCTAAAGAAGGAAACTTCAGACGCCAAACGCATCTTGGCTCATCAGCTACATTTTGGGTAAGGGGGAGAATAAATTTGATTTTTAGATCAAATTAGATTGAAAATGAGATTTTTCACTGAATCATCATTTTAAAATGCCATATCCCTGTTGTTTGTACATCTTTGTCTATGTAATGGATGGAACATCCAGAGCACTAACAGGAGTCTGCACACTGTTTCATGGACCAAAACACAGCAGTGTATTTACATAAGCACAAGACATGATGTCTCAGTCCATAAAAGGATCATCTTCTTCTTCATGTGACTCCACAGCTGATTTTTACACTCTGTACACATATTTAAAGCCAATCCAATTGCTCCTTAGAGATCTCTGGCACTTCATGCTGAAGTGATAGACATGCCAATGTTTTAAAATGAAAAGCAAAATATGTCTGTGGCAACAAAAGGATTTCAGCTGATTCCATACCCATATACATAACAGGCCACGTGCCAGCATGACTCATCTGTCTTTAGACATCTGCATTTTCTTGGTTTTCAGATGTGAGCTGTGAGTTAGGGATATGTGAGGAATGCTTTGATGTTTTTTCTACAGGATCCTATATGCTATACCTTTTTACAGATTCCACGAAACTGTCAGAAAGCCCACAGACCGTTCCAAGAAGTAGTGGCTGCAGCTTGCAGATTTGACCGTAGTGAAACAGATTCTCTTTGAGGGCAGCCTTGCTTTAAACCTCTCCAGCCATAACGCCATGCAAATCCTTCAGGCACTGAGAGTTTGATACAGAGCTACAGAATAAGTAACATAGTGCATAGCAGCAGTTTGATAGGGTATAGCTCTCCAAGGATCCAGCACTGGCTCAGAAGCTCCTTCAACTCTGCATATCAGTTAAAAAGTCAACCGTCAGATTCACACTGCTGAGAATCTGTTCTGAATGCATCCAATGTCAAATATCATCTTAAAAACACCAGGTCTGTTTCTAAACAGATGGGAATATGGTTATTCCCATATGACCCACTTGCAGTTCTAATGATGGTTTCTCATTTTTTGTTTTGGCCAGAGGAGCTAACGACTGTTTTCAAGGTAATCCGCGAAGCGCGAGGAAGATGCATATTTAATGACGAAGCCGTATTAAGTATTCAGAGTGGCCTATATTTTATATGAGAAGATGCAAACTTGGATGACTCAGCCGTAGTCCCAGCAGGGTGTGCCTTTATCCTTTATTACAAGCCATCAGTCATCCAGCTTAGCAAATGGATGTTAATTTTACAGGACTCTACAGAGGAACTTTCAGTGCTGTCTTAATAGACTTGTAATCCCAATTGTTAAAGACGAAACATGCTACTTAGCTGTACTTTAATCTCTTCTGAGGAAGATATTATCGATGTCAAAACTTAAAACTTATATCTTGAAAAAAGGAAATTTACAGGAAGAGGGAAAAAATATTCCTAATTTATAGTGGAAGTTAAAGACTTTTTGCAAGTAATTATGGACCATTTCTACTGGCCCATTTATTATGTCATTTTCACACAATGTAGGGGGCAGCAGGTGTTTACATTTTTAGTGAAAAAAGTAAGATATATGGTTTTGTCCCAACAGCAATGACATGTATTAACCCTGTTCAGATCATGTTACTGAGGGAACCCTTGTTCAGTCCATCATCCGCACTGGATGAAGCTATTTTCCTTTAACTTCCTTTACATGTTCTTTCATTTATGTTCCACACGGCAACAGTAAGTTCTAGGCTTATTATTCAGTTGTTAGTCATTATACTATAAAATAGGTTTGGGCCATATGGCAAAAATAAAAAAAAATACTAAATATCACAATTTTAAAAGAAGAGAAAAAAACTTTCTTAACTTAATCATTTTGTTGTAAAACAAAAATCCCAAGTAATTATGGACCATTTCTATTGGGTCATTCCTTAAGAATCACAGAATGTAAAGGGATGTTAGAGGTTGCAAATTATGTAAAAATAAAATGAAAAGCCTTGGAAATAGAAGGTTTGTGTCCTGTCAGTGACAGTATGGCTTAACACTGTTTAGATCCCGTTGCCGAAGGAACCCTAGTTCAGACCATCATCCATATTGAATGAGGCAGTTTTTCTTTAATTTCCTTTCATTTCAGTTACATACATTACATAAGTTGCAACAGACAAAAAGCACTAATATTGCCACATTTTACAAAGACATTTTACAAAAAAAACTAGTACAGTGATTTTTGTTCTAAATGTGCTCTCTTTGTAATAAAACATGCAGTTAGTCAGTGTTCTTTAATTACTTACGGTAATCCACAAAGAGCATGCTCAGAAAAGCATATTGTGATGTAATTCATCACAATACTGATTAAATATCGTCACATTGCCCACTCCCACTATGAAACCTCTATGTACCGAATGTCATTAAAAGTGTGACGGATGGAAGTCTGCAGACAGGTTCTTACAGCATAAAGGGTTAAGCTTGCGAAGGGGCAAGAATAGAAGTGAGGTGGGCTGTTTGTGTAGGAGAATGTCTGTGTACTGTACCCATCTGTCTGAATTTATGTTGTCTTCTTTCAGTATCTAAATACAGAAAGAGAGCAAGAGAGACACATTTGGCAGGCTGCCTGGCAAGCTTTACACTTCAAAATGGCGAAGTGTGAGCAGTTGCAATGAAATTAAATTCACTGCGTGTCATGAACTCACCCCTGCTAACTGGTGTCCTTAAAAAACTGCCCATGAAATTATCATCTCAGTGGGCAGCTGCAGTTGGTTTGCAGTGTCTGTCATTAATATAGCATTATATTGCTGGGTGACCCTGCTTTTTCCTCTTTACAGAGGTAGAGCTTAATTGTGATGCAAACTTGATTTGCTTCTGTCTAAACTGCATTCATATGGACATTTCAGGTGTAAGGTCATGTAATCGTGTGAGTCCAGCAGTAATTGCCCTTGCCCTATTTTTGACTATTTCAGTGGGAGAATATTCATTTTTTTAATCGGCATGACAAAGGTACTGTTCTGCAAGCAATCTAGTACGAGGATGATATGTTGAATATATGATGAGGCTGGCCTTCGGAAGCCTTGTGTCATAACAAGAACCAAGTTTTGTAGTACCAGGTTTCATGTATCAATCTGTTCACATCAGAAAAAAATAATTTAAACTCGTAAACCCCCAAGGTAGTTAGCGCAGAAGAAGTACTGTCTTTTTCTCATTCAAGGAAAATGTCCCTGAGCTGGTATAGGCATTCTGCAGTTTCCTGCAGGCAAACAATTTTTCATTAATTACTAGGGATGCATCGATATAGGAATTGTGTGCCAATGCTGATTTATCATTTGCATACACTACTGACCAAAAATTACAAACTACCCTTTCATTTATTTAATTTCCAATCATTAAGTATGTAATAAGGTTTTTATTCTGGAAAAAAGCACAATAACATTACACAGAACCACAATCAATACTTTATTTAGTTTGTCCATCCTTTGCCTTTATTACTGCTTCTGTTCTTTGTGGGAGACTCACTTTCAGTTTTTCAAGGAAATTTGCAGGATATTTTGCAACATCTCCGAAGTTTAGTCTTAGAAACTGGGTGCATTTTCTACTTCTTCTGATCCAAATAATCCCAATTACAAATTTAGACTCATCCATCCATAAAACCTTACTCCACATCTCAGATGTCCAGTTTCTGTGTTCTAGTGCAGATTTTTCAATTGTAGAGCTACAGATGCAGTGAAATGTGTAATATGCAAATATTTTAACATGGTAGCCCAGTGTCACCTAAACTTTTAGCTCTTTTACAGTACAATAAATACATCATTAAAGATTGGTTTGAAATGTTGGTTAAATATAAACATCTGTCTGATGCCAACAATGTTTTTAAACAAATATATGCTGATTCCGATATCGTTGTGCAACCCTAATGATTACATTATCATACAAGTCATTAACTGCACAAAGTAACCCTGCAGGAATAGAACTGGCCTTTCCCATTTGCAGACTATGCAAGTTGACTAGGGATAACACTGCCAAACCTTTATTTTTGGATGAACAGTCTGAGAAGAGCTCTCATCTGGTTTAGCATAGAATGACCACCTTAATTAAAATAAGCTTACAAGGGTATTTGAAGAACTTGAGGGGTAGAATAACCACTCAAAATGGATTCTGTTCAACTCTTTAAATTAACTACAAAGATAAAAGTAAGCAGAATACACATAGATAGAGGAGAAAGAAATTTGGCTGACTTGTTGGGGTGAAGCAAACTTTACATATTTCGACATGCATTAGAGGTTCTCCTGGTGTCTTTTGTCAGTACTGCATATTTTAGAATGAGTGATGTTTTACAGTTATAATGGAGCTGTTCTGAAACCTGTTTGATATTTTTAGTAAATGATAGTAAGAGATTCTTATTCTATTTGAAGTATTAACTCATTTCATTTGTTTTCTCAGGACTCAAAACTGGGGGATCTGGCTCATCAAGTGGACAGGGGACTACATATCACTACACCTTCCATGGAGACCCACATGCCACTTTTGCCTCTTTCTTTGGAGGTTCTAACCCCTTTGATATTTTTTTCGGCTCTGGACGTCACAGGGGAAGCAGCAACGGCTTTGCAGACCATGGGGATCATGACATGGACATTGACATGGATGGAGATGATGACCCTTTCAGCTCCTTCAGCCACTTTGGCTTCAATGGCATCAATGGTTTTCATCATGGCAGACGGCACCGCAACGAGCCTTTGCACAGTGGCAGAAGGAAGGTCCAGGACCCTCCTGTGGTGCACGAGCTGCGTGTGTCTCTTGAGGAGATCTACCATGGATGTACCAAACGCATGCGCATCACTCGCCGCCGACTCAACCCAGATGGAAGGACAATGCGGACAGAAGACAAGATCCTTAATATTGTCATCAAGAGAGGCTGGAAAGAAGGGACCAAGATCACCTTCCCCAAGGAGGGTGACGAGACGCCTGAGAACATTCCAGCTGACATCGCATTCGTGCTCAAAGACAAGGGGCACCCGCACTTCAAGAGGGATGGCTCCAACATCATATACACTGCCAAAATCAGTCTTAAGGAGGTATGTGCTCTGTTTCACTTGCTTGTCGATGTATTTTAATTTCACATATGAGTACATTTAGTACATAGCAGTACGTTTAAGTTTTACCTCACACCCAGGACTCAGAAAGGGCTTGTTAATTAGCTGATAAGTTGGGTTATGTTTCTCCAAGCAGGGAAAACCCTAGAATATGCAGGGCAGGGGGTACTCCAGGGCCAGGGTTCAGGACCATGCTTGTGTATAATATGTTTCAGGGCATGCTTGGTGAGGAGTGTATCAAGACTGACTAATTCTTATCTTGTTAGTTCATGTCTCTGATCATATTAAGCATGATTCAAGCATATCATATCATTTAAAACAGGAGGACCCCATATTTTTGCTCTGTCTCTGTGTTTCCAGTTGTGTTGGAGCAAAGTCTGGACCGCCTGGATCACTGATTTAAAAGACAATTTTATAAAGTCTTGTTGTCCTGTAATCCTCCATCAAAATGTCATGATTTTCACCTGCCTCTAAAACAAACTCTCATTTTTGATCATTTCACCATGCGCCAACAGGCAGGAAAAATAATATTAACCATTAATATCATGTTTACCCTCCCCCTCTCACCACCCAAACCTACAATCTTAAAAAAGATGGGTCTTCAAGGGTTCTTTAGTAAAGACAGTGGTTCTAGGTAGAACCAAGAACACTCAAAGAACCATGTGCAGCAGGTTATTTGCATCGTGCAAGGTTCTGCAGATTGATGGAGAATGTGTTGTACATGTTTCTGTATAGAATATTTTAAAAACTTGTCAAGCTTGTAACAATAAAAGAACCCTTTTGGTGCTATATAGAATCATTGTCTTTACTACAGAACCATTGAAGAACCATCTTTTTGAAGAGTACATCATTGAGCAAAAAAACACTCAGCTAGCTCAGACTGTTCCTAAAGACCTCTGAAGTCAGGTCGTCGTTCTGTGGTCGGCATCATGCCTATATTAGGAATTCCGAATCTAAACAGTTTTTCTCTAAGGGGAAAAATGAAAGGCGAAAATCGCTGCTATCACCCACTGTGGTAAACACAAATGTTCCAGACCCAATATGTTTTGCCCCCTGAATGTCACTGGATCCTTATGGGGGTCATTAAAGAGTCAGTACATCACTATTCCTACATGCAGCCTAACACTGTTGTGCATCGAATTCACATCATCAGACTGGAAGCGTCACCAAAGGTATGCCATACTGTTAAATTTCAATACTATTAGAAAAACTCGAGCTACTCAAACTGTGGGCTGCTATAGGCAAAGAAACTTAAATAACACTTTTGACAAACCTGGTTGTCAAAGCAACCAGCTTTGTTGAATGTGATATTTTGAATGTGGTGAGTTGCTTTGGCAGTAGTAGCCCACAGTTTGATTAGCTAGTGTTGTTCTGTAATAGTACTGAATTTTAATAGTAGACTTATTTTTTTTATTTGTTGTCATACAACAAATAAAATAATACACAAGAGTGCTAGTGCGCTTGTAGCATGCGTGTGGCATTATTTGTATTTTGACTGCTAAATGACCTTGTAATTTAGAGGATCCAGTGAAACGTTTCATGTTTGGAACATTTTTGCTTACCACACAGCAGCGATTTTTAAAAACGCAATTCCGTTTTCCCATTGAAAGTAAGTGGCTTAGACATGGAGTTCCTAATATGGGCATGATTGCACAACTTTAGAGTTCTGTACTGTGTTTCATTTGGAAATATGTCATGGTACGGATGGAAAATGTGTTACGATTTCTGATTCATGCTGACTTTTAATAATATTATGCATATATTCAGTGCACAAAAGCCGTTGCACCTCGAGTTAGCATTTCACCATGCCAGCTATGATTCTGGACCTTTGTATTTAAAAGTAGGTGTCCACAGAGGGTATTCCAGTAACTCAATCAAGAATTATAATTGTCCATGTTCTAATGGTTTTTCTATAGCCTGCTCTTTTTTGCTGCTGTAGTGCAAGAGAGAGACTCAATAAGCATTCAGAAGGAAAAGAGTGGGGAGAGGTCATGAGACATACATGCCATCAGACATTAGAGCTGCAGTATTTGAAGCTATTCATAGTGGGGCATCCCCAAAACAGCCAAGTTCTCCTGTATCACTACAGCCCTAAATGTGGAAGCAAGGTTCTGCTTGTCAAGGATCAATTTAATCTGAGGGGCATTAATAAGTTGAAGATTTAAAAAATATGTTGAACAATACCTTATTATTAGGTGGAACAACCAAAAAAGACCTTAGTACTTTCCACATTAGAGTAATACTAGGCTTCTTAGGTACCTAGGAGATTAATCTGTAAAATGAGATACTAAACCTTTTGTACTAACGTCATTATCTCCAGAGGGAATTTAGGAAGCATTCAGAGATATCTTGCAAAGAAGGATGACAATGTGAATAGATAGGATGAAAGATGTTGATAATGTTCAGGGTTTCAGCTAACTGTATGCATCGCTTTAGTCAACCTTTATGAGGGTATGGCTGAATGGGGCCTGGAGAAATGCAGGATTGTGGTATACAGAACATGAAAAACCGTTCACGCTTATGCTTGCTTTCCTTCATGGGAGTTTCCTCCATAGTTTGAAGTGATTCACAATGTTGAACTCCTTAAATGGAGGCTAAGGGAATTCCAACAATAAGTTCTGCAAAATTGAGTTGTAAACAAAGTAATTCAGAGTGGTTTGATGGGAAGTGTTCTGTTCTAGAGAAACTTGCAGAGTAAGAATTGTTTACAGTGGTAGTGACAGGAACCAGATTTAGCATTTAATGCATCTAAAACCTACCTTTTGAATGAATACATTGTTTTGCAATAGTTTTGAGAACGTTTTGGCTAAAATATATTTTTAATTATTTTAGTACACTAACAGTGGAGAGGTACATGAAGGGTATTGTGAGGCAAAGTAGTACCCAAAGAAAATTAGTAGTATTTTAGCAGCATCAACATTATGTATAAAAACTCAGAAGATGTGTAGATTTAGCCTACTTGTCATTTTGGAAGTTAAATAAATCTGATGTGTTTTCATTGTAGACTTCATGACCCCATCACTGTAAAAAAAAAATCTAAGCTGGTAAGTTTCTCTAAAACGCACCAATGAATCACATTGAATAATATTGTTTACCTCTCAACAATTGAACTGTACAGAATTTTTTAAAAAGTTTGATGGAATTCCTCTTTAACACCAACACATTTGACATGGTACATAACTGTCATCTCACTTCCATAAACTTTGGCATACCAATGGCTCATCCTATGTATTGTGAATAGAGATCTGTACTGTACCTTGTTTAAATTTTATATTGGATTATGGGATCATGCATGCCTTGCAAAGCTTGAATATCAGCATGCTCAGAAATTCCATGATCTGCCTTTCACACTTTGGTTCTTCTGAGCCAATGAGTTTCCACCATTCATTCATTCTCATTAGCAGACAGACAAAGTGAGCGTGGTTGTTTTATCAGTTGGCTGCTGCAGTCCTGTGAATCAATGAGGCGCAGACATAGATTAGACAGGTTTACTGCAGTCCTGTCACTGGACCACCATTTGACAACAGTCTTTTCATTTGCATGGACTTGCAGGGTGAAACGGAGGGCTTAGCTGGCACCAGCCCATTGTGTCCAAAATAACTTCTGACCTTGTTAACCTCCATAGTCACTAAATTTACCCAGAGTGTGGCCTTATTTTCCACAAGCAGGGCATTGCTGCTTTATTTTCTGTACACTTGTGGCTTAAAAGCATTTAGAATTGATTTCTAAAAAACTCAAATTACCAAATGTGCAAAGAAGTAAAAAATGCCTTATATTTCAGTGCAAAACAGTGATTTTGCACCATTTGTCTGAGCCTGCTGTACTCTATTTTGTCCTCAAGACAAAGGGTATATATTTAAGTTATGAGGCCTGTAATGGTTTTAAATAATAGCATTGTATCAAACATCTTAACGCTGATGTATTGTGACACCAGTAACATGCACATAAAGAAATTAAGGCTATTACATTTCACTCAAACATTACTCTACAAATATCACCATTTAGGAAGATTGCAAATGCAAAATAGACAATGCACTGACAAAATTCAGACTTCAGGATAGCTGCTAATACTATTTTAGCTATGCAATGTACTTTAGTCTATGAAATTACCTGATGCAGAAGTGTGCAATGATTTAGAGCGGTTAGCACTATGCTAAGGGGGCTATAAACTTCATGATGTGTTTACTACATTAGTCTTATAGCTCATATGTCTAGGCTAATCATCATAATTTTGCAAAAGAAAAGTATGTAAATTAAATTTATTTTCTTCAAATTTTCACCTTAAAGACTTCCAGAGATGGGTACTTGAGTCAGATGCACCCTTTACTGGCTCAACACTTAAGACTTAGGACAAAATTTCAGCCAAATAAACTGTAGTCACTGCTGTGATGTAAAATGCTCTGTTTTTGTTGTTTCTTCTTGGTGTCACTTTCTCTTTTTTTAATAAGTGAACTATCGGCAATAAATGCCAACATGCTGACATTTCAGTCCAGTTTATCCTTGTGGAAAATGAAAAATGGTAAAAGAGTGACAGGAAAGGTAAACTTGCTTTGGCCCTGGAGCTAGTTATGGGAAAACCACAAGCTGCATCCATGGCCTGGAGGCAGAAATCAGGAAAAGTGAAAAGCATGAATTACCGTAATGTCGTTCTTCTCGCAGAGTGTAACAGCATCACGTTCAATACAGCATCACATAACGAGTCTTTCATTAAAGAAAAACCTTCAGTAAAGCAGCAAATGCAAGGAGGCAAAACTAGCAATAGCTAATTAACCCTTAGTTGTCAGCTAATGTAGTTTAAATTTTAGTAATCTACAGATCACATTCCTTTAATACTTATTAAAACTTTAGCTGGATTAACTATTATGCCAAATAGCAAGCATACTTACAAACTACAGACAAAACAACAATTTCAAGTTTCAAAGTCCCTTAATTTACTGCATGTAGCTGTTCAGCTCTGTTCTTCAGACTGAAGGTTTTTCTGTTATGAAAGGCTTGCTATTTAAAGCCATGTTAAATCTGACAGGTGCAGCTAATAACAAGAATGATACTGTCTAAAAAAGTCTCAAGACCCGGACTCACACCTCTGGGACTCAAGACTTGGCTTGGGCTCGCAAGAAGCCATTTGTGAACATCTCTGCTTGATATTAGGGCTGAAATTACATGGACGTTTTGTATTTTTACGGTACCGACGCAATTACTTAAATACTACAGAGTATCAAAAAATGTAGTCATTCAGTACTTTAATTCAGTACGAAGTGGTCAGTTTTAGTAACCATAAGCCAGTAAACATGCTTGTTCCAAAATCTAGACTGCTAACCCCTGCCTAAATTACATTCTGAATGCATGTTATTAATGAAAGTGCTTATGGTTAGTCTGAAATCCATTACAGTACCAATACCCACTTCTAAAACCTCACACTAATTTCTAGTTTAAGCCACACCCACTTTCTATTTGTAATTTACAAGATGCTTTCAAAAAAAAGTGTCGCCCAGGAATCAGTATTGAATTAAGGTATCGATATCAATATCAGTATCTGAATTTCTTTTATGATACCCAGCCCTACTGGACACTATAGTAGTGAGCATTAATTGCCCTTTCCTGTTCTGCGCTGTGATTCTTAGGTTAAGTCCAAATGTATGGGGCATATCATGGCTTTGAGCCGTTTAAAATGCAGTCCATTCTTTGCCTGGTCAAGCTTAACGCATGATTTACCCTCTCCCACTACAGTGTGAGCACCCAAGAATGTCGTGGTACGGTGTCATGTGCCGGGGCACACAGTCCTTGCTCTGAAAAGGCAAAGCCAGCAAAGCCAAGCGGTGCCGATAGAATTGTCATGCAAGTGCAGCAACAGCCAAACGCTGTGTATTTTTGGTTGCAGGTTTAATTGCGAATGCTATTTTAGAGCGAGCATTCTGCATTCTGAAACAGCAGGAAAGCCAATGTAGAAGATACATAGTGCCAATAAAGAAAGAAAAGTTAGCAGGCATGGAACAGAAGAAATTGAATGGATGAATTGGAATTAGTTTGTTATTTCGAGAAGCAAGGTATGCTGGTCCAGAGTATCTACTCCTTAAAAACCTATGCAAAACCACACATAGTCATCCAGCTTGCATTCAGCTCAATAGGACTACATATATTAATTGATAGATTTTTCCACAATATTGGCCTTCTCAAAACTGATATTTTAGAAGGCAGCAGTATACAAACACACCCTCTAACCAGTGAGAACATTTGTCACAAGTTTGTTTTTTAATACAGAGTAATTAAAAAAGATTCATGCGATATTAAAGCGCCATAATTTTACAACCGTGAGGCACCTAGGAACCAATCACATACCGGTTGAAAGAGAGGGTTTCTGTCACCAGAAGATGGCTCCCTTCAGTCTGTGAGGAGATGGTGACTCCTGAGCAGAAAGCGTTTTGCATTCTCCACTTCAATAAGAGTGAATCTGAAATAACTACAACATGATCGTTGGCAGTGAACCTCCAACAGCTCAGAGCCTTCGTTGTTGGTTCCACAACACTAGATGATCTCCAAAATCGCTTTGAAAGAGCTGTGAGTACAGTGACACCTGACATGCTCATTTGAGTATGAGATGAATTTGACTATCGCGTTGATGTCTGTACAGCTGGAGGAGGCCATATTGAGCACTTTATGCTCACTTAAACCATTTAGAATTTACAGCACTGTTCTGTAATGATTTACAAGTGAAATAAATCATTTGGAAATCAGATGAATCTTTTTGAATCACCCTGTATATTGCAAGGCGTATCACAATAATAATATGTAGCAATATAATTGCAGTACTGGTATCATGTCCATATTGTGCAGCCCCAGTTCACATTCATCTGCAGACATAGATCTGTTCATACAGTGTCATATGACCTTTTACCTCCATACAACCCAGTAGAGTGACAAGCTACTGTTTATTGGTGCAATGCAGACCAGTGCTGAGTCTATCCAGTAAGCTCAAGCTTGCCGCCAACTAATCCCAAGATCTTTGTAAACGCAATAAGGAAAGATGTTACTGACTGAGCTTATTTGACTGAAATCTAATCTGTCTGAAGTATGCTCCTGACCTAGAAAACAAATCAGATATCCCTCACAGCCTCTCAATGAACCCCAAAATAGCCATAATCCGCATCCTGAGTCACCTTGATGCGTTTCATAGCCTCGCCATCAGCGTTTAAAGGGATAATAAAAAAGTGGAGAGTTTTCCTCGCCTGGCTGTTTCAAAGCTTAATAATTTGCTGTAGTCAAGGGAAATATGACTGGGTCAGCTCAGTCAAGCTAGCTGATCTCCTGGGCTATCTAATTTACAGAAATGTCCGCAGGGCTGCTGTTTTACCTAAAATAGATTCACATTTAGTTTAGCTCTGATGTGGTCTTCAGAACCAGAGTGCAGTGAAAACATGTTTTCATTTTGTGGAGCCACTAATCTGGGACAGTGTTTAATAACTTTCCAGAGGATGGCATAGATATGCTGTTCCTGCTCATCATACTCATTAGATGCCCACATTGAAACTTGATGAGAAGCTAGTGCTGCTGTAATATCACAGAGGCAATAAAGTGTTCTGCCATCTGCTGCTCTCTCATGGGCATGCCAACTCACCTCATAAATCTTTGTCTGCCCGTTTGTCGTAAACACAAATTTGGAGAGAAAGACTGGAGGTAGGCTACACTTGTTTCAGGAACACATCGCCTCCAAATGAAACTCAGCATTTTACATTTAAAGAGAGCTTCTTCGGTTTACTTTCGATCGAAATCATAGAGAAGCCTTAACTTGGTGCTAATTTCATCTCGATAAGCTCAGGCTGATTGTGGTTCTATACATTGTAATCTTATAGCTTAAATCACACTTTGTCATAATTGTAATTAAACCAAATCTGTGTCGAAGCTGATTCATTTTAGCAGCTTGCCTAGTTGCTGTTTGGCGCTGTTTGGGAAACCTTCACTCTTCAGCCATTGTTCCACATTAGGTCAGCCATGGAGATGCCTGGCATGCGGTCAAGGCCAAATGTTTGTGTTAGCCTCAGCCACAGCCTTCTTTCCATGAATCCCCCGCTTGTTGCTGCTGCCTGAAGAAAGGAGCTGATGTCATTGCCAACACATCTCCTCGTCTCTTGGGGCAGCTGCTAAGTAGCCTTCCGAGGCTGTATGCTTCATCATTAAGAAAGCTGATGATAAGCTGTGCCTCCATAAGCTGAGATGAATTAATGGTTAAAGAATGCAGACTCTTGGAAACTGGAATTGCATTGAGTGCTGCCACAGATTGAACTTCTTGGATTAGCCAATATACCTTCCATATCCTGAGTTAGGAAGACAGTTGAGATGGCAACTAATGCTCGAGGGTTTGATTTAGTGTGCTGCAGGGGAGATCTTGGATTTAAACTGAAAATCCCAGAAAAAGTTAGCCTGTCTTCTTAAAGTCAGTCGCTTTAAACATTATTAGCTCTGTTTTTCAAGACTTCAGCCAGGTAATGATTTGAGTCACACTCCACAATTGCGCCTCCATTTTAAACTGTACCTTCTGTTGACTGTCCTAAATGTAGTTCATTATGTGCCTGCCATCGATTAAGGGAAATGCCAGGAGTCCAACCGAGGAAAATTCTTTGTAGTCATGGATCGGTTTAAACCTCTCTGACAAACTTGCCAACTATTTACGACCTCTGCTGAATCTTCAGTTACTCCATCAGTGCAGCAAAACGAGAGCAGCAGCTAAAATTAGCTTTCAGTACGCACCATTAGCTCCCCCTCTACCACCAACCGACACACTCACTTAGATAGCAGACATCAGACAGTCACTTATCCACATTTACGTAAGCTTAAACTTGCTCATAGACATCAAGAGTCCCCCTCTAGTGAGTCATACTTAATTACCTTCTACTTCTGTACTTTAATGTTTCTCGTCTTGCTCAGACTGTGCTGTTTTAGCCACAGTCTTACCTTCACAACAGTGTTTCAGCCTTCTGGACAAATCTTGAGGTGATAAAAAGTCATATGCTGTGGCAGAGATGAATGATTGATGGAGTCCTAAAAGTAATAAGGAAGTTTCCATCAAATGAGATTATTAGCCATCACATGTCAGTGCAGTTCGCAGTTCCTGGTACATTTGTTTGTTCATTACCTGCATTTAGCTTGAAAAGAAAAAGGAAAATACATTCTCTTTAACAGTAATGACCAGGTCAAGGGGTTTGGCCTAACCAAGCCAGCAGCACTTTGATCAAGTTGTTCTAGATAGGATTTTCATTTCAAAGGCTAAAATTTTGAGTCCTTCCTGGCTCTTGTTCTTAACATTAAGCTTGTATGATCAAGATAGATGGTAGATTATGGCAATACCCTTTATAATATCTAACATCTGCACAAAAATACTACCGAAGCTAGAAGTTTGCCTAGGTTTTGAAGGCAGACATGATACAAAAGGCTATTATTGACTCCACATTTGTAAGTATCAGCAACAAATATTTTTGACACCAGCTACACAGTACAGTCTAACATATCATTGGCTCATGTCATGTGTGACGAAACGGTTGACAACACTAAAAGACACTAGACCTAGTATCTGCTGTCTTCAAGCAAAGCACCTAGGGCAGTTTAATAATTAGCGGGGGTTATGCCTGGCCCACTCTACTGGATTTCTAAAATCCTTACTGATGCTGAAAATGTTAGAGACCCCACATATAATGACTGTTTTCACAGACTTTTTGTCCTTCATTCATTAAAGCCCTGAACAAAAATTGCCCAGAGCAAAACACCATCCTCTTTTACATCACGCTGACCAGTTAGAGTTCACTCTGGCCAGTGGCCCTCAGACTCTCAGAGCCTGATCTCTAAGAATTTCTTGTGAAAAACACGACACATTTTGATCAAAACATGCATGGTGGACAAAAGCGAGGCACAGAATGAAGTGCTAGTTGAATGCATTTTGCAGGTAAAATCAAAAGAAAGTTTATTTAGTTATAAAACTATTGTTGAAGATACATTTTATCCTTTGTTCAATGCTCTCCTTGATTACTAGTCATTTCTTGCTTGCTGTCAAGATGGTGTTTCATATGAGACAGGTGCCATTCCCCCCTCACTAAAGAATGCAGAGCCGTAAATATTGAACATGTTTAATGAAAGCAGAAAGTGACTTTATGTTGTTCAATCTAGTGTCACGAACTAGCATTTTGAGAAGGAAACGCATAAATAGGAATATGCTTAAATAAGTGGTTGCTGATCCGAACTCTGTTCTGAATCTGTGGGCACGTCATTTAGAAACATTCGCAAAAGCTCAATAGCAGTGCATCCAACAATAAAGGCAGGATTGTGCTCTTTTTAGTAATAGAAAACACGGTACAAAACAAAAAGCTGTAATTCCACACACTGATGCATTTTACCATGCTGACTGTGGATATGACATGTTGTAACTACACTGGTGGCAGTTTTTAACTAGATAAAGGCCAAAGTTAGGTTTGATAGGGTTTATAATTACAACAGATAGGAGATATTAAGATTCATTGTAACCCACTCCACAGTATAATTGTTTAAGACCAGGTCCGAGTATTGGCAATTTTTGGGAGGGGTGAACTATCAGGTCATCCTGTAGTGTGGGTCAGGCATAAGTCACTTAATATCTAGATAAAACAACACCTTATGAAACATCTTAAAAATAAACATTTGGGTACATAGAGTTATTTTTTTTCTGATTTTGTAACAGTCAGTTCTACTGTTATCTGACAACACTCCCCCATTCTCCTCTTTTTCCAGGCTCTGTGTGGTTGCACAGTGAACATTCCTACTATGGAGAACCGAGTGATCTCGCTGCCCTGCAATGACATCATCAAACCAGGCACCATCAAAAGACTTAGGGGTGAGGGCTTGCCTTTCCCCAAGAATCCTTCCCAACGCGGGGACATGATAGTGGAATTCCAGGTGCGCTTTCCTGACCGGATACCTCCTCAGTCCAAAGAGATCATCAAGCAGCACTTACCCCAGTCTTAAAGGAATTTCGTTGGATCTTTTCACAAACACTAATGCAGAGGAACGCAGAATGTCCAGGACTGTTTTAATTTATTTTTTTCCCTTTTGTAAGCAGGTGGAATTTTTTTTTGGGGAATTTCAAAGCAGTTTGATACCCTGAAACCCAAGGCTTTCATCTGGGATTTTCATTTTTAGGAATAGCCCAAGCTTTCTTTTTCATTTCCCCCCCCAAGTATTTTTTTCTTAAGGATGACTTGCTTGAAGGCAAAAGGGAAATAATACAAGAAGAGGAATCAAACTACTAGAAGAATTCCTCCTTAATATTAAATGACAGCTTCACATGGATGCTATGCTGATTTTAAAGACAGTATTGCTTATTTATTGCACCATTTTCATGTGTCCCCCTATTTAAAACCATGTGAACATGCTCAAATTAGAATTTTGAATAAAGCAGAACTTAGGATATGCCTTTGGGTCCTTTAGAGTGATGGGCTGCCATAGCACCAGCAAGTTGGATAGTAATCATTTGATACATTTGTATGCTCAGACCCAACCCAGCAGTCTAAAGGTGCTTTGTTCTCTGTGACCAGATTATTAGGTGCTGTCATTTATTACATGTCTTTACTGACGTGTTTACCACATTTGCTAATCACAGAATCTTTGAGTGCCTTAACATGGCTCAAACTAACGGTTCTTTTTTCACCAGATTTTAGTGTACTGTTACAACAGTTGTTGTAATCAAAGGACTGTAGTATTTTCACCTCAACAAAGGCCTATTATGGTACTGTATGCTCCACTGAATAAGCAAAAATTGTTGCAAAGATTACGTCAGTGCAGTTTCAGCATGCTTCTGCATTAACTACCCCATCTCTGCTCCCCACGTAGTTCAAGGGGAGCACCTATTTCCCAAATTATGTTTGTCATGTCCAGTAGTGTATTTGTTCATATTCAGATGCCCTACGAGAGGGGTTTCTGATCATGTACTGTAATTGGGAGGAAGTTTTGACATTGATGTTCTGCATTGGCTGCAATTAGACCAGTGGTCACTAACCTTCATTCTGGAGATCTACTTTCTTGCAGAGTTTAATTCCAGTCTGCATCTAGACTCAGCCTCAGACATTCCGTGTACATGTTATATATAGTAAGTTAAGCTGGCCATAACTATCTGTTTTTTTCAGTTGCATTCTGATTGGCTGTCTGCATGTCAGTGTGCGTACACAAGAGCCTTTTAGAGATATAGCCACTGGCAGTTCATGGAAGCACATTTTTAAAAGTTATTTGAGAGTTATGTTTGGAGCTCTTAAGCAAGATATCTTTGCGTGTTTACTGATACTTATACCCATTTGTTTCCTCACAGATGTGTTTTTGTTGCAGACCAGTTTTGCCAAGTCACACAAAAACAATACTGTGGTTGATTATTTTGCATGTCAGTCTAACAATGGTTCTTGGCCATGCTAAGCTATGAAGTGCACCATACTCACTGGCTTTGTTCAAGATGGGACACTGTGAACTGTGTACTGCAGATGGCACCAGTATATTCTGCATACTGCTGGCTACTCCTCATATGCAGTATATGTGGTATGTGGTATGCAGCATAGTATCCAGTATACCCCATTTACCATTTGGTACCATGTGCCTAGTCTCACAAGCCAGACTTCTGCCTACTTTTCACCACATAACGTGGCCAAGAACTGCCTGCTTTGTCAAAAGAGGTTGTTTGAATGCCATGCCAAGCTACCAATCACAGCCCGCTTTTTTGACACATTGTGTAGAGGGTGACAAGTGTGATATATGTCTTGCTCTGAAAAGCTTGATTTTTGTCAGGTAGTCCACTGAAGTATGAACTATTGCTGATTAGAATTTAGCTGGTAAAACTTTGTTTCATGTCTGAATGCTTATGCACGGATGTGCGGATAGAAAATCAGAATGCAACTGGCAAAATCCATTAGTTAAGGCCAGCTTTGTGTGCAAAAGATAAACACTTCGTTACCATGTGGGCTAAAACCACCATATACTTTACTACAGTGTGTGACTAAACTCTACCAACATTTAGAGGCTGAGACGATCAGAGCGAACATAATATCTGCCTCCTTTTCTTAGCCATCTAATCACTGTTGCTTTTCTGCATTGCAGGGTTGGTCATTTCTGATCTTGGAAGGCCAGTGTCCAGGATGGTTTGATGATGCTTTCTCAGACATATCTATTAAAGATGGAAAATAACAGATTAGTTACATCAAGTATGTTTGATCAGATTAATCACCTGGACACCAGCCCTACAGGACAGGAGTTGAACATTCCTGCATTATGGGATGCACTATATCATGAAGATACCAGAGTAGTACACCATCCAGGTATCTTTGTTGTACTGGATATACTCCTTCCAGTCACATACTTCATTTTGGTCACATACTCCATACCCAAAAAACTAGTGCTTTTGGGCACGGTCAGTATGTGAGCAGGCCTTTTCAAACATAGCCTGTGACTTCATGCAGAAGTCTGCCTTGTGAGACTAACCTGTATCTAGCATGCTGTTTCCCCTCCTTTCTTGACACTAATGCATCTGATTTAACCAATCAAGGACTTTAATTAAATTAATTCGCTGGAGCAGGTGTGGCAGATGGTGGTTGGTACTAGACTCTGCAGTAAGTTAGATCTCCAGGACCAGAGCTGGTCACCACTGCATTAGAATATATTTAGGAATTGCTTCAATATTCCTTTATCAGTGTTAATTTTTTTTTTTAAATGGAGGCTTATTAAAATGCTCCAGAGCAGGAGTTTTATTTAAAGTATATCCTCAACATGGACTTTATCAGACAATCATGCATCTTTGTCATATTGGGTTGAAGAGAGATTTGAATGTCAACATATAGCAGTGTATATAGTCAACATATAGCAGTGAAATTTACCTTCATTAGGATTCATTTTAGCTATATATAAAGGCTTGTCTGAAACTTGTCTAAGCACTTTTAGAGTGTCTATTTCAGAAAACTGTGAAGTCAGAAGATGAAGGTTAGAGTAAGTTGTAAACATGTATCGCTCTACATGTGTTAAATGCGCACAGTGGTTCGAATATACCAGTGTTCGTTGCAAAACGGCCATGCACAAGAGGAAAGAGATGTGTCAGAGACATTTCTACTTTTTAGTTTTAGTATGACTGTTGATACACGACATTTTACGGTTTTAGATGTGCAAAGTCTATATTAATTAGCTACAGCTTTGAGTTTAAACAAAACAAAGATTTATATACATTTGTATCCCTTGCAAAGGATTTATGAGATATCGCCTTTTTTGCAATATAGACTGCATTTGAGTGGAAGTTTTTTCTATGGACAATCAAGCTCGAGCCCACATTTCCAACCTTTTAGGTTGTCTCTAATACAATCAGAATTTATCCTCAGCACATGTAATATCAGATATGTGCCCACACAGTTGCGCCTGTCTAAACCGGAGCATGAACGCAAAGCCTGTTTGTTGCCCCAGAACGCTGCCTCATATGGGTTTGGCGCTAGGATTCCTGTTAATTTTGTATCATTTTTACACATTATTTATGTGTTCCGCAATATAATGTGATCATTTGGGATGCTGAACCTTCTGATACTTGGTTTTGGTTCTTGTGTCTCAGATCAAAAGTCTTTGGATATGTCAATTTTTGTAATATCACCTTTGAGCTCGTATTGAGATAAATCCAGCTTTGTAACTGGGTTAAAAAATGTGTGGAATTTGCTAAGCAAGTGATGTTCAGTAGGGATGAAGCAGTGTGTCAGTTCACTGTGATTTCAGTGTTGAGGCCTTTTGGACTAGTGCTTTGGCGGGGCTAAAGCTTGTTCTGAATGTGTTGGTTTTTTTTTTCATTTTTAGTAATTAGGCTATATTATGACCCTTTTTGGTGTTAAGGAAAATTGTTTTACAAAGACAAGAAATAAACCAAAAATCTTCACTACATGGGCTTTTGTGTGGTACATTTCATATGTCAGCTTTTCTGGGTAAACTAAGCCAAATGATATTAGAGCACAATTTTGCTGCCAAGGTTGGGATGTAACGGAATACAAGTATCGTGAATACATATTCAGAGTCCAGATATTAAGTATCTGTATTCAGTCCAAGTTACATTTTGTAAAGACAATATTCAGAATACAGTTGCTTTGTATGTTTTTAGGAGAATACTTTTAGAATACTTACTCACTAAAATAAAAAAACAGTCTTCAAAAGAAATACCATCAATGTTTGTTTAGTAACTATTTTAAAAAGAGCACAGGGCATGTAGCAATTATGCTCGTTAGACGAATTCTAAAGACTATCTCAATTAACAGCTTTACAAACACTGAAGTTCCTATTAAAGACTGAGTAGAATGATAAATCAATGTGATGAGGCAGTTATTTATCTCAGCATTACTGAGCTCTTTAGAGGTATGATCAAACTAATAATCTCAGTTGTGGATGTGTTTGTGAGTGTGAGTTTAGCATCTGTGTTATACTGGAACTCCTGCTTGGGGGATTATGGGAGTAGCAGTGGATTGAAGCAGGCAGGAAAAAAAAACAGAATTTTGCATAACTTTTATTAAATGATACCTACTAACAGAAATGTATTTATAAAACATACTAACAGAATAATAACAGAAACTAGCATTCAGTAACAGCGAGGAACAGGGTGGAAAAAAGATTTACCCATCTGTCTTACCAAGATGTATTATAAATGTATTATAAATATATTCTAAATACATTACTGTTTTATGTATTGTAACAGAATATTTTATATATATATTTAGTATTCAGCCATCATTACTTTTTCAAAATATTTTGCCCAACCATGGTTCTTGTCCCTTGTGCTGAAATAACAGTCCATAACAGGGCCTACACAATTACTTTATTTAAAAAAATATTACAGTTGACATGCTTGATGAATCACCTTAGTGATCACTTCACAATTTTAACGGTAAATGGGGTATCTGCAGATTATAAAGCTGTGTTCAGCAGTCTAAACATTCCCCACGAGGAGTAGCTAGCACTCAAATAGCTTTTGTGTGCATCATTGAAAAAGAAAAACCCACACCAGCAGGATCTCTCTGTTTGCAGTTACAGATTGCTTGTATGTGAATTAAAAGTAATCTGTTTTATTTAATCATGTCTAGTCTGGACAGTTCAGCAGACAGCTAACAGGCTAATAGCTACTCAAGCAATGCAATTTCAACATACAAACTAAAGAATATGCCATTTGAATATAACAGTTACAAGTTTCAAGTTCAAGTAGAGCTGACTCATTTAATGAGATGGCTGACCTTGTTTGGCAGCTACCGAGAGCTGGATGCTGTGGAGAGGAAAACTACAAACAGAGTTCTGGGTGAAGGTGAAGGTGTAAATTGTTGGGTTTCAAAGCTTTATTTGAAAAGATGTCTGAGCGAACAGCACAGAGCTGTAGTTACTTGTTTTCAGTACCCACGCACGTGAAGCCTAGCAATACTGTATTTTCACACATGCTACTCACTGCTGTACTTTCTTCTTTTCAGTTTATGCTTGATTTTCTCAGTCTGAGATACAGTGGTCAATACACTTGTAGATGGCCCTGCCGCTTTCTTTTACAAAGACCCTTTTTATCATTTATCCATGATGTGAAACTTTATTAGATTGACTTGCACTGAAAACATAAACTAGCTAGCATTTTGCCAGAACAAAGAATGAGCTTGATAAAAATATGATGTTTTATTTTTTCAAACAATCAACAATATTTCTCATTTTTACAACAACGTTTGGCCCTGCGATGGACTGGCGACCTGTCCAGGGTGTATCCTGCCTTCCGCCCAATGACAGCTGGGATAGGCTCCAGCACCCCACCGCGACCCAGAAGGATAAGCGGTTTAGATGATGTATGTATGTATGTATGTATGTACATACAACTACGTTTGGTCAACGTCTACACTGTAACTAATTTTTAGCAATTAAGAAAAACTGATGGCCCAGGGCCCCCTGCCACTACTTCCACAGTCCATTGAGGGGACTGCGGCCCACAGGTTAAAAACTACTGGTCTAGTCAAACTACCGTTACGCACAAATTTCTGAAGATGACTAGATATGTTTGCGAAACAAGTGTCTCGATCGTTGGCTGCAGCGTATGCAATAGAAAGACTTGAACCTTTTATTATCACAGTAGAGCAGTTTTGACAGCCTTCTGTCAGCTGTACACGGCAACTTTTTTTTTAATGATGTTTAGACATCTTAAATTTCTGGCTTTTCCATCCAGGTGGATGGAAAACCCAGAACTGGTGAACGATTGATGTGATGTGCTTGTATATTGACAATTCTGGCTAAAATTATTTAAATTTGTTGTGTCATGTGATACCTTGATTCATCAAACCACCCACAAAACATTCACCCATTCAAAAGGGGGACCCATCCTCCACTTCCACCTACTGAATGTGTTAGATATATGCAGAATGTAACATATGATAGGTAGGTAAGAAGTTCAGCATGAGTGTCAGGCAGCTTTATAGCTTCCAGATGTAAGGTAGGAGTTCATGCAGGGGTCGGCTGTCATGACGTTCATTACAAATCATGACATATGTTTGAGAGGAAATGTGATCAACTGTTCACTGAAATGTTTCTATATTGTAATACAGCATTATAAACGCCCTTTGAGATTTACATATAGATATGTAACTGATGAATGTGACACACATTTTGTGCCTTTTGGATTTCCTTTTTAATGTTTAACTGTCCAGTCTGTAACACACATGGACGTTGCTTCATTATGTTGGTATGTATGACAAATGGCAAGAATAACCAATGATTCAGGAACTACTCTTTCAGTGGAACAAGACGGAACAAGCGTTCACTGCTGTAACTTTCTTTCAGTGAAGTTTAGATAAAGAAATCTAATAATTGAACAGAGTGGGCTCTTTATGTGATGTTTTCTAAGTCAGCACATATGTATGTAACATGTTAGTTACATACATATTCAGAATATAAGAGACTATTTCACTTTAATCAAGCTTCTCTTGATTAATCCAGTTCGATCTCAGTCACAGAGTCACACGTGTGGGATCTATTCCTATAAGTGCTTCACATGCCATTTAACATGTGCTGATAACTGTAAGTGGGGCAGCCTAAGAAACTGACAGTGATAACAATGTACTGTACTATCCTTTAAAATCCCAAACAGACTACACTCTCAAAAAGAGGCTTTAAAGGTTCTTTATTAAAGCAGTGGTTATATATAGAACCATCACAACTCAAAGAACCATTTAAAGGGCCCATATCATGGAAAACTGAATTTTCCTTACTGAACAATAGACATTATTAAAGTTTTCTTTCTTCCTCAAATGGAAACTAAGCTGCACAAATGGCCCATTTTGAATTCCTTATTTCTGTGATATCACAAAATCTATCACATTTTCATATCTCCAACAACATCTTCCGATGCAGCTACAGCATTTTAGTTCCGCCCATTCATACTGAAGTTATAAGGAGTGTTTCAGCGCAGACTGTTGTTTGAATGAGACTCAATACAGGAGAACCAATCATAACAGAGCTCAATTACATACATCAGTCACAGCTTTCACAATTCTAATGGATAAAGAGAGGTTGGAAAATGCTAATGGGACAAAATCATATGGCTGTTTTTTGGTACACAGAATCACACAAATGGTACAAGAAAAAAAAAACCAAGTCAAATGTAGGATCTGGGTCAGTTAAATGTGTAAATGTTTCCTTGCATGGTTACCATGAGAAAGTATTTAGACACTTCTCTTTTTAATATTAATATTGACTTCCAGTGAATATTTCCACTTCAAATCTTCAAGTCTTTCGACTTTGTTTGTACTAATATGAACAAAAAAGTTATAAAATAAAAAATAAAGATGTTAAAGTATTCATGACACCATGAAGAAACGATCACATCTGCCAATGAATATTTATAAATCTAATGACAAAGCAAACCAATTCCAAAACACTTTTCACGAAAGCAAGGTAGAAATTGTTTTGTATGCAACATTGCCCTGCAACACTATTGTGGACCACAAATTAAAAGTCCTCAATTTGTTCAGATGCTCGGTTCAGAGACTAGCTCAGTAGAATACTGCCCATGACTGAAAAGTTACTTTAAACGTCAATAATTGTTGGGAAACAGAATTGAGAACTAGAGAGGACAATTCTACCTAACTGATAACCCTTATTTTTAAACAAGAAAATATTGTGCTAATTATTTTCAGATATTACCCAGGCCTAGTTTAGAGTCACAAAAAACAAGTTTAAGAGCACTTAAGAGCATCTGTCCTAAATATATGACTGTAGAAATATGGTGCTTATTTTGTATACAAGTAGCTTTGTTACACCATTTCAGTATTAAATATTAAAAATTCTATTTCCAAAATGATGTATATTCATTTGTAAGAATTTTGGATATAACAAGTTTTTGAAGAGAAGAATAGCTGACGTATAATGAAAAACAATTTTAATTCTCTAATAAAGGTGATATAACACTGATTTTTCTTG
The DNA here is from genome assembly GCF_904425465.1 of Colossoma macropomum. Taxonomy (NCBI): domain Eukaryota; kingdom Metazoa; phylum Chordata; class Actinopteri; order Characiformes; family Serrasalmidae; genus Colossoma; species Colossoma macropomum. Next base: position 26,760,120 of record NW_023494806.1, on the reverse strand, counting down.
TGTATGTAAGGCCCACTCCCAACAACATATAAAAAAGAAAATTCCAGAAAGTGCTCTATATTGTGTTTTTAAACAAAAACCTTCAATATTTTGAAGTCTACGCCCGCATCTCCAGTTTATTTCTCCTTTTGGTTTCATCAGGAAACAAAAAAAAAAAAACAAGTTGAATAAATAGATCAGGCCACAATCAACACAAATGTCTTGTACAGTGTTATTGGAAATACCCCAAAACAACCAATAATGAGAAAGCCACTGCGAAATCAAGCTCTTTAGCCCACAACAGTCACAAAAAAGGCCTTAAGATCCTGGTGAGATTGGCAAATAGATCTGAACACCCTGCTAAGAAAAACAGCTTAAACCAGCATAAATTCCTGGTCTATGCTGGTCTTTTGCTGGCTTAGCTGCTCACCCAGCATTGTCATGCTGGTTGACCAGCATACCAGCATCTAAAACACAACGTATGCTGATTTTGGTAATGATCAGCATAACAGCTTTCATTGCTGCTGACCAGCTTACAAGCATCCAAAACACAACATATCATCGCTGTCAAAAAGAAAAAAGAAAAAAAAAAAAACTCTAAATCTCAAAAATTGCAACTTTACAGGAGAACACAAAAACTTTAATTCTTTAAATTTAATGCAAGTTAATGTAAAGATTTTGTTTTCTATTTTCCATTCATCATAAGGGCAGCTGCTGTGCTCAAATGATGTGTAAATAAAAAAAAATATATTAAAAATTTAGATACTTGTTTTTTGCTTTTTTTTTAGCAATAATATGCTGCTTTTTGCTGGTGACCAGCTATGGTCTATGTTGGTCTCTCTAGTGGGGCATTACAGCATCATCAAAAATGTACCGTGACAATAGAATAAGCATGAAACAATACCATAGCAAACCCAACTTTTTTCTGGAGATCTTTCTAAGCATGGCTGGTCACCAGCAAAACCAGCATATGTTGTGTTTTGGATGCTGATGGTATGCAAGCCAACCATCATGACCATGTTGGGTGACCAGCTAAACCAGACCAACATAAACCAGCATAAACCAGCTTAGACCGGCATGGAAGTCATTCTGGTCTGTGCTGGTTTCATCAGCAGAGAAATATGAAAAAACGTCATGATTTTTTGCTACTCAAACAGCCTAAAAAGGAATCTGTTCCCAAAACATGATTAATGGGGCTGTTAGGAATGTGTGAATGGTATGCATGATGTCATGCCTTCCATTAGGACCCTGAGATCCTGAGATGGGGGATTACGTAGATTTCCAGCAAACACTTTCAGTGACTTTCAGAGAAGACGCAACTTCAGAGAGAACTTGAACTGAGAGTTTGTTTACTGACCACTGTGCGAAGCACATTTAGAAGCAGGAACTTAGAAGCTTGCAGCAAACCTGCGATTACAATAACACAGAGCTGCAGGCCTGTGTCTTTGACAGTGAATCAGCTCTGCTCTGGGCATAGTCCAATTCCTAAAGGCCAGTCCACTGTGGGTGCCAAGTTCCAGAACATTCTCTCTACTCGTTGCTGATACCCTGCAGTGAAAAAAAAGCAGTGTGCTGGAATCCGCTGGTAAACCTGCTGACAGCTTCTATTAAACTGCATGACAGTTCACAATAGCACACCGTTATGTGGTAGAGGGTATGGTAATGCTGTGGCTTCAGAGCTTTACTGCCATTTCTTGTGACTGCGATTTGATTGAGCTGTTTAAGTTGGTGATTATCAAAGAGCCTTTAATTACAACTCAAGTTGTCATAATGAATTTTTGCTCGAGTGCAGTTTGAACTGGGCTGAAATCAGAGGGCACGTTTTCACCAGCACACGTGCACTGCTCTCCTTGTGCTCACATACTGCACTGGCTTTAGAAATTTAATAAATCAGAATCTTGACTGCCATCTTGTGATGAAATTCATTGCATTAAAGGGGAAATGGACAGATTTTTTAAAACAAGCATAAGATGTAAACCAAATGGTTTGATGTGAAATACTTTGTTCTAGAGAAACTTAATGGAGTCATAATTGTTCATAGTGGTGGTGATAGGAACCAGACGTCTGAAGACTTTAATGCCTTTAAAAGCTACATCACAAAGTCATTACATGAAATGGACTGAAATGCATCGACATTGTTTTACCATAGTTTTACAAGTGGATCACCTCAGTGTCACTGCTGGACTGAGAATAGTCCACCAACCAAAAATATCTAGCCAACAGTGTCCTGTGACCCCTGATGAAGAACTAGAGGATGACCAACACAAACTGTGAAGCAACAGATGAGCTACTGTCTCTGACTTTACATCCACAAGTTTGACCAACAAGGTAGGTATGTGTAATAGAGTGGACAGTGTGTAGACACAGTGTTCAAAAACTCCAGCAGCACTGCTGTGTCGGATCTACTTGTACCAGCACAACACACACTAACACACCGCCACCACATCAGTGTCACTTCAGTGCTGAGAATGATCCACCACCCAAATGATACCTGCTCTGTGGTGGTCCTGTGGGGGCCGTGACCATTGAAGAACAGGGTAAAAGGGGGCTAACAAAGTATACAAAATAACAGTCTGTAATTGTAGAACCATAAAGTGCATCTATATGGTAAGTGGAGCTGACAAAATGAGGGTAGAAACAAGGAGGTGGTTTTAATGTTATGGCTTGTCAGTGTGTTTGTGAGTTTATACATTAGCTCACAGTAAGCAGACCAAAGTGCTACCGACCCTTGAAGAACTGGTATAGGTTCTCTGGTTATTTTGGATACCGATTAAATTGACTGTATTTGTGCTGAAGACATTGAGACCCCTGGTTCCTATCACCATCACTGTAAAGAAATCTGAGCCAGTTATTATCTCTATAATGCCCCACTGGACATCAAACCACATTAAATGCCTTTGTTCACATTCCAGTAATTTAACTATGCAGAGATTTTGAAAAATCACTGCAATTCCCCTTTAAAATGATTCATGAGTCTGCTTTTAAGTGAGCATTGCAACTGGGATAAATATGTAGGTGGAATATATTATCATATATTCATAATATGTTCATAATATAGTGTCTATATGAGTTTACGTTATTTAGGAATATAATATAGCTTTATCATAGGCATAACTGACGATACAAACATAACAGTGCTGTGGAAGTAAAAGGTGAAATCGCTAGACAGTCATATAAACTCAAACCGTTCTCTAGAATGTTCCTGCAGGGTGTTTTTCCCCATGAGGGATGACTAAGACAGTGAGCTTGCCTGACCACATAAGGGAAGTCAAGCGGGCCTTGTGTACAGCTCACTGTCATGTCACAGCACTTGGAGCAGTTATGGAAAGCCAGCCTCTCTATTTGTTTGGCAGGAGAGACCTGGAGAGGTATGAGTGCTGGACCTGAGTGTCTACGAATGCACCTCAGGCTCTATTGCGCTACACAGAATTATGCTGGCAATATGGCTGAGTGATAGAGGTGCTGAGCTATTAAACGCTTAAAACAGCATAAATCAGCAGCTGTTCTTCGCAATGTCTTGAACAGTGTGAAGAACATTTGTGGATGGGGCTTAAAGAATAGGTCCACACTGATATTTCAAAATGTCAGTGTACTGAAATCATTAAGATGTAAACAAAGTCATTCAGAGTGGTTTGACAAGAAATCTGTTCTAAAGAAACTTACCAAGTCAGAATTGTTCACAATGGTGGTGATAGGAACAAGACGTCTGAAGAATTTAAAGCCTTTGAAAGCTTTAAGTTATTACATGAAATACGCTGCCTGATGCTGAGACACTGTTGTACGGTATTGTATAGGTACGTTTTTGGACTAAAAAATATTTTTAAATCCATTCATGGTAGAGAGGTATATGTAAGGTATTGTAAGTCAAAATAGTTTCCAAAGAAAACTTTATTTCCAGATTTACCACTTTTTTACCATCAGCATTACAAATAGATACATGTAGGTTCACTGGTGATTTTATATAGTGGATAAAATGGCTATATTTGCACTGTAAACATTGCAACTCCCAGTTGGTTATTTTCTCTACAGTCAAATATTTCACGTCAAACCACTCTGAATGACTTCTTTCACAGTTTACATTTCAGTGAGTAAACTGTATATACATTTTGAGTGAAATTCCCCTTTAAATAAAGTGTTTAAGCAGAACACTGCGCTTTTTTGATACGCGCATATTACAATAACACACTACTGAGTTCATGATTAGTTGGAATATCTGCGGTATGTTGACCTAAAACAGCGTTCACCGAACAAAGGGCCGGTGTTGCAGCAGGTTTCTATTCCAATCAATTCCAATTCCACTTGTTTAATCAGTTGGTCTCAGTCTTCAAACGTTTGGTCAGTTGTGTGCTCCAGCTTAGTTGGAATGCTGCCGCACTGGCCCTTTGCAGATAAGATTGGTGACCCCTGACCTAGTAAGATGACCTGTGCTCATCAGCAGATGATCCATTATAAATCCTGTAGACCTTCTACATGCGTATGTGTACAGTCACGGTTATCAGAATGTAGATAGCGCTACACTACTCTACAACACATATAAAAATATAAAATTGATTTCTTTCATGTGTAAGTTGTAACTAGACCCAGCTCTATTGAGCACCCTCTGCAGGCTTGTTGTATTATTCTCAGTGTTTCTAAGAATAATACAACAAGCCTGATCGATGTGATGGTCAGTTACTAATCTCAGTGTTATTGAGCTTTGCTAAAGCCTGAGTAAACTGATAAATCAATGTGATCATCAGTTATGTAGGTGATATTTTCAGGAGTAATAAGATTAGCATTAGTGCTGTGCAGGACTCGTGCTTGTGTTTCATGGCAAGTTACATACATCACTAACTGAAAATCACACAGGTGCCCACTTTATAGTCAAATTTACCAAGTTACTGGATTATGGCAAACTGTTTGTTTAGTTCATCAGACGGCAGTGGGAATTATGGGAGCAGCAGTGGACTGATGCAGGCATTGAGAGCTAAAATAATGTTGAGAATTTTGCAACTTTATTTAAATAAGTGATTTTTTAATGAAACATTACCAGAAGAATCGCATTAAGAAAACTACTGGCAGTAACAGCAAAAAGCAGTGCGAATTAAATAAAATTTCAACAGCAGAGCCCAGTGCAACCAGTGCAACTTTAGCATGGAAAGTAAAAAATAAAGAAGACATGAATTGCATTCAGAGAGTGTCCCTATCTATATCTTTATGTAGGCTATGCTGCTGCCCACTAGCTATATCTGTTCTATTCTGGATATTTCCCTTCCCTTCGGGTAATGAATAAAGGAAGACTTTGACCTCTGTTACGTTATGCTTTGTGTGCTAAAGAGAATCATTTTGAAACAGGAGCAACTCAGAAGGTAAGCAATACATGATTATATGCAACGCATAAATGTATGTCAGCAAACCAAAACTGAAGATGTTTAACCTAAGAAAATAAGCCTGTGCCCTCTAAAAATACACTATTTGTTTATGCCTGTAGGGATAAGTGCATCATGTCTTTGTATGTGTGGTAGCCTAAAGCCATATCTTTGAAATGTGCTTAGCTGTAGCATGAAATTATGTCCTACTTACAAAGTCAGGCAAAAATGACCCACATCACTTAATTCAGTGATATGAAGGCAGCGTGAAAACCTATTTTCTATATGATGAGTCAGCTGTGTCATTACTCTGATATGGATGGTCATATCCTGAGGTACCCAATGTTGGCTCTTAACCAGTACACAGTCGCTGTGTATTTACTGTGTTTTAATCAATATTAGGCCTTTATGCATAAAACCTTTGTTAGTTAGCAACAAGGTAGCTGTATAACGTGCCGAGTTGTAATATTAGCCACAGCTAACCCTGACCAAGCTTGTCAAATTGTTCAAATTAATTGCACATCCATCTGAACATATGAAGTCGCTTATCGACCATTAAGACGCAATTTCTACAAGCTAATTTTAGAAGGTCAATCAGCAATCTGTCTGTCAGGATGTCCATCAAATATCTTTCCTTCCTTTCTTGCACGATGTTTCTATGGTAGGTGGCCGTTTAATTCACACATCAAGCAATGAATTGATGGTCTCCAAAGGAGACACTAGTGTGCACTGTTAAACCTAAATGCTTGTCTAAGATTTCAATTATCATACTGTGCTAAAGTCTGAGACAACCCTTTTGCTTATTTAATTATTTATCAGTCAAAACTGCCATTAAGAACAAGATACTCATTTTTCAGCTTCAGGAAAAAAGCTAAAAACATATATTTACACTTGAAAAAAATAGTATCTTGGTGAGCGATATCGTCTTAAGTCTAGTCGATATAGCTAATAATTCTTATTTTGTGATTGTTGTAAGCTTTTTATAATATCATTTAACTTATTTCTAGACATTTTCTACTTGTTTTAAATTTTATTGAGTGAACTTCTCATTATATTTACAGATAATTTTGTTTATTTTAGGAAATATGCTTGAGTCAAGCTAAATTATCTGTCTAGAGGCTTGCGATTATTCAGTCTTAGAAGCTGGTTACAATTTCTGCTTCTCTCAATCCAAGTAGTCCCAAACATATTCAGTGATGAGGTCCGTGCTCTGGGGTGGCCAGTCTATGGATTTGAGAACACCAGCATCTTTGTTTTCTGAAAAAATAACTTATACTTAATGACTGTTTTGATTAGAAATTAAATGAAGGTCAGTCTCTGACCTTTGCGCAGTTCTGTATACTAAGTTAATGAATCATAACGCAATGTAATGCTGTAGACACAGTGTTAGTTCATAAGTAAAGAGAATGTCAATATGTAACTGGTGACAAAGTCATTATGAGTAAGCACCCTGTGTCATTCACACCAATAGAAATCCCTCCAAAAAATACTATTTGATTTTATAGAAACTTCTGAAATAGTCTCAGGACTAGTTTTACACCCTAGCTCTAAATTCAGGACCAGCTTTACACAGCATAAACAATATTTTAGGGCAGGTGGTTTTTTCAAGATGTCTCATTTTTTTGCAGCAGAAGGTACTTCACTCAATTTCCTGACCAAGAGAAAAGAACAATGGCTTCAACCACCATGACGCTCAACAATGGTCTGCAGATGCCGGTTGTGGGCTTGGGAACGTGGAAAAGTGCACCAGGACAGGTGTGTGTGTGTGTGTGTGTGTGTGTACATACAGTCTCACTATCACAAGACTACCAGAATTAGAGGTTCCAGAATCAACCATTAACAGATTAACCAGATCTAGTTACAAATTTATGTCCTGCAATGATGTCTTGAGACCATGCAAGTCTTTACTTTTTATAAGCAGAATTAAAAAAGAGAGCTTTTGGAAATGTGGCTGATTGTGGAAAATCTAACAACAGAAACATTTAACCTTTTACACATACACTTAGCGGTTGGCATTATGATATCATCATCATAAATATATATACTTTTCTAAGATTATTACATCTTTAGTAGACCAACTCATGTTTCATTACAAAGAGAGCATATTTTATCCTTGTTAATTTGATTTAGTGCAGGAAAATGGAAAAATGCACAATAAAAACCACTGTAAATCATAGGTTTTGACACAGTACATTTACATCTGCAGCATTCAGCAGAGGCTCTTATTCAGAGTGACTTCTCGGTGCTCAGTAACACAGATTAATAACAGATCATCACATTGATTTATCAGTCTACTCAGGCTTTAGCAGAGCTCAGTAACACAGATTAATAACTGATCATCACTGATTTATCAGTCTACTCAGGTTTTAGCAGAGCTCAGTAATACTGAGACTAATAACTGATCATCACATTGATTGATCAGTCTACTCAGACTTCAGCAGGAACTTCAGTGTTCGTAAAGAAGCTGTTAATTGAGATCCTCTAGAGTTGGTCTAGTCAGCTATGTTATGCGCTGATTTTAACACAGTTGATGAACAGGCATTGGTTTGTTTCTTTTTTATATTGTACTTTTTTTGTTTAGTTGGTAAGTATTCTAAAAGCATTGTCCCAATGTTTTTTTTTTTTTAGGTGAAGCAGGCTGTGCTAGCTGCACTGGACTCTGGCTACAGGCACATTGATTGTGCTGCGGCCTACAGTAATGAGCATGAGGTTGGCCAGGCCATAGCTGAGCGGGTTGGGCCAGGAAAGGTAAATTGCTGTTGTCAGTGATGTGCATTCTTGCCGGTATAGACGATTGCCAAGGTAAAGCATAGTGAATTAGACTATTTGGAAAAAAAAATACAGATTTATTTTCTTGGTTTTGGTCTATTTTAATTTTCTAATACCCATCAAAACTGCATAATTACTCTGTATTTTATGTTTTATCTCCAGCTGCTGAGACGAGAAGATGTGTTTGTGACCTCTAAGTTGTGGAACACCAAGCACCACCCTGATGATGTGGAGGCAGCTTGTAAGAAGACTTTATCTGATCTCAAGCTTAACTACCTGGACCTGTATCTCATGCACTGGCCAATGGCATTCGAGTAAGTTTCTCGAATATATTCAAATGAACGTAAGATAAATGCCCTTAAAGATTTACTGTTTCCATCACTTGGGAGTAGAAGATAAGTACTTTTTTCATATTAAAACCAATATTATGCCTCTCGTCACTAGCCTACAACTTAACATGCACTTTGGCTCTGGGCAGCTAAACTTACTTGCATTATCAACACACCAAAAACGACCAATTGTTGGCGAGAAAATCCTGTTGAACTTTCATGTGTTTATAATGTGGTCAGCATACAGCCATTGTGGCAGTGCAGTAATCGCTGTATAGTGTTATTTTGCTGTCCCTATCTGCATATTAACAAGTGCATTATTAATAAAGCACACCTTCTTACATCTCATGTTTTTTTAATTAAATTGATGCTGCTAAAGTTTCCCAGAGATGGATAATGACATGCTTTTTGGTGCAGTTTTTAATAGTAGTTAACACAACTATTACAGGCATGAAGAGCATGGGGAACGTGACACTTCATATGCTGGACTACTACTTTAATGAGGCCTAAAGTGATTGATATGTAACCTAATGACAATGCTTAAAAGGCAAGAACTACTGTGCTGGGAAACTGTAGGCACAATAGACACCGTAATGCTAGCTTTACCTACCACACAGCTGTCCCCCCTTCTACTTACATTTTCAAGTTTAACTTGAGTACATGGAACCAAGAATAAATGCTGATGTGCTTTGGAACTTCAGCTTGTGACAGTGTGAGTGCAGTTGCAGTACAACAACCCAGCTAAAGTGACTAGGTTTTACCCTAGACCAGCTAAGTTAGGTCTAGCCGTGGAGCTCTGGAAGTAGAGAAAATTCCTCTGATTGGGAAACAGGATCAGAAAATAGTAACAAATATTATTAAATAATATTAAATATGGCCTTTAAAAGCCGTTAATTTTTTTTTCCAGGTAGAATAAATTCAGCACTGTCCCTGCTGCACGTTTCCCAGTGTGATTTACCATCTGAGAAACATCTGCAGGATTTTCCATACATGAAGAATCCTGGTGGTTTCAAAAAGTTAAATTATGGAAATTGTAATTTTATAATACCAGTGACTTGGCTAGACCGATAGAAAACACTTAGGCCCAATCCCATTCACCCCTTGCCCCTACCACTTAGCCCTTAGCCCTCTGTTTTGCGCGTTCACGTCTAGGGTTAAGGTGTCCCAATTTTAGTTGAGATAGAAGGCGAAGGGGTAGGGCGAAGTGTTAGGGCTACATGGCCCTACAAACGGAGATTTTTCAGAGGCACACTCCAAACGGAGTGTTATGAAAAAAGAATAACCGGCAAGATGGCTGCGCGAGCGACCGAAGAAACCCACAAATGTGAGAATTTTCTCCGTTAAAAAATTACGATAACTATTGTATTATCTTAGCTTAATGTCGTTTCAATGTATTATGGTCGTTTTCTTCATAACAAGCACAAAAAATCGCTAATAGCATGCTAATTTCTCAGTAGCTAGCTAACTTTCCAATTCCACCTTAAATAGTCCGGCAGTATTGACGCCAGGAGCGCCAGAATGTAACTGCTGCACCATTTAAGGTGGAATGGGAAAATTCGAACAAGAAGCTAGCGAATAGATGACTTCAGCTTCGTATCAGCAAATAATTGGAGTGGGTGATAATAAATGATTGTCTTATTCCCTCTCTTTGAAAGCATTTGATAGCCTAAATGTAACTAAAGCCCAGCGGTGATGTTGCTGAACTTCTCCCTTCTCTGCTATCACTGAAGACACGCTGGGTCGCCTGCAGAGCAGTGCTAGTAGCCTGTTAATGAAGCGATGTTTTTTGTTTATTTTTTTGAGGGTTGTCCCATTTCGTAGGGCAAGATTTTAACCACTACCCCTTGTAACTCAGTTCCAAGGGGTTAGGGTGACACTCAAACAAGGGGTAGGGGTAAAAGAAGATATGGGATTGGGCCTTAATCTTTTACTAAGTGAGCAGTGTAATATGTGCGGATAGTCATGGCTTTAGAAATCGCTTGCAGTCTGAAGTTTCTCCAGTAGGGAGTGCTATTAGGACGCAAGTCGCCAAGAAGCTACACTAGAAGGAACTCTCTATCGCATGTTTACAGTAACTTTGATTAAAACCACAGGTGAATACTCAGCATTATATTACTGAATATGTGATTTTATAATGACTTTCATTAAATGAGCTGATGTTTAAAAAAAGCATAGAAACTATGAGAATATATATATATATATATATATATATATATATATATATTACTTGCCATTAAAGTATTAGATACCAACCAGGCATTTAAGACATGCCCACTCATTACCATATACGTGGAAAATGTAAATGGGAAAAGTAAAAAGTTGAAAAATAAATATCCAGTAAATGATAAATAATTGAATAATGCAGAGTAATTTTTTTTATTTATTTTATCGACTGTTTGCACATTTTAGGAAATATTTTTAAAAATTAAATTTTCACTCACTGTATCTTCATTCGTCTCTGTATTCAGTCCTACTTTATTATTACATTTTGTTATTATTTATCTTCATTATTTTTGGGTTTCCACAGTTCAAACCCTAAAATTAAACAATTTGTTAAAATATATCCTGATTCCTGGGTGAGCTATAGGAACGTTCATTTTTAGATCAGGAAATTCTTATGTGTCTTCTTTGAGGCCTGTTGTGTCTCTCCAACTCTTTCAATAGGCTGCAGTGCCTCTACTGGCACTACTTGTTTGCTAAGAGATTTACTCTACAATTTCATCCTTAAAGCCATAAATGTTGTGCAATAACGTGGAGGCTCCTGTCCTCTGTTGCTTTCAGAAGAGGAGCTGAGTTAATGCCCAGGAGAGCTGATGGCACTATCCGCTATGCAGATACCCATTACAGGGACACATGGGCAGTGATGGAGAAACTGGTGGACCAGGGGCTGGTCAGAGCCATCGGCCTGTCTAATTTTAACGCCAGACAGATTGATGACATTCTCAGCTTTGGAAAGCACAGACCAGTGGTTAACCAGGTATTGTTAATACAGTCTAGCTTTGAGCATGAGAGTGGCTGGGCTGAGGGCATGTGCATCTTGATGGAAATGAAGTCACTGCAGTTTCATTCATTACTTTCAAACAGGACGCACCTGCAAACATTTACAACAAATATGTCCTCTAAATCTGAATACAGAAACCAGTGGGGTTTGCCTTAGATCCATCTTTTTTTGTAACAAACTGAAGGCATCCACTTGTAAACTTTCTTTGAGCCATAGTTTCCTCTAAAAACTGATTAACTTTTTATACTTAATTTCACCATGTTTAGCCAACAACATCCAAATAGCTAGATGGCTGGTTACATCTCTCCCTTTTAAGCATGATCAGTTCTATTGTAGTTAAAGGGACTGCAGATCTACTGCCCTGAACAGTTTAGCTCCGGTCCTTATCAAACACACCTGATCCAGGTAATAAAGGCCTTCAAGAGCATCTGAGTATTAGAGCCAGGTGTGTTGGATCTGCACTGTCCAGGATGGTATATCTCAGGTCCAGGACTCAGCACCGCTGCACTAGAGTGAGGTTTTCCAGTTTAAAGATTAGGAAAGCTCCTTTCTTATGACTGATCTTGAAGGTGGGTGGAAATTTAGAAAAAATGCAACTGCTTTTGGGGTGGATGGACTTGCACGTGCATTTTGTGCTGAATAAAGATAGAATCCTTGTTTCTTTACGACTTTGTTCGAGGACCGAGGTATGAGTTTATTGATTAGACTACAGATCAGTAGCTAGGCTAGCAGCCAGGATTCTTGACAACACATGGATTCCCAATGCCTGTGTGATGTATTTGCATAATGCATGCTGGGTACTGTAGTGAGAGAACACTGACAAACTTTTTGAAAATTTAAAGAAATTGTGAATTCTGTCAAACCAATGAGGCTCAGGGATGCTACGCTGTGCTACAGAGCACTGCATAAACAAGACAAATAACCTACCAAACTCTAGTTGTAGGCCAGAAGGTCCATTTAAGAAAGTTATATTCAGACACTGAAGTCCACCTAAGCCAGGGCTTTGTTAAAGAAACAGTTACCTGAGCACAGTTTCCCACTTCTCCCCCTCTGCCCATCCAAAACTGTTAATATTTTTCCCCTCTTTCAAAGGTGGAATGCCATCCGTACCTAACCCAGTCTCAGCTGCTGTCTCACTGTCAGAGTCGGGGGCTGGTCCTGACGGCTTACAGTCCGCTGGGTTCTCCTGACCGGCCCTGGGCTTCTCCCGGCGAACCACTGCTACTGGATGACCCAAGAGTGGTGGCTATGGCCGACCGCTACAAGAAGACACCAGCCCAGATTATCATCAGGTGAAAGGAAGTTTGCAAAACATTAACCTTTATATGTTTTGATGAAAACAATATCAAACATAAAAATACTGGTGACAATATTTATGACACTCATCAGCTTTTTTAAATCAAAGAGATTAATGTAACATGTATACATTGCTAAAGCTTCAAAACAACCTGTACACTCTCCAGTCCATATATGGAAACCGAGCTGAAAAAACAGTCCAGTTTGAATTCGTTTCTTTGATGTCATCAAAAATCAAAACACTGACATTTACATATATCTGCATATTCTGACTACAGCAGTTTAGCCCCACCCATTCACCCTGAAGTTGTCAGCAGTGTTTCACCACTGAGTGCTTTTTGAACGAGACGCCATACAGCCAATCAGGACAGGTCTCATTTACATATATGTACACATCTAATGTATAAAAAGAGGTGGGAAAATTGTCATTTTAGCAGAAATACAGACAAAAGCAGCAGAACAAATTACTCTGTTTACCTTTCTAACCTGCAAACAAAGTAAGACTCTCCAACAGTGCTGCTAAGACTGTTCAGCGTCATCAGGTTTTCATATTTACGTAGTTTTATAAAAACATGCTAAGCTGTTTTTATGTTGTCTAGATGGCACGTGCAGAGAGGCGTCACCTGCATCCCTAAAAGCGTCACTCCATCCAGGATTAAACAGAACATTGAGGTGAGCGATGGACTAAATACGGTGATGATAGTTTGGAGGATCTTTTTATTACAGTAATAGGATTATTGTTTATACATGATTCCTCACATTATACGTCAAAACCGCCTCTCAAAACTGTAAACACAAATCACCTTCATTTCCTGCCGGTCAGAATTCCATTTCCGTTTGGTTCAGTCATCTCGCCCCCTTGTGGTCATTGACGGTATTTCATCTCTGCTGCCGACTTTCTCTCTTGCCTGCAGAGACAGATGGCTTTGTTTTTTTTTTTTATTACGAAATTCATATATTTAGTAAATTTGATCAGAAATGGAGATGTTAGTGTTCATTCAACATTTGCTTTTTAGACATCGGTGTGCTTCTTTGGTGTTAAACCTAACTTGGGCATGTATGAACAAATATCACAAAGGGTCAGGCATATATTTGTGCACATATATTTAAGTATCAGATATTGAACATACATGCATAATTAATGCATATTAATCATAGCCCACATAAATGTCTGATGCATGGTTGTATACATACCAATACGGTTTTAATTGTTACTATGTTTGCCCTTAAATATTACATTATTTTAATGTATCAGCAACAATATGTCCATTATTTTAATGCTTTAATGCTTTTAGTGCATAGCATATAATGTGCATCTATTTAGAGTTTAGTTATGTAGTGAGTTCATTTCATTAGCAAGTGTGTGGAAGAAACAAAGATGCATAAAAACTTTTTATTATATAACATGTAGAGTAATATATGCCTTCCATATATGAATAATGTTGTCTATCATGTATTATTATAAATATGCCCCATATCTGAAAATTTCAACTTCAAATAAGTTGGCATATATGTCCATATGTGACAAAAATAAGCTGGCAGTGTTGGGCAGAATAGTTTGAAAATGTAGTGATGACTGAACACACTGTCCTAAATGTATTCAATAATGTATTCTACTACGATATATAAATAATGACATATTCAGAATACATCTAGAATACATATTGATAAGGCAGATGAGGAAAACTCTGCTGTTGTAATTTTATTTAACTTGCATTGTTTTTCACTGTTACTGCTGACAGTTTTCTTTTGTGTAATTCTTCTGTTAATATGGCTCATAAAAAATCACTTATTTAAATGAAGTTACAAAATTCTCAACATTATTTTAGCTGTCATTGCCTGCTTCAGTCCACTGGTGCTCCTATAATCCCACTACTGTCTGATGAACCAGCAAACCCACATCCTAATAACAAAGCCTTGCAAACTTGACTATAAAGTGGGTAGCTGTGTGATTTTCAGTTAATGATATGTAGGTAACTTACGTCACAAAACACATGCACGAATCCAGTACAACACCGATGCTGAGCTTCTTACTCATGAAGTTCTGTCATGTTTTAAAAACGTTTAGTAATGCTGAGATTAATAACTGATCATCACATTGGTTTATCAGTCTACTCAGGCTTTAGCTGAAGCTTCACACACTGCGCTGATTGTAAAGTAGTTAATAAACAAGCATTAATGGTGTTTCTTTTAAAGATGGTATATATTTTTTCAATATAGTTTGTAGGTAATCTAAACGTATTCTTAAAATGTAAAAAGTAACTGTATTCTAATTACTGCCTTTATAAAATGTAACCTGGACAGAATACGGATACTTTGTTTCTGTATTCTGATATGTACTCCCAATATTTGTATTATGATAAATCCCAACCCTGTAAGACCTTGTAAGTCCATATATGCTAAAATATGTCATATATTTAAAACCCATGTATTGCCATATTTCAGATTTCTGTATAGAGTATCTTAACTTTCTTTAACATATCTGAAAAAAGGGAACTTACTTTAGGTCTGAAAATGCAGAGTTAGTGCCAGAGATGTTTGGGTGGTGGGGAGGCAGGGTAGGGGTGTTGCTTGGCTACAGGTTGAGGGGGGATAGCCAGGACACATTATGTCCTAGAGA
Organism: Colossoma macropomum; assembly: GCF_904425465.1. NCBI lineage: Eukaryota > Metazoa > Chordata > Actinopteri > Characiformes > Serrasalmidae > Colossoma > Colossoma macropomum. The sequence goes on along the minus strand of NW_023494806.1, from coordinate 26,744,778 downwards.
CATCACTATAGTAAGGGTTGACTACCAACTGGCCTCCCACATTGCAGCTACCATAACCTGACACAAAACACTGAAATTTTAAAGCTAAAAATGTAAACAAACAAACAAAAACATTTAAAACACTATAACTGTGCAAGTTTAAACCTGCACTAGAAACTAGCACAGCTCAGTCACACGAGGATGCGAGATACTCAGCACCTTTGGGTTCATGCTATTATAAGAGCGAGATTCTTTTTTTAACGTTTTCATTGGTGTCATTGGTGGACAATTATTTTTTCTTTAGTGGTCAGAAATCTAGGGGTTTCTAGTTCCATAGTGAGGTGGCCTAGGCATCCCCAGCCCCCCCACCCATAGCAACATCATTGGTTCTCAATCCTGTTCATGGAGGCCCTCTGCTCTGAACCTTTTAGGCACTGTCCTAAAAGGCACCCTAGGTCTTGCAGTTCGCCTCCACACTTTGGTGACATTAACAGCATATGAAATGTAGACGGCATGCATTTGGGACAGACTCATGCATGGCACACATTATACGTGTACTTTTCCCACTAAAGGTAAATCAGTCGTAATCGATATTTTTTTCAATAAACTCATCTGCTGATCTACATTCACTCAGTATAGATTACAAGCATAATGCAGCTCAAAGACAAGGTAAATTAATAAACAAATGCATTTTAACTCACCAGAGTATCTTCTTTTCCATCATGTTAGTCGGGCAGCTGTACAGAAACCCCTCCACTCTGACTGATGCTAGCTTTTATCTCAAAGGATTTTGAGTAGCATGCCACCACAGAGTTGCCGAAGGCCACACAAAGGGAGCATAGAGGGGGCTCGTGAGCCCCTTTGAACAGCAAAAGAAAGAGAAATGGAACACCCTATGGCCGATCCCAGTCCTGGCAACCCTGTGCTTTGCACCTTTTTGTGTTTTTCTTTCTCCACACACCTGACCCAACCCACGAGGAGCTGGTTTAGTTAATGAGTTGAATCAGGTAAGCTAGATGATATAAGGCACAAAAATGTGCATAGTGGGGGGGTTGCTACCCCAAGTGTGTCCAATCTTATCCAGAAAGGGCTGATGTGGCTGCAGGTCTTTATTCTAAAGAAGATGGAGCATTCTTGATTTTACTTGTTTAATCAGTCGCTCTCAGTTTTCAAATAACATCATGTGAGCTTGTGAGGTCCTGTTTTGTTGGAATGAAAATCTGCAGCCACAGTGGCCCTTTGTGGATAAAACTGGACACCCCTGTCCTGCTCTGTGTCCTTGTGGGCATGCGCAAATGAGGACCACAGGCCTGCAAGTGCACCAGAGGGGGGTGTTAATGTTATCCCTCCTCTAACACACCTGATCCAACTTACGAGCTCATTAACAGCCTTCCTGAGTTGAAGTGAGTGTGTTAGAGCAGGAAAAACACTAAAATGTGGAGGACAGCGGTGGCTACCTTAGGGTCAGAGTATGAGCTCACACTGACAAAGATACAGTTATATGCAAAAGTTTGGTTGGCATTTTGTTTATTTTCTAAGTGAAAATAAGTTAACACATCCTCTACCCCCTTAAAATCCCAGGCTTATTACATATTAAGACTTATTATTCAGTAACTACAGGAACTTCAATGCAAACTGGCTGAGCTACTCTTAAGAAGTGTGTAATAAAACTTTGGGCCCATTGGTAAGCCATGGCCATTCAAGGGGTTAATGCACAATTACGGTTTATTTGCTGAATTTAACATATTTGGAGGAAAATAAGCATTGAATGTGGCCTGTGCAATTACACTCACACACACACATCATCTAAACCGCTTATCCTTCTGGGTCACGGTGGGGTGCTGGAGCCTATCCCAGCTGTCATCGGGCGGAAGGCAGGAGTGTGCAATTACAATATATTGTAATTGCTCAGACCTGTCCAGGGTGTATCATGCCTTCTGCCCAATGATAGCTGGGATAGGCTCCAGCACCCCACCGCGACCCAGAAGGATAAGCAGTTTAGTGTGTGTGTGTGTGTGTGTGTGTGTAATTGCTCAGATATGTTAAACCAAGCAGAAATTAGAAATTGTGCACTGAAATGATCAGAAAAACACCCCATTTATTTTGGTTCATTGTAGAGGATGTCTTAACTTTTCACTTAAAAATATAACAAAACATGCAGTTTGACCAGGGATGTTCAAACATTTGCATATGACTGTATAACAGTACTCCAGAGCCTGTCATTTTCAAGAGGGCTGAATCCTTTCATGCGTTCTGAATACATTATATAAACAGGCCTTCAGCTCTGAGTTATGAGTAGTGTTATCAGAAGTCTAGCTTATCATTGCCCTCTGTATTGTATACATTTATGCCTTGTTACTGCTTATTGGCTGAATCAGTGTGTCTGCATTCTCTATGATGGGTTATGATTATGAGAAAACTATTTTGAATGCTCCAAGCATATTCCATTGCAATCCATCTGTAACGGAATATGCTCACACTTTAAAAGTATATTTTTTTATATATATATATATAATTTATATTCCTGTGTGTTGGGTTATACTATTAATATACTATTAATTGCAAGTAGCACTTCTTTCCTTCCTCCAACCCAGGTGTTCAATTTTAAGTTATCTGATGAAGACATGAAGCAAATTGAGTCCTTTAACAGGAATGAGCGACTCATCATTCCAACTATAGAGGTGAGTTTTGTATCATTTTTAGTTAAATATGAATGCTAAAAAAGATTCTGGGCACCAAATGTAAACAGTGACACTGTTCTCTCTACAGAAGGATGGACAGAAGGTATGGAGAGATGCCAGCCATCCTCATTTTCCTTTTCATGATGTGTACTGATTAAAGCCAGACCTCTTGAAACATTACTGCGCAACAGCCCACACAATAACAGGATTTTCAGATCATGTCCATCATCTATTTTAGCCCTTCTCTCACTGAAAAGAACTGTTGATAAACTCCTGTGGACAGTGCACTATTCTAAGGCAAGAACACAAAGACATGTATATTATGATTCTGTCCATGGATGATCACCACGATGGATTACAGGGGGGAGATAACAAAATGAAACTTTGATTACAGACTGATTTACAAGGGAAGATGTGAGTTTAAAAGACTGTAGTAACTACTGTGATGGTTAAAATAAATGAATAAATAAATAAATAAATAAATAAATAAATAAAGCTGTTTAACAAAAACTACATTCTGTTCAAAGGTTATTAGAGCTACATCATTGGTTTGACTGACCAGGGCCAACTGTGCATCTTATTAACAAATAAAAGTGAGACTTTTCACACTACAATACTTAATGACCATTTTTTTCCTGAGGTTTGATAAGCTAGAAGCATCAAAATGCATCAAAAAGCTAATCAACAACTACGAGTACAATGATTTTAATTGTTTCATGTACTGTGCTACAGTAAAACCTACTCATACACATCTAATTATGCTTTTTTTTAAATGAAAACATGCAGTTGGTCGCTGTTTAAAGTACTGACGATATTCACGATATCCTCAAAAGAGCATATCGTAACGTAATTTATCATAATTACGATAACACATCACCGCATTGCCCACTCTTTCTTTAGATAACACATTTTGAAATCTGTTACAACCCACCCAACCAATAGCTTAACAAGGCTAGAACATAAACTAGAGATCTGACAGACACAGTTAAAGTTGGGCCCATTTTGTGAACTTTATTTTAACATTTTTCAAACTTGTAATACATTATATGCTACATTCATAAAAAATGAAGTCATTAGCATTTTTTTTCCTTTTTTTTTTTATTCTTTCAACAGGCTAGCATTAAATCCCGCCACTAAAGCTGCTTGTAGAGGTTGTGAAAAGTTAAGAATGAAGCCACTCTACCGTGTATTTATTCACTTAAACGCACCCCCACCCACATTACGTTAAGATCAAGGTTCTGCAGTAATCACAAACCAGAGCAAAATACAAGCAGCTACATGCTTTTCTCCAACAATGGGGGGGAAGAGAGGAGGAAAAGAGGATAATAATAATAATAATAAAAAAACGGAAAAAGAAAGAAAAAAAAAGAAAAAAAAACCATCAAAGAAGCACAGAGTCCTAAAAATGTGGAATTTTCATCGGTTGGTTTTCTGTTTTGTACATGGTGGCCTGTATTTGGGTAGATCAGCCATGTGGTCACATTTAACCATAGAGGTCATCATCGTTGTCCTCATTGAAGATGGTCCCTCCACTGCCGCCAGCAGAGCCCTGGCTTGGTCCACTTCCTCCCTGGTTACTGGAGGGGAATCTAGAACAGGAGATTTCATAATTAATAAGCAACCAAAGAAAATGCCTTATAGTCACAATTTAGCAACAGCAGTTGCTGTGCCATATTACTTAAATTCCAGAGTCCTTAAAAAGTATCAATAAGATGTTTAAACAAACAAACAAACAACTTTTCTTAGTCTTTACCTGAAGCTGCCAAAGCCTCTGCTTTGCTGCAGGGTCTGTGCGAACATCTCGTATTTGCGGATGTCGTTATCGCTGACGGAGCGGCGGGCGAAGCGCATAGCTTCTTCAAAGTGGTCCTTCCTGATCTCAGGAACGGGGTCATCCTCCTCCACCTCCTGAATATAAAGAAGAAAACTGAAGGATCAGCCATTGATATCTGCTGGATCGAACAAGTCCTCTACAATTACTATTTACGATAAGAGTTCTGAAAACAAACAAACAAACAAACCATTGCTGAGGGGTTGGTCTGTCTCTCACGTTCCCTCCTGATCTCATTCTCAATGGACTCACGGATGGCCAGCTTACAGGCTCTCTGGCAAATCTCTGTCAAATCAGCACCGGAGAACCCATTGGTCATCTTGGCCAGGAAGTCCAGGTCCACGTCCTTGAGTGACAGAAAGCAAAGTTACTAACGCACACTTCTTCCAGTACACATGCAAAATGTCAATATTGCTTCCCAAACAACCCCAATGGCCCAACAAAAACAGAGCCAAATTCTTTGCGTCTGAATTTCTACAATGCTTTAAATGACAGCCCCCCCCCCTAATTTTTCATCCCATCTTAAATGGAACAACAGTTACATTCTGTACCTGTACAGCAGCCTGAATGTAGCTGCTTCCCATTTCCAGTGGAATGGGACATGCAAATAAGCCAACTTCAGCTTGTCAAATTTCTCAAGTCATTTGTCTAATGTATGTCAGACACACTCGTCCTCTGATCATCAGACACTGCTGATATTTTGAAAATATTACAGGTCACCCATGCTATTAGTAACAGCTAGACCAGTGTCTGTTGCGCAGACAAAGCCCTAACACTAAGACTGCAGAGTCATCTGATGTAGCTGACCAAGTAAGCTGCTGCCACTAAGCTAATCCCAAAAGACTGGCCATTCCTTGCGTCTCCTGCTTTGAAAACAAAGTGAACTACTTCATATACAATGGACCAGACAGTGGGAAATGCTCAAGGGCAAACATCCATGACTCAGCCACTCAGCTAAACAGGCTAGCTGTAGTGTTTTTTTACTGTTTGTATATCATGTTATTAATACTTATTTGTAGCATACAGGTATAACGGTTATGACAAAACTCAAATATCCGAGGAAGGATACAAACCGGTGTACCACCCACTACTAACTTCTAGTCAAATTTACCTTGGCAATGGGGGACTTCCTGAGGTTAGCCTTAAGAATGGCCATGCGAGACTTCTCATCGGGCAGTGGGATGTAGATGAGCTGGTCCAAACGACCGGGCCTGAGGATGGCAGGGTCAATAATGTCTGGTCTGTTGGTGGCTCCGATGATGAAGACGTTCTTCTTGCTGGACATGCCATCCATTTCGGTCAGGATCTGGTTAATGACACGGTCAGCGGCTCCACCACCATCACCCACACTTCCACCACGGGCCTTTGCAATGGAGTCCAACTCATCAAAGAAGAGCACACAGGGGGCAGCTTGACGGGCCTGCAGAATAAAGAATCAGCCATGTTCATCATACAGTATAAATTCTATTTTCACCTTCAAATAATCGAAACTTCTTAAAAGGAAATTACACGGTTTTTAACTTCTGCATTATTTAAATGTTGAGGTGTTAAATCATTCAAAGTGACTAAACTTTATAACAGTAGTTATTATAGGAACCATGTGTTGTACCATCTACAATGCAAATATTGCCATTTTATTTATCATCCAAAACGACCAGAAAACCTACAGGTACAAGTTTTTAATGTGTCATGTTGACGACTATTGTAAAGCAATGTATTTTCTTTCTATTTTGTGTAATGTTCGGTGAGGTAGCTTTTAAAGACACTGAATGCTTCAGATGTCTGGTTTTCATCACCACCACATATACAATTGTGACTTAAGTGTCTCCAGAATGAAGCAGCTGACATCAAAACATTCAGCATAACTCAGTTTACATCTTATCAACTGAATTATGCAGAAAGTTTGCTATTCTCCTGGCATTCTCCTTCTGTGTATATTAAAAAGGTGAAGGAGGCTAAGGGGTGTTAAGGGATTAGATTTTGAAGTGTTTAGATTTTCAGGTCTCTCTTACCTTATCAAAGATCTCACGGACATTGGCCTCAGACTCCCCAAACCACATGGTGAGCAGTTCAGGTCCTTTGATAGAAATGAAGTTGGCCTGGCACTCATTGGCAATAGCTTTAGCCAGGAGAGTTTTACCACAACCAGGTGGTCCATAGAATAACACACCCTTGGATGGGGTCATACCAAACTTAAGGAATTTGTCTGGATGTTCCACTGGGTACTACAAGGAAGAGGAGAAAGAAAGTGCACATCAAGACAAACCAGAACATCAAAGATCCCAAGAATCTAAAAGGATAACAAGAGAAGAGGATAAGCTGGTTACCTGCACAAGCTCCTGAAGTTCTCTCTTGACATCATCAAGGCCTCCGATGTCCTCCCAGGTGATATTGGGCACCTCAACCACTGTCTCACGAAGAGCAGATGGGTTGCTCTGGCTCAGGGCCCACTGCGAAGCAGAACAAAAGAATTACTTACTGGCAACATGCATAACTACACTGAACCATAAGCTCCAACTTCCATCTAAGTTCTTGTTTTCTCTGAAAAGGGAACTTACAGTACATGACTTTCATTGTACTGAATTACACATTCAGAAGTTAAGCTAACATTCATACCCTGAAGTCATCCATGGTGACAGCCAGAGAGTTCATGACTTCTGCATCAATTGTCTCATCCTCCAAGTCGATGAGGTCCATCTTCTTGCGGATGGCCTGCAGTGCAGCCTCTGAGCACAGGGCAGCGAGATCAGCGCCCACATGGCCATGAGTCTCGTTGGCAACCTGAAATGTCAAACATCATTGATCAGCAAGGAGAGTTTAAACTATTCAAGCGTTGGTACTGTAACATATACAGCGCTAATGAACAAACGACTCAAGCTGGCAGTGAAGGACACGCTGCTCACAGAGAAGCGCTACTGACTCTCAAGGCCGGACACAAAGTCACTGGTCACTTTAAACATATGGCATAGCAGTGGCATATTCCCCACAAGGAATACATTGATTTTAAACACACACAATCACAACTGCTTCCCCAATACAGGGTGGAGAAATATAGGCTAACAAACAGGAGCACTGCTACCACAGTCCCTATATGCGGACTTGACTGTTTGACTGAGTAGAATTGCAAGGTGTAAACGTGTACATCACATGAACTACTGTGTACATCACCGCCTGCTTTCAGTTTCACAGCACAGTGTTAGCAGTGCTGCTCAGATTCTCTTTGCTCAGTAATCGGCACAAAAAAAAAAAAAAGTTATTTTGAATGAAACAGCTTTATTCGAAATTGGTCATGGACAGAGCTGTCTGTAGGAGCTGCATTTCATGAAGCATGGACCAAGTATTTTCGTACAGTGCGTGTACATAAATCATAGGCTTTGTCCACACTATTCAAACGTACAGCGCAAGTTAACAAAGAAAAGATTTCCAAAAATCACAGTGTATGTCTGGCCGTAGAGGACATTCAGCTACAGCTCAACCAGCCAAACAAAACAAAATACTTCAGACATAAAACTCTACAAGTGAGCTCCTCAGATGCATCAGCCTGTGATTCCTGCTGTCACTGTGCTACAGAGACTGTTGTTGAAAGAGACAGTAGCAAAACTATGAAACAGTTAACCTACAGCTGAACAGAAGTGCTTTTCTGACATGGAACAAAACTCACTCTTCTCAACTGCAGCACTACTCGTTCAAAGGTATCTAAAGTAGTCAGCATTGCTAGCTAATGCACATCATTTAAAAACAGCTAGATTTTAGTGCTTTGATGGTAATTCTTTATTGTATTGGCAAGTATTATTAAAAAAAAATAAAAAAGAAAAACTCCTTAAAAAAAGTTTTATAAATGTTTTATTCCATCTCCTTCAAAAACAAGCCTCATTCTAAAATGCCCTCCCCAACTTGGCCTTATGATTACCCTCTTGGGGGAATAACTGATGCCTTATTAAGGGCCAAGTGAAGTTAACCCTAGTGAGGCAAAGGGATTGAGCCAGCATGTGTGTTGACTTCAGAAACAAGTCACTTCAAACCAATGGAATTCCCCCCCTTACATTCACAATACTCAAAAAATGTTCTGCATTACAAAGGTTACATAACTACCTAATTAACTCACTGAGGCAAATTTAGCAAAGACGAAGTGAATCTGATTAGAAAATCCATTCCTCGCTGTCCCCTCCTCTATGTGCGCTCCGAGTGCCCACTTTTAAAACCCAGGTGCTACACAATTTTGAGTGAAAGCAAAGTTGGCAGGGGCATGGTTTTTTGAGGTATTGAAACTGGGCTTTACTAAAACCCACTCATCTTTTTTTTTCAAAATTAAAAGTGCATAAATGAAAATTATGCTTACAGCTGCCTATAACGGAACTGCAGAAATGACCAACACCAACAACACTTCTTACACAAAAGGGGGGCATTTCTTTAAACAGCTGGATTCACCAAAAATGTATCAAAGAAATATTCAAGTATTTATTTCAAAGGCTCAACAAAAACAAAGCAATGACATTTCAAGGGATGTGAAGAAATGCCATCCTCCTCCTCCATGCCAACCTCTTAACCTGTTTGACAACATAACTTGCCAGGCATGCAATAAACCTACCAATGAGTGTTTACCCTAGCAAACACAAAGACAAAGACAACAAACCTGCTCCAGGTCCACATCGTCAGCCAGCTTCATGTTCTTGGTGTGGATCTGCAGGATCTCCAGTCTTCCTGTCGCATCAGGAATGCCAATGTCCACCTCTCTATCAAAGCGTCCTGTAAGAAGAGTGAATAAGTAATTATTGTAATGTGACTGACCAGAGCACAAGAAAGTAAATTTCAAGACGGCATGAAATCCATGAGCCCAGTCTAGTTCAAAGCCTTTACAACACAGGGCAGGCTTGATACTCCAAGCTTACACTGTACTTGCCAGCATTGAAGAATGAACAGTTTGTTCATACTGAACTCCTTAGGACATTTCCTTCCACTTATAATGTTACAAGTCATTTCTCAAAAGAAATCGATGAACAAAGTACAATAATACAGTGCAAGAGAGAATTTCAGCATCTTTAGGTGAGAATAAAGTTACTAAAGACATTCATCTGGGGCTCGTTACTGTGACACTGTCAGTATTTGTAGAACACTTAAGTATCTTGATATAATATTTTGCTATTTCGCCCACCTCTACATTTATCTATTCTAGACTTTGCCTCCATGGGTTACTGAGTGACTCCAAGCTGCTGTTGAGCCTATATTCCAGTAATCAAATTTAAGACCCCTATCTTTCACCACAAAAATTCAATTCAGGACGTCATCAACAATCTACAACAGAAAGCCATAATAAAATGTTCAATAATGACCCAACACTTCATACAGCAATCAATACTGAGATATTAGAAATATACTGTTGGATATGAAATTGACTACATTTCAAAAAAAGTGTATACCTAATTACTAGTCTAACTGTCTGATGACTTAAGATGGCCATTTACCAGTAATGCAGTTTGTGAGAACTGACATTCTGCCACAGCGTTTGAGCCTCAAGTGTGAAAAACACAGTACTGGTGTGTGTATAATTTTTTTTTTTTTTCCTGTACAGAGTTGTAAGTGCAGCAAAATACATGAAATGCATAGATTTTAGCACAGTAATCCTGTGTTGCTTAACTTTCTGCTCCGCCAGAGTACAACAATACAATAAATCTGTCTGAAATGATATAATTGTGATATTGTGCATCTCCACCATAGACTTCACCACTTAGTCAAAATCAAAATTTAGAAGACGTTTCAAGTATTACTTAAAACCTATTCAACCTTTTTTAGTGCAGTATGTCTGTTGCATTAAATACTTTAATTCACTGTGTGTCAGTGTAAGAATATAACAAGGAATTTACTCTTTTTATACAGATGAAAACTGGTTGCTGATTTAACAGCTGTTCACAGATGTGCAGATATTTAGAATCTTATGACTGCCATTAAAAATGTTCTCCTCATGTTTTACAGGTATTCAGTGTAGAAATGACCAAAGTCTCAATTCAACACTAAAATTTAAATGTTTAATTTCTGTTTTCTCTAAAGCAGTTCTGGTACAGAATTAGTAGTAGTAGTAGTATTAGAAAAGAATGCAATAGCCTATGGAAATACCTTAGCAAGGTAATACAGTGGCCCTGAAAATTCAATCTGCAAACAGTGCTACCAAATATTCAGCTTTAGAATATTTCTAGCCTAGGGTTTATTGGTTTAGCATCAACTGGTTAGTCACTGAGGCATTAAACGATACACAAAAATAAAGACTTGAAGTCAAAACTTTCATTACGTTAAGAAGACAATGAAAAATTAAGTGCACCCTGGTTACATTCAATGGGCCTCAGTCACCAACCATTCTTAAGAAAAAACCCACTTATGCAGTTTTTATGAAGATTGACATTCACCAATGTTTTCCTTTTGGGATTTGTCTTGAGTAAGAAGAGAATCTACACACACCCACATCCACACTCAAGAGCACAAAGGTGCGAATACTTCTGCAGTTTAAGAACACATGAATTTGACAGACATTTTCTTGTGGCATTTCTGAAGAACAATTTAAAATAAAAAACACAACAAAAAAAATTAAACCCTTAAGAAGATATTGGTAAACGAGGCCCAGTGTGTTCGGCAATCAAGAAAAACTGAAAACTGCAGTCTGATATCAGTAATGTTGTACTGTCCCTTAAAGTTTGACTGGATTATTGAAATGTTCCTCCTTACTCGATTATAAATGGTCATCAAAAAACACAAATTTAAATGTCTACACGTTTCAAAACTGAGGTGCAGCAAGCTCACCAAATCGCCTGAGAGCTGGGTCAATGCTGTTGGGTCTGTTGGTGGCTGCCATGACGATTACGTGAGCCCTCTGCTTCAGGCCGTCCATCAGGGTGAGCAGCTGAGACACGATGCGCCTCTCCACTTCACCGTGTGTCTGTTGAGGTAGAAACAGATCAGCTTACTGCACCACAGGAACTCATTCCAGAATACATTACAGAAGACACACCAAAGTCTTTACAATAATCCACATCAAAGAGAACGAAACCGGACCACTAGAAGCAAATGTTCAATATTCAGACTAAATGTTAATTTGTTTATCCATGTTCCAGTGGTGGAATTAAGAAAAAAAAAAAGTATAATCACCCAAAGATAATGTAAAAGTAATACATACCCACAAACACTGCAATGATTAAGATGTGAATTGTTTCTCACCTTCTCTCTCTTGGGTGCAATAGCATCCAGTTCATCAATAAAGATGATGGCAGGGGCGTTCTTCTCAGCTTCTTCAAAAGCTTTACGCAGGTTGCTCTCAGACTCTCCAGCCAGTTTACTCATGATTTCAGGACCTGTGGAATTGAGAACATGCATCAATAATATTTCTACAACTACAAGTTCCCAAGCAGTACTACTGGGGGGAAGGAAAAAAAAATAATAAAAAAAAGTCAACATTCATAAAACAAATAAACCTTAAACTACAGATTATAAATATATATGTTTGCCTCACCGTTGATTAGGAAAAAGAATGCTCCAGTTTCATTTGCAACAGCACGAGCAATGAGAGTTTTTCCAGTTCCAGGGGGTCCGTACAGCAGAATGCCACGGGGAGGCTTAACAGTAAAGCAAGGTTACACCATTAGTATCTCTTAACAAGCCTGTAATTTTGTGCTCCACGTCTTCCAATGAGCAAGTCTTACCTTCACTCCGATGGCTTTAAAGAGTGCTGGGTGCCTGAGTGGGAGCTCCACCATCTCTTTGATCTGAGCCAGCTGCTTCCTGACACCTCCAATGTCATCATAGCCCACCTCGTTGAGCGATTCCTCCTCATCCTGGCAACAGGAATCACATTTGGGTTACATGAGAACAAAACAGAGCTGCATAGTATATATAGTGCTGCAGCATTATATGCTTATCACTGAATGTTTTGTTCATCTTGACCAATTACAAATGTTTCTATGGTAGTTTAGATTATTCAGAGCATTCAGATGATCCAAGAAACAAATAATTTCAGTTCAAAAACAACACAAGCCGATCTTTAAGCACATCACGCTAAGGGCTCACCAATGTGTAGCAATGTAGCTGTGGTTGTTGGTCTATATCACCCAGTCCTAGTACAAAGGAATACTCAGAATCTCTCGATTCAAAGACTTAAATTTCAACAGGAACCATGTAACTTAATACCACTACAAAAGACACATAATACCACTTTTGACATCAAATACAGAGCTCAATGTTGTGACAAAATACATTCTCATTGGTGCAATGAGATCTGCACACACTTACCAAGATGTTTTATGATAAATGTAAATAATTAGGATTATCATTCAGCTTGAAAGTGAACCGAAGGAGGGTGCAATAAGCAAAACAGACCTGCCACAAATTAAGCATGCTGCTAAAAATGCTGGTGTTTGGGAGCAGTTTTTAGGGGTCAGTAGCACTAAAACAATATATCTGAAGCAAACACCTACAAGAACTAGTAAAGAGTGGTAAATAACTAGATTATAAAACTATTAATAGCGCATCATTATATTCCAGTCACTTCATCCATGTTTTAGTTTCTGGTCATGCAATGATAAAGTTGTCAGCCCTGGGTTTAAACAAAACTGGGTTCTTATGTAGGCTAAAATGGTTTCGGGCCCCATTTACTTCATACACGTGATTATGATTGGCCCTTATATCTTTAATAATATCTCAATGCATAACTTCAGAATTCAATTGATATGTGCACTCGTACGTGCTAGGGTTAGGGCAGAAGCTTCAAACCCTGCTCAGCCAATCAGATTTCAGATTAATCCATTTCTTTTATTTTGTTGAGTCATGTCATTGATTTCAGGCTTGTTGATTAATCATTAATCACCAACTAATGATGGCTGGTTAACAGTCAACAGAATTAAAAAAAAATTGCATACTTCAAATTTTAATCACTGTTTTATAGAACAAAACCCAGAGACAAATTTCCTCCACTCATCTGCTATTAAAGCTCTCAAGCATCCAAGGGAACTCCCAGAAGAATAACTTTCTTACTAAGTAATACTCAGTGGAGCAAGGTTAAGGCAACTAAGGTGAAATGTAGTGTGTGACTACACTGGTCAATTTCAGTTATTTAGTGGCTGCTCTCACAGGTTAGTCACTGCACACACATTAAAAGTATGTTCATTTACACATGGATGTTTACTAATGTCACATTATTAAAAAAATGAATAAATTTCACATTATGAACATACCTCGCGCTTGATAGGTTCCCCTTCACAGTGAATGACTGTGTCTGGAGCCACTATACAGTAAGGGCTTGGGTCAGTCTCCACCACTTTAAACTCTACAGCACGCATGCCTCCTCTCACCAGGAAGATATCACCTACGGGGGCATGTCAGCAATGTTATAGTCTAGACAATACAAAAGGTATTATTATTATTATTAAAATGAAAGTTAAATAAAACCTTCATTTTTAATATTTTTTGGAATAATACCCAAAAGTCCTACAGAAACAAACTGAACATGTTGGAAAGGTTTAGCGGTTACCTTTGCGGATTGGCCTATAAGCCTCCAGGAAATACGGCTTGAGGTACACCTCAAATAAGTTGCCAGTGATCCCTTCCACTGTGTCATCTATGGGCAGAACATGGATGCGTTTCCCATACTTCACATCTGGACATGGCTGAATGCTACAAACAAAACAAAATTATTTAGAAAAAGTGTTTAATGTAATATATTTTAAGAGCAGTTATCAAGGCTTAAACTTTTTTCCCTTTTTTAAACAGTTCATTAAAAGAAAAAAGATAAACATATGGTCACCTGATGACATCTCCAAGGCGCACCCTAAGGTTGTTGCGGACCACCCTGTTCATGCGCACCTTCTCGTCAGAGCATGTATCATCAGACAGCACGATGCAGACAGTTTCTCTTCTCTTCTTACCCTTCAGCAACACAGTGTCCCCCCTAAAAAGCTGAAGCTCATCCATCTTGGCCTGCAAACATGCCAGGCACATGAATTATATGACCTGGGTGTCTCAAAATCAGAGCTTCTATATAGATCTTCAGAATGGAAAAGACATTCTGACTATGCAGATGAATCACACCCAGCACAGTACCTTTTTAAAGTGCTCCCTCCTGGCAAAACGTTTCAAAGTACCTCATGCAGAAAATCTCAGTTTCATAACAGCACTTACCCCTCTGTTATCAAACTACTGAACTCCACCCCTTATATTTGTGATTACTTATAATTTTATTTTAGTCTATTGTAGTTAATTGGGGAAATTAATGTTAAATGAATGTTACAGGCAATATTGAAGTTGTATGTTTTGTTTTTTTTTAGCCTAATTAAAACACAAATAAAATAAATAATAAAAAAATAATAAAAATCAACCACTTACTAATAAGGCAATAAAGCACTGAAACACATTCATCAAGGAGCAGTGCATGAAGGACACACCTGAGAGAGGGAGACCACACTGTTGTCTTCATTGATGGATTCATCAACAATCAACCTGTTAGGTCTGTTCTTTTGCTTCAGAATGGCAGTAGAAAGATCATCATTTTTGGATCTGAGTGAAAATGGTTCAGAAAAAAGGGGGGAAAAAAAGACTTCAGTGACTAAATAAATAATTCAAGCATAAAGACTCGGCAGTATTGCGTAGAGGAAATCAAGTTACATTTCAGTGAAGTCGAAAGTGAAAGGTAACTTTTAAAAACACTTCACCGACATGGGTTCGCAATTCTTCAGAACTCACAGATCCCGAGTTAAAGCACTGCTAGGTTACCTAACCAGTGTTGCTCTATCGTTAGACTCTAGATCCTTCTACAAAACACGGTCAACTCCGGAACGACTAACGGAGCTCGCTAGCTCTTCCTCACCGGGGCTGACAAACAATAAACACACATTTGAAAAAATGTCGAAAAAAAAATGTTTCATTTGGCAGCTTGTGGACAAAATTATTCGGAGAAAATGGTTTCGTATGTTTCGAAAGGCCAACATCTGCATATGTGAGGCAAAGCTAGCGCAGTCCTGTCAACATTAATAGCCAGAGAGCTAACGTTAAGTAAATAGAATTAGCTGGCTAACCTGCGTTGGTGCATAAATTAATGTTAGCTAGCAGTTACAGCTACAAAAGTGCTTCCTGTTGTTCCCCAAGTAATTTCCTTTGAGCTTCCCCTCAACCTGTAAATAGGAGTCATTTGTCCAGTTAGCTAGAACTCAGTTAGATCAGTAACGTTACATTAGCCTTGTCAGATGTCCGAATGACACAGCAAATGCTTCGACATCGCGCTAGCTAAAACGCTAACACAATAACGGGCTAGCAAGCAGTGAAATCGTCTGAAACTGATTCGACGTGAGCTATTCTTTGGAGAACCATTCTTGGAGTTTACTGAAAATGAAACCCGTTTATATTTGGCCTATTCCGACACAAAACTAGCTGTGACCACGAAGGCGAGTTTCTTATACACTGAAATGTCAGCCTGGAAGATGCTAGTTAGCCAGCTAGTGTTAGCTAACACACAGTCATCGGTCTGCCGGACCTCACGAGCACTACCTATACACAGCTAACACAGTAAACGCAGTCCAACTTTATTCACCCAAATGCCATGACATGTTCAGCTAATAGCTTGCTAGCAAGTTTGGCGATCGGACAATGACTCCGAGGTTATAAACATGCCTGATGCCGGTAGGCCAAAGCCAGAGAATGACTCAGTATGGTCTGTTAGCTGGGACAAACCAGCCGAGCAGCTAGTGAGCTAATAATACTAGTCAGCTATCAATAGTTCTCAGCTAGTTAGCCACGTTTACATAAAAAGGAGATAGCAAACGCAAAAGAGAACATGTTAAATTATATATATATCGCATTAGTCGAGGCCATGTCGTGTGTAAATTCGTTATTTTCGCCAAGAGCGTGCCATACTGGCCGAAAGCTAGCTAACCTGCGACGGTGGCTAACGTTAGTAAACTTGCTAACTTCTGAGTAAATAAGAGAAATATATTAGTATGTGAACATTTGTACACAATTGCTACAGAATGGCTTAGTTTTACTTACTCTCCACCCGAAGCCATGTTGCTTCCCCCGTGAAACGATATAAATAACGTATAAGATTAGCTTTCTTGACCGACAGACTCCAACCTTCCCGATAGCACTTTTCCTCCGCACTGAGTTTCAAAACCACAGCTTAGCTCGCTAACATCTTCTGCGGAGAAGCGATTCGACCGCCCACCGACTGATCAACCAATCAGAGCGAGCAACGGAGCCCTTCGTGGATTTCAGCCAATCAGAGGCCGCGCGACTCATCACTGGGCCAAGTCAGAGTCTAAGCACGGCTCTGGTAAGTCCCCGTTTGAGGCTGAAGATTATCAGGCCTGGCCTCCTCTCAGGGTCAGGCTTTAACATATTAGAATAGCTGATGCTGAAAGACAATTTCCTTCTATTTGTACTAATTTTCGTTTAACCCTGAAGAGCATACTAGTCGACTAAAACTTTAAATAGCTGGGCACAACACGTACAAGTGAAACAAAGAGAGCCTCAGAAAATTTGGCAAAAGAAAGGAATTCTGTGTTGTCGTTTTGTTCCAAAAAGGCTATAAATGAACATAAAATAACACTAATTCTAATACTACAGTTACTAAAAATAATAACTTGCATGTAGCAGCTCAAAGTGCTTTACATTTAAAAGCAAAAGCACACGAAAAATAGTAATGAAATAGAGTGAAGCACAGTAACAGAAGTGAAAAAGTAAATCAAATCCAGATTAAAAAGATGCTTTTAAATGTGTTTTTAACTGTCTAATTGTAAAAGGTAAGTGAGTTCCACAGTTTAGCATAATAACAGAAAGAGGCCTCTCTACAGTTACGTATTTTACAGAAAGTTTCTGCAGAAAGCCAGAATCTGCACATCTAAGATCATGTGCTGGAACATAGAGTAAGTGAGGTACACCATCTAGAGTTTTAAACACAGGTGAAAAACTAGAAAATCTATCCTGAAAGATACAGGTAGCAAGAGCAGTTCTTTCAAAACCAGGACGCTATGCTCTCTCTTTCATGTTTTTAAGATCCATGCTGCTGCATTTTGTACAAGTTGTAACGGTTGTATTGTTTTCTTGGAAAGCCCACTAAGCATTATGATAATCAATCCTGCTTGCAACAAATGGATGAACCATTTTTTTCTGCATCAGCCTGGAATAGAAAAGGACTCCACCAATATTTCTTAAACGGTAGAGTACAACCTTAGGTACATTTCATTGAGAGATAAAACAGAGAACTGATAGTACATCCAGGAATCTTCAGATTTGACATGTGATGGAAAAGAGCCTAGTTTCTCACAAACTAGTTTTTCTCAGTTTTTATGAACGTATTTATTTCTTAGACATACACAGACGTATATAAATAATGGGGAAAAATGCATCAACCAAAAGGAGAGAACAAGAGAACATTCATACATGAAATATGAAATTGTTTTATCTTTATTTCATGTCATAGTTATGTCACCACAGCTATGGATGAATTTCTCCATTTTCTCATTCAGGTTGCTGTGGTCAAGATGTGTAGCATTCTCTTGCCATGTTTGCAGATACAGGGGCAGGTCTCTGAAACATACATCAAAACAGTAATTCATCTCTAAAACAACAACATTTATAGCTTGATATACGTACTGCATGCCCAAACCACAGATTCGGTAGCTTACACTGGAGTAGGTGAATCTGTGGAATTATAATTCTGTTTCCACATAGCTGCTGCCTCCTTCTTGCGGTCCAGCCTCCATAAAGTCTCAACCAGCCACATCTCTGTGTTCCTACACCCTGGTAACATAAAAATCCAGGTATGATTTGCTTTAGATTAACAAGCTTGAGGACAGAGCAGTTGAGCTCAGAGTGGCAGAACACAATATTTTAGCACTGATACAAATCTAAGTCGAACAATCTGTTACTTAATAGTTGCTTTCCTAAAACAAAACTAAACGTTACACATCTAGACTGCAATGGAACATCACAGGAGTCATATTACAGAGGAGTGTTAGGTGTATGTTACAATGGTGAAAGAAAGGCCAACTACTTCTTTCACACCTGAGGAGGCCTGAAGACTGAGCTGGAAGTCCCTCAAAGCCTCCTTCAACTGGCCTCTCTCTACAAAGCACATGCCTCTGCCTGCAAGCGTCTGTCCTTTCAGAGCCTCCAGTGTCGCCACTTTATTGTCGGAATCTCCTGTCTGTCCTAGATTGTTCACTGTCCAGTCTGAAAGGCACAATTTAAGGCAGAGTGCACAATTAAACTGAATAAGTGAACGATCAGTTGACACAAATCCCAGAAAAAAATCTTAATCAAGATGTGTAATACTTGTACATTATGACAAATCAGTTTAAGAGGAATTCTACAGATTTTTAATCATTTATTCCACATAATTAAATCATTAGAACGTGAACAGTCTGATTTGTTCACAGTGGTGGTGATAGGAACCAGATGTCCAAAGCTGGACATTTAGTGGCTCTAAAAGCTCCCTCACAGTGCATCTGAATGCTGCCGCTAAATCTACACTAAAATGCTGTAGCATAATTATACATGACTCGTTGTGCTAAAGAACCTACATACATTACCTCATACGTTCAATGTAGCACTTCATTTGATCCATGTTATTTAAATAGGCTACTTTTTATTTTGAATGGAAAATGCTAGTTTGGCCCATTAAAGAGCAAATAATGTTATTTATGTTATGACTTGGGCTAACCGAAAGAACTGGATATGTGCTAGTGTGTTTGTGTGTGTTTGTGTCCCCAGTGTGAGCTTCGGGATTAAAAATAGAGGGTAATAAAAATATGCCAATCTGGCTGTAAAGAAACTGGAACCAGAATCAGCTATAAAAATTCTTGATCAGTGCAAGCTTAGTTCTGAATACACTGCCTGATGCCTGAGAGAAACAGAGAGAGAACTAATTTCTCCTGGTTTATCACCATATTACCGTCAACATTATATATAACAATTGTGAAGGCATGTGTATTTTCACAAATATTTTTGGATAGATGGCTAGTTAGTTAAATGGCTATGTTCACGCTGTAGACTTTGTGACCCCTGGTCACACCACTGTAAAGAAATCAGAATAGATAAGTTTCTCTATAATGAACCATTTAATGTCAAAACTTTCTGAATGACTTTGTTCACATCTCAATGAATGAGTATACAAAAAGTTTGTGGAATTCCCCTTTAAATCAAGTTATTCAATTTAAGAAGTGAAAAGAGTGTTTCTAATAGTTCTGCACAATATGGTCACAGTACTGATATTGCAATTCTTTTGCAACATACTGCGACTGTGATATAATAGAACATTCAAAAACGGCACTGGTGAATAAATAATGTGACAAGGAAAAACTGCAAAGATAATTTCATATATCCACAAGTAATCCGACTTGCTCTGAATCAGGTGATACTTTTTTTAATTCCATCTACATGAACTGTACTCCAAAGGTTTTTTTTGGTAAATTCTACATATTTTATTGAAAAATTAATGTTGTGTTCATCCAAATTTGATTGTTTCTCATTGTTAGAAATTTTATGAGAAATTTTTACATTGCAATGAACACAACATAATTTTTTTTTAAAGTACATTTTAAAAAAACTGGACCAAAGACTAAAAAAGTAGTACTGTAAGTAAAAATGTCACTGTAACCAAACTGTTTGACTGCTGTAGTAAAGAAAAATTTAATTCCAATATGGACATATTCTGCGATATCAGTGCTGCAAAACCTAATATTACAATAACAATAAACAAACTACATATGTGCAGCCATAGCTTTAGCAGCTGATTCTAAATTGTAAAAGCAGGTTGCAAAAGCAAACAGGAGAGAATAAAGGCTTACATTTCTGTTTAACACACACTTTCACGAGTTGATTGATGGCTCTGCAAAGGTAGTACAAAACAACAAAGCACCAGGTGAGATCACTGAGGTAAATGGTCTGCAAACTCAAGCCCATTCAAACAGCTACATGATAAACTGTACCTGGTAAAGCTGGTTAGTGCTTCTTTTGTATCCTTGAGCTGCAAATATGCGTGTCCTTGAAGGAAGTAAGCTGCCCCAGACCAGAGAACACAGTCTAATTTCTCTTCTACAGCTTCAGATTCCACACCTACAGCTGCCAGTTCTGTGGGGCCAGCTGAATGGTGATGTGGCTCAAGCAGCAGTCTCTCTGGGATGAGGTCCGCAGTCTTGGCAATGACTTCCTCGCAAATGGCAATAGCATCCCAAAACCTTTTGGCTTTCAACACTGCAAATGCTGCTTCAAGATAGATAACGGGGATTCTTGGGACAGGCAGGGCATCGCTCATGGGTACCTGCATTGTGTAAACAAACACATCATTCAGATTTGCAAGTTAGAATCATAATTAGAACTGATTTTATTGGCCAGGAAGACATCACTCACAAAGAATTTGTCCTGGCAGTAGCTCATGTAGAGACAGAGCAAGTGACACAGTAACAAGTAAATCAAGAAAATATTAAAGGGAAGGAAAAATTGCTTAAGAACGTAAAACACGCTCGTTTTGAAGACGTATAATGTTTACTGATTTCTGATGTATGTATGAACATACTGATCAGTACTGAGTGTACAGATTTAATGATACATAAAGAATGTTGTACGAGGGTGTTTTAAACTTCTAGAGGAAGACTGAATTTGACAGTGAGTGACAGGTCCTGTGTAAATATGTGCTTGTGCGTTGGCGTATTCCAGCAGTAGCAGTACTAAAGGGGAATTCCACTGATTTTTAAAAATTTCTACATAATTCAGTCACTGAGATTCAGAGGAGTGTGATGTGTAATGGTGGAGTGTAGAGATATCTATATAGATAGGTGAATAGATAGGTTGATAGACATCTCTTTAAACAATGACAATAAAGATCCATCCATCCATCTATCCATCCACAATGGTGGTGATAAGAACCAGAGCTTGTGATGTCTACAACAGTGAACCTACATATGTCTTCTGAGTTTTTATTTTTGATAATGGTAAAATAGCAATAGCAATAGTGAATCTTTTGAAAATAATGTTTCTTTGGGTACTACTTTGCCTTACGACCTACATATATCTTTCAAGCTTAAATGGATTTGAATGTGAATGTGAATAACTTTGACTCTCAATTTACTTTTAAATGGAGCATTTCACATCAAACCACTCCGAAATACTTAATTTCCCTTTATGTACAGTTATAAAACTCCTTATAAACATTCATCAATATTCAGTATTAATTATTCAACATTCCAACCTACATGTAGTCTGGAGTCTGACTGTAAGGAGGCCAAGAGGTCAAGATAGAACTCAGCACCTTCTGAATTTCTGTTTAAAGAAAAAAAATACATATAAGAACAACCATATGTGCAGTTCAACGGTAAATACTCCTAATATCAAAAAAGTATATCACTCGGTCTTCATGTTGGTACACTTGCCTGTCACTGAGCACACATCTATGTGCCAGAGTGTGCAATATTAGAACAGGAGAAGGTACTTGGCTAATAAAAGCCATTTGTTCACTCCCAAGCAGCATATCAGGGGATATGAGGGCGGCTGGTGTACTTGATGAGTCTCTTTCTGTATGCAACAATACAGCCTATGGACAGTGTACAGAAATACAGACTGTAATTTCTTTTTATACTAAATAAGGAAATGACAAAAAAAATAGTAGAGGACAATTCAGTATATTATAAATAAGCAAAGCTAAGAAACTATGCAGCTTAGATAAAATACAATCAGAAGTTAAAACACTTACAGAGTGAAGAAGATGCAGAGCCTCTATTTCAGCATGACTGTTGCCCAACTGCCTGTACACCAGTGAGCTCTGATACAGTGGCCTCTGGTAGCTGAAGTCCACCTCTAAAGCCTTTCTGTAACATTGGAGGGCACTCTGGGGCTGTCCCTGGAAAAATAATGGCAATAAGTAAGTTAGCCTTTGTGAATAGTGAGATAGACTGTATTTGTGAAACATTTGATCAAGTCTAAAGTCACAAAGGTCCATTTGTGTAGAAACCACATTTTAGAGCAAAAACGCTGGAATGGCATGGAGTTTTAATGGTTTTGATCAAATAATGTCCCATTTTTCATACTACATTAATATTATTGTAAAATTTTAACAATACACATATATTTACATCTTGCTACATTTGGCTAGCTATGCTCTCTTTACTACTAGTTGTAGTAAAAATCCTTGGATACAGTACAATTAGATGAAAAGTCATCTCTCTTGATTTCAGCTGATCAATTGTTTCGCCCACAGGATAAAGAAATAACTAGTTTCTTTAACATGTTTGAGCGAATGCACACATGCCTACTATTCATCTTTACTGAAAAAAGTTCAGTGCCGCCTTTATGCTTATAAATATTCTGATTTGATTATTGTCTGTAAATTTTTGCTAGGTGACAGTTGATGACAGTTTTTATGACCATATTCCATCCAATATATAAAGCAAATGTTGTCTACCAGAGAGCTAAGACTTTCAACTTTATAGCTTTGTATATAACTTACAATGTGGTTTTGGTTCAAAAGTGCCTCAAAACAGTGGCGAACCATTCAGCTAGGTCAGCTTGGGCCATGAATGTCAAAACTCAGTTAAAAAAAAAAATCAAGGAAAAAAAAAAACAGCGCTACAATAAAGCTAACTTCTGCTAGCACTGCTATGATGTTCTAGTAGCATGTTATTGCTAAACTAACAGCAATTCACATTAACATCTTTAAACATGTTTAAATTAAAGCTTGTAATATATTAACATATATTTTGGCATAACATAACATACATTTGGTCACAGAACTGTTGCTGCAATTTTCCATTTCTAACAAACTGAGTGACTAAAGTGACATTTTTTTCTCTCAAAAATTGGTCCCACCCATTGTAAATCAAAACGTGATTGGCTGAATCCACTGTCACTTCCTAGTTATGTTAGTGGCTAATGTGTCACTTTAGGCCTTCTTTTGAGCTCCTGAAGTCCTAACCAATAAGAGAGCTAGCTTGACTTTATTTATCAAGATACCACTGAGAAAAAAATCCTGACCAGATAATTTTCTACTAAGTGTTTCAAGATCTTAATCCTTAAGAATATCATTACAATACTTGCAGAGTTTAAAAACAAGCATGACAGTCTACCATTATATCATAAAAATGAACTAAAAATTACAGAAATGTTTTTTCCCCAAAGAAATCATTAAGCCTTCTCTGAAGGCTTACAGCAGGGGTGTCCAATTTTATCCACAAAGGGCTGGTGTGCCTGCAGGTTTTCATTTCAGAAAAGCAGGAGCACACATAATCAGTTGTTGAAGACTGAGACCAACTGAATAAACAAGTGAAATCAAGTGTGCTCCTGCTTGAATGGAATAAAATCTGCAGCCACAACAGCCCATTAGAGATAAGATGTGAGTATCCCTGGTCTAGAAGGTCCTATGGGTTCCCCATTGCCTCAAAGTGAAGTAGCTAAGGCTGTCTGTATTGATTATGTTAAGTAATGTACAAACTATTTTGACAATTAATCAAGTGAGTAAATAGAATTTCTTTTAAAAACAGGTAAACAATAAAAATGGACAATTCAAAAACGCATAACCTTACATTATTAAAAAAATAAGGAAAATGTAAACTAGAAAACCTTTTTAAAAGAACTGATCAAAAACACTTTCTAAGGAAAAACACCTAAAAATGTGTGTCTATCAAGCTCTGTTCCTTACTGTAAGACAGACCAGAAATCAGTGCCAATTCACAGAGAAGGTATATTTTAGCAGGTCCGTTTTTTTACAAACATAAAAAATGCCAGTTGAGATTTAATGAAGTAGAGTGGACATGAGATTTCAGCAGTCCCAGTTCTTCTTACCAGCTTTGTGAAGCAAAGGCCTGTGAGGGTGTGGATGTGAGCCAAAAGAGCTCTGGGAGAAGAGAGAGTTGCGGCTTCTTGAAAAGCCACAAGAGCCTCAGTATAATTCTCCTTCCTCATCTGCTCCACTCCTAAGACAAAACATTTTTTCTATATTTTTCTATTTTTCTTCAGACTTCACATTTCTCATGGCAGTTTTTTTTAATAATTTCATCATGTCCACAAAGCACTCCAGATACCTTTGGAAACAAAAGTGCAGATATGCAAAAGGTCCTTGAGATCTTTGGCTGCCATAGCAACAAGCAGGAAGGGGTCTTCTTGGATAGAAAAGGTGAGGTTTTGGATTTCTGCAAGTAGATCCCCTGATGGTGTGATCTTTTTCTGTGGAGAAGTAAAAGAATACCAAAGATCACAATAAATCAACTCAACTTCTCATTGTTCAGTGTAAGGTTTATCAATAATAAAAAATTGTACATTATAATATTAGACTGTAAGCTATTGGACAGTGACAGCTGTTTTGTCTCTGTACTCAAGAACATTAAAATCCAGGTTACCGTCAGCTTTAATTCAAGGTTATTTACATAAACACTGAGTGAACCACATAGTAATCAAAATGCTTTTACATATGTAAACGCAGGTGTTTCTCGGCCAACTGTGTTGCGCATCATCTACATGAGCTGATTGTAGATATGGCAATTTGTACCTGGAGTCTGTTGCTCCTCAAAATTAAGACTGAATAAGTAAAGCATCAGTAAAGCAGGCAGTTATGATGCTGAATAATCAGAATAAATCAATCAAAGATATTTACAAATCATTAGGTATGTCCAAACTCACCTATCTGATATGCTGTTAAGAAGGTAAAAATGCAGCAGGGAGCTCAGAAATAGCAAATGACCTAGCAGCAGTAGTGGGTGACCAAAATATTTTAAGCATACTTTAAGAAAAAGCCTAACTGTTTAATAGATCAAGTAAACCATACCGTAATTAATAAGCATTGTGCAAAAAAAACGACCATAAAGAGAAGAATATACCAGCATGACCTGAAATTTTCATACAAGATGCAAACCACTGCTGAAGGTACGGCTTGCTAAAAAGGTACATAAAAAGCAGAGGCATAACCACTGGTAGGCCTGGGCCTACCCAATCAAGTGGGGAAAGAATACTTATTAAGGCCAATTTTTTAAGATAATGATATTTGATTTGACTTTGATTTGAGTGCTGTCACTGCTGTAGCTCAATCTCTGTCTTATTTTCTCAGCCCTCCAACCTCTGTGTAGCAACTGTTGTTATATGCCACTGCCTCAAGCCTTCAACACACTAATGTTTGAATATGAAACTCCAGTGGTTAAAAGCTGTAACTAGGGAATTTTAAACATGAGATTCTGCCCTGTAGAGTATTTCTTTTTTACTCATCCAAAGCCAGAAAACAAACATCAGTTTCCTGTGAATTTGGTACTTAATGCTCTTTTACTACAAAGGCTGAAATAGGCTTTGTGAAAACATCAAAACAAACATTTAATGTTACTTCAATGCATTTAGTCATCAAGGGTGAGATGTCAATGGATCACAAACATTTTGATGCCTGCTGTGCCAGTGTGTTTTAGCCTAAGATGATTAAGTCTAGGTCTTTAAGTTTGCTGTGTTTTCTCACCCCTGTACATCTCAGCTGTCTGCCTTTAACTTCACTGTAAATCTCCACTGGAGAAAAAGAATGCTGACTTGATTCGAATGTGATTATACACTGTTTCCACAAACATAAAACAAATTACTTAATTCTTGCCAAAAATAAGTAAACTGGAACAAAAAAAACTGTGTTGATGTCACATATTGTATTCATGTGGAACCGATGTACAAATCTGAATCAAGTCAGTGCCTACCTGCTGTTTTACAGGCCTAACCAAAAATGTGTTTCTGCCTACGCCACTGATAAAAGGCCTCTAGAATTCTGTGTCTGGTGGGCAGATTACATAAAGATTAACCTGTATCAGCATAATAGAAAGTGTGCTGAACAAAAGAAGACACTGCTCATGAGCCAAAGTATACCAGTTCATCAAACATAACCGACTCCCTTGTCTTTATTGATGATATAACTGCTGGTGGCATCAGTAGTTTGTATGCTGAACAGAAACCTTATAACTGTTCAGATCTGAATGTCTTAAAACATGCTACTTGCACTACTATAGAGTAACATGACCAAAAAGTAGAATGTTTGTGAATGGCCGATCAAATTAAAATGCACTGAGAATACTTTTCTTTTTCATTTTACATTTTTTCACTTGTAGACAAAACAGGCAGCAAAAAGCCCCCAGAAACAAGCAGAAACTGAAAGTGGCTGATTTACAGGCCTGGAAGAGCATCACCAGCGAAACTACCCAGTGTCTGAGAATGTATATAGGGCTTCGAAGGATTTATGAACAAGTAGCCTACTTAATCTGACATACGTTTAAATTCCTTATATCCCCTAAACAAGTGAGGGACAGTGTGATTCCTATATGGTTCACCCACCTTAACCTTATAGTCATTTCAAATCCAATGTGTGTACACAGCTAAGCCAACAAAAAACTGTCCACTTACTTACAGACTGAACTGTACATACAATTATGCACTGGCGCTTGCAAAAGGGATTTTCATACTGTCCTTATTTGCCCTTGTGAATGTGCCTTTGTTTCTTGGCCTAATTTCTTATTAAGTCTTAATGCCCATAAAATCCCCTGTTGTTACAACACTTACTCAACTCTCTGACTTCCATTACGTTATAGTAAAGATAATCAAATGTGCATTCACATTATTGCAGAAATAATTTGGCACAAAACATGAAATTTACACAATTTTCTCCTTACGCTAAAGACAAGGTGTAACAAGTATGTTACATAGCTTAAAAAGCTGTAGTGACCATTGTGAGGCCTGAATTTTATCTGCACTTTTGTGTGTTTTTGTAAAGAACAAAACATCATACCACAAACCACATAAACAAGGATTTTTGAGATCGACGTTGTGATGCAGTCTGCACAATACTAATTGGTGGGGGATATTTTGCCATTACTCATTAGCTACACTAGTCTTGTAGCTCCTCTGCAAAACTAAAGATGCAAATTTCAGACAGACAACATTTCTTGGATGATTGAGTATGTTTGGGTTAACAGGAAGATAAATGTGTAAATGTTTGTGTATAATTGATTTATCACGAAACTATTCCTCTTTCAGTTATTGTGCTTTTAAACTATTGAACTCAATTCCACTTTTTATTAGACAGTTGAGCTCAGTGCACACTTTTAAGAAACATTTAAAAACATCTCTTTAACTTAGCATTCATTAAAATTCTACGTCTCTTGGTACTTATCTTTATATTTGTGTCTCTATATCTGTGTCATTGTAATATATGATTTTAAATTAATATTTTTAACAACTTCTGTTACTGTTAAGCATTACAACCAGTCTGTAAAGCACTTTGAGCTGCCACCGGCATGGAAAGTGCTACATAGATTATTATTATTATTATTAATACTATTATTATTATCATAAAGACATTAACCTCTAGCTCAGGGTTTCCTTAAAGTGTGGCACCAAGGCCAAAGCTGACCCACGAGGATGTTTGGTTTGGCCCACCAGAAAGTTACCGTAACTTCACTTCCTTATGTAATGAAAGAACATATTTTATACTACATGTATTCTATTACATTTTTATTTTCCTTTTTAGTAGTTTTAGTACGAGCATTTTAATAACAAAATATAGTATAATGTTATAAAAGACATTTCTAAAAACTCTACACTGTAATTTTTGTATTTTGCCTTTTTGCCCCTTGTTCCACCATAAACGTTAAACTTTTTTTTACTAAAAGTTTGAGCGCCCCTGTTCTAATTTTTATGTCTTACTTTGGGGTTAATCTGCTGAATCAGATGAAGGATGCTTTCAAACTGCCCCTCTGAGAGCCAGATCGCCCACTGAATCAGCAGCAGCTTGTGGATGCAGGGCTGATACACTGTACCACCAAAAGTCTTCAGCACTGCTTGCAATAATGTATCCAGATCAGTTTTGGACACCTGAGCACCAACAGCTTCTAATGCTAAAAAAAACACAAAAGAAAGAAATGCATCACGCAAGCATCACATACACCTGCACTTTTATTGCTCTTCTAGATGAAATTGGACATTTACCTCTTACTAGGCTGTTGGTGAGGTGATGCTGTGTCTCTTTTGGTTTGGAGTAACTCAGTGATAATATCAAGGTGTTGTATGAAGTGGTGATTTCAAGTTTAAGTTGTTCTGTAGTGGCTGGCAGACCTGTGTGGGTTGGAAAGTGAAGAGAAAGACGACATACGTCTGGAATTAACGACCATTTACGTTTACATTTAGCATTGAGGTCAGCTTCTTGTTTGAATTTTCCGTTCCACCTTAAATAGTGCAGCCGTTACATTCTTGCGCCTCTCAGAGTGTAACTGCTGCACCATTTAAGGTGGAACGGGAAAGGTCAAACAATTAGCTCGCGAATAGGAAGCCAACTTCAGCCTCGCCTGTTGTTGACCTGACAACAAAAGAACTAAATAAAAAATCTCGCACCTTGAATTTTTTGCTGCAGTTTGAGACACTCCGCATAACAATGCTTTCGTACGTCTTGAAGTGGCTGGCGACGGTTCTCATATTCCTAAAATCAAAGATAAATGCGCTGAGTAAGATTATGTGTGCAGATAGCGGGTGAATGAGTTTGTATACGTTAGCTGAAGCTAACGCTACCTTCCACTTTCTGACGATGTTGTTATTCTCCTCAGCCCATCTGTCCACCAAACACGGAGTAACAGACATGTTGAGAATTCGGATAACAGGCGCAAATAGACCTACATCAAACTATAAACCACAAAGACAAGACATAAAATAATAAAAATGCGACAATGACATACAGATCCAGCCCAGGGAAAACATTTTAGCTCGTGATTTGAACTTTCCCTCCATCTCTTGTAAACACTGCTATTTAGCGCCCTCTGCTGTTTTGGATGCGCGGAATAAAAACTCTCATAAAAGTCCTCAAGTCGTCGCTGTGTACCCAGACTCATTTATTTGGTCATTGAAATGACTACGAAACTTTCCATATATTTTTATTTTGTCAAAAAGTTTACGTATGCTAACTAAGTAGCTTCTTGAAGCTAGTCGAGCCGAGGGCAAGAGCATTCCTATCAAACAGTTTGCTCCTCGTTGACCCTTGAATTGCCTTTGGTGACCCCAGGACCCTAACCATGACTTTGAAAGGGAGCTCCGCCAATGTTTCAAAACTTCTACATTATTAAATGGTTAAGACGTAAACAAAGTCATTCAGAGTGGTTTGATGTGAAATGCTTCCAACCAACCAGACCAGACGTCTAAGGAGTTTGACGCCTCTAAAAGCTCCTTCACAAAAAATTACTACACAAATTGTTACGAATACACTGCCTGATGCATGAGTTTTGCGATCAGGTTTTGGCCTAAAACGTCTTGTTAATATATATTTTTTTATCTTTTCATAGAGAAGGGGTACATGCAGGGGGTTAAAAGGCAAAACAGTCCCACCAAAACCTTATTTTTTCAGATTTTATACACTTTTACCATCGTTCTTACATATTAAGTATTAATTATAAGTTAAGTATTACATATAAAAACTTAGAAGACACGTATAGGTTCACTGGAAACCTTTGGATAGTAAATAAAATGGCTATATTTGTGTTGTAGAATTCTCCTTTAAGAATCCTTTCATCTCTTAAGGTATCATTTTGAGTTAAGAGGCATTATATTAAGAGCTGATGGAATATATGGCCCTGAGAACTATAGGTAGGCACCCCTCTATTCTTATGTAAAAATTGACTAATTTATCATGTCTAATTTACCTTTTCACTGAGTTAAATTATGTGTTGAAAGAAAAAAAACAATAAATTGAGCAGTGCTTTCTATTTCAGAATGAGGGTCACAACCAAACTGTATGTCCTTTGCTATTTATAAAGTCCTGAGTTACCACACCTATTTCAGCTCACAAAACTGTGTAGGTCAGAGGGCCTCCAAGACCAAGCTTGTAAGCGTTTCTCAGCTATTACACAGATGAAACATTGGACAACTGCCTCTGACAAAATCCCACTCTAACTGACCTCTTTCCTTTATATTAGCCCTACCCCTGGATAGCTAATATACAGAGCTCGAGACCGTATATAAAAACCACAGCAGGTTAGTCTACAAATAAATACCATGTTACTTCTCCCTGAGGACGCACAACAAGACAAACAATAACCCACATTTAAACCTTGACAGAATATAAACACTTCAGTTTGATGTCATTGTTCTCTGAACTGTGTCAGGCTTTTTACACTGGTCTCTTGCACAGTGTGTATATGTAAATATGTGTAATTATGTGTGTTTATTATGTGTACATAACAGTGTCTAGTGTTCTTCTTTTACTGCACCACTGAAATTCCCTCCTTGGGATCATATGTGTGTGTCATGCTCAGAACAACAAAACCATTCTTATATTCCTCTATGTTTCCCACTATAAATAAATATACACATCAGCTTCAACTAATGCTGGAATAAATAAGAGTTTCTTGAAATCACTTCCATTACTTGACCTTTCTTGCTTCCCAGATGAGGAATCAGTGCTGTGTCAGCAAGGCAGAGAAGAAGGGCAAACATATCCTTTTTGATGCAGGATGACTCTACTTATACATACATGCATATATGCACATACACACACACACACACACACACACACACACACACACACACGTATATATATATACATATAAAACGGCAAAGAAAGGATTTCCAATGTTTTCACTGACCAACTACTTTATAAACAAATTTAGAATTTGATGTCTACAACACAATCAAAAGTTGGGACAGAAACATGTTCACCACTTTGTTACATCACCTTTCCTTTTAGTTACCCTTTTTAATCGTTTGGGAACTGAGGATACTAGTTTTGGAATTTTACCCATTCTTGTTTTTGTTACAGTACTTTTAAGACTGATACATTATATAACCAAAAGTATGTTCGTATCTGACCATCACACCTATATGAGCTTGCTGGGCAATGTAAATGATCTCTGTTCTGATGATCTACCTTGTTTTGTGCTCCTTTCAAAAAGCAGTCCGGGCTGAAACACTCTTTATAACCTCAGTGTGAATGGGCGGGGCTGTAGGCCGAATATACGTAAATATTTTGATTTTCGTGACCTCACAAAAACAATGAATTTAAAACTGTTCAGTTTTCAGTACATGGACTGTATGGACTGGAGAGTGAAAGGTGCGTTTTGAAACTCAACCAATGTTTACGTATCAAGTTCTTTTATTTCCAAAAAAAGTGAGTAAAATGTAGTTTTTCCGTGATCTTTGCCCTTTACAGTATTCTCTCTTATTTGAAAGACTACACATGTATGTATTCGCTGTAATTAGAATTTCTAACTGTGTTTATCAGAATTGTCATTAACACTATCAGAAGTAGATGAAGGCAGCGTTTCTGACTCTTGTCTGGTGCTTTTGCTCTCCTCTGTCTCGCTGATTTGGTGGCCATTTCTTATCTTATTATTGCAGTTCTCGTCTGATTTTTTCTTCTCTCAGCAAACCCCTATTTCTCCACAGCCTCAGGTAGCCTGTCCGGCTCGGTGGGACCCATATGACTCCTTCCACATGACTCCACAGTGCTGCCTGTCGCAGCATAAACTAAGACTCGACGTCACTCTCTCCCTCTTTCCCCCCAAAGTCCTCCAGCAGAGCGGAGCAGCAGCAGCAGAGGAGCCGCAGAGAGGCCGCGTCTCACAGCCGGAGAAAACTCGCCAACATGGTGAGACATTTCACTGCACGAACGAGCCACGACATGACGCCAACCACCCCCCCTAAAAACGACGGAATAATAATCTTAATAACACTGCTATGTGCTGTGTTTAGCGGCGCCGCGGACTGACAGGATTTACCGGCGTTATTTATTTTCTAGTTTGATTTTATGTCAGTGACGTAATGACAACCTGCTTGAGAGATTTGTCTCGTTTTCAACTTGAACCTGACATTTTGAGGAAGATGGGGTCTGCTTATTATTCGCCAGCTTCTTGTTCGAATGTTGCCGTTCCACCTTAAATGGTGCGGTGGTTAAATTCTGAGGAACCAGACTGTAACTGCTGCACCATTTAAGGTGGAACGGCAAAATTCGAATAAGAAACTGGCCATATAGGCAGAGAACTTGAGCCTGATATTTTGCCGAGTGCCGCAGCACTGAGGACTGTGACGCACAGATATTAAGAGATGTGTCTCTGCCGTGTTTTCAGGCTAATAAAGGCTAATAACCGTGTCTGTCGAATGGGTAACACATTTAGCTTCATCATGACTGAGCTGTGGTAACGCAGAGAGACCTGCGTTCGGGCGAAAGCTGAACGCTTCCTTTAAGTACAAGTGCTGCGTTATTTTCGGGAGACACAGAAATTGGAATAACGCCCCCCCCTCCCCTCCCCAGCTCCTCCGTTATAAATAGCACCGTGATCACGCCCACCGTGTTCATTAAACTTTCATGGCCTTAGATTGAGCAAGAGGAGCTTATTGTTGAGTAGTTTGATGTGTGCTAGTGGTAAAATAAGTCTTCTTACATGTGTTTGTGTTTCTGCAAGGGGGCAAAACTGTTCATCACCTCATATCGCCCCCCACCAAGTCTGTTGGCACAGCCTCTGTGTGCATGGCCGAGCTAGATACGGCGCTGTTTTTTCCCACCTGTATTCCGACTAACCCCGCCTCCTTGGACGAGATTGGCTGGCTAGGAACTAGCTTTGCGCAAGGATTGGTTAGAGGCTGGAGCTTAAACGGCCTCGTGCGCGATGCTAGTAGTTTGTTTCCACACAGTCCATCTGTCACGGGCCAATCATAGCGCAGAAGGCGAGGCATGTCGCAATACAGGTGGGGAACAAATAACGCAGAAATTCTGCGGCTACACTGTGCAGTCGTGGGATATGATATAATAATGTGACAAAAATGGGAGCTATTAAAAAGCTGACTGAAGCAAATAGCATATAGCGGCATGTAGCAGGATAAATACTGCTGGTTCATCATTCAGGACTGCAGGATCTAATGAAGCCATTTTTAGAAGCAAAGCAACTCATGAACTTGAAACTCACCCACTCACGTTTTCCTGGCTCATGTGCGTTGATTTAAGGGGAGGGGGTGGGGGTGAGGGTACCAACCCTCCTAAAAAAACAATAGTCAAATCAGAACTGGCTAATAGTGGCCTCCTCCTAAGTATGTTTGCTTGAAAAATACAGTACTGTGCAAAAATCTGAGAGTGCACTTACATTATTTAATTTTCCAATAGGTACAAGTTATAATACACTTGCATAAGGAAAGGCAAAGTCAATGGAAAATAACTATTTTTTCTTAATTATTTCTTCAGCATTCATTCACAGAGTTTTTCTGCTAAGGACTCTTATTGTGAAGGGGTGAGGCTAGGTCCACCCAGGGGGATATGTGTGGGAGCGGAAAAAGCAAGAGAGTCAGACGTGAGCTGAGTAGTAAAGAGTGAACTCCACTTGTGTACAGCGTAGCTGTGGCCAACAACAGCTGGAGAATAAAGCACCATGACTTGTGTGAATGCTGTGTCTAATCGTGGGGAACGCTACAGTACTTTCATCTTTGAAAGAGAGCAGAAAATCAAGCTCCACTCTTGCTTAAGATCTGAAAAAATCCACGTGTTTCTGTCCATCCTTCTGATGTGAGAGAACAACTAAGCGCTGTGGGTCTGAAAGAATGTCCAGCTGTCAAGAAGCTGTTACTGAGAAAAGGAAATGGACAATGGATGTATGAGTCTTTTTGTAAGTTGTAGTTGTGATTATTTGGATCATGAGAATCAGAAAATGCAACCAATTTCTAAGACTGAACTTTGGAGGTGTGGAAAAACATCCCTGCAGATTTCTTTGAAAAACTGAAAGCGAGTCTCCCAAAAAATAGAAGCTGGGGGTGAACTCACTAAAACTGAAAAAATTGAAGTTATATTTAGTTGTAATATCTGTGTAATAATAAGGAAATAGATATAAATTTTTTTACCTCAACACAATTGTCTATTAGACGTTCCCACTTTTTATGGCTTATGGTTTTGCCCTCAAGGTCTGGCGCCGAGTCAGGGGGCGCTGTGAACTTATAAGCAAATGAATGTGGTTAGGTAATTCTACCTTTTGATTAAAGTTAGTTTTAAAGTGTTGCTGGTTTGTCACTTCTGAATTGCTTCTGGCTAACAATAACATGCTAGCTGACTAGCTGTTACGCTGTCCAACTGGTTCAAAAGCAAACTCAGCAATACAGCCAAATCAGATGTACAGTGTCAATGTTAAAAGTTAAATAAGGATATATAAAAATTATATAGTGTTTGCTAATTAATTGTGAAAGTGACTGTCACTGTCTAAGCTTTCTGGATCTGCTTTGTAAGAGTGGGCCTTCATTCATGATATTGCCTTGTATTCACTCTGTTTTCGCCCTTTAGCTACAGTTACAGATGCCTTTGGTAGTGTAGTGTTGTTGCCCCTTATATCCAGCTCTTAAGACTTATTTTATTTATATAGTACGTTTTCACACTGAAGTTTCTAATGGAAATTAAAATAATATAAATATATATTTTAAATTTGTACTCATGTTTGAACCATGTACCCAGTGTTTCCTCAGCCATACAACAGTGTTTTTATTGATTTGGAAATATAAGAAATATAATACCGTCTGAAATCTACATAGTACTTGATGTCATGATGAATTCCTTGAGTTTTGCCACTGTGAACCTAACAGAATCTAAATACAAGCTGCTCTCCTTTTCCCAGGTGAACTTTACAGTAGACCAGATCAGGGAGATCATGGACAAGAAGTCCAACATCAGGAACATGTCCGTGATCGCCCATGTGGACCACGGAAAATCGACTCTCACTGACTCCCTTGTGTGCAAGGCAGGTATCATTGCTTCTGCACGAGCTGGTGAGACCAGGTTCACCGACACAAGAAAAGATGAACAGGAAAGGTGCATCACCATCAAGTCAACGTAAGTATTCATACTGGTTTTAAAGTCAACACTGTTCATTCAGTTTTACAATATCTGCTTTCTTTGGGGCAGATTTACTAAAATAGGGACTAATTGCAGACAGTCTGCCAGCACTTTGTGCTGATGGCGGTGGTCAGTTTAGCAGGTTTTCTATGAAGAGTGTCAATGCAAATGAACACAGGCCCACTATATACTTAACATATGACCAGCGGAATATAAGAAAATAAGAGAAAATAAAAGGAAATAGGAGAAAATAAGCAATTATGTGGACTTTCTGTTTCTGTGTCTGGAACTTGAATGCCTTTGGAAACTGTTTGATATTGTAAAATCCATGTTTAATTTCACAGCGTGCATCCTGGTTGTTTGGGAACGTCTTAGCTATGTGTAGCGCATCAAAGGCTGTTACATCTCTGCTACAGCATGCAGAGCAAATTACAGAGCCAAGACAAGAAGACTGACAAATCATTATTTAGGCAAAACCTGCTTTCAAGGCACTTTGATATTGTTGTAAAACATATCAGAAGTATAAGGAAATAGCAGTTTAAAACATGGTTTTACTAAAATTATTTCATTAAGAATAATATGACATGATAGGCATTCTCGATTCTCTTTTCTCTGACCAGAAACAATGGCAGCCATGTAAGTGCCAGAAATAAGACACACTTTCAACAGGCGTTAAACAATGCATTAATTGGAGCTGGTGATTCATTATAATAATCTCCTCCCAGTATTTTGCACTTTCAGAGGGAAATTCCTATAAATGCATATGCAGTGAGACAAAAGCACAAGAGAGCAGCAACTATCCTTCTTATTATGGGTGCTAAAATGTTGATGTGCCTATTTAGTAAATCATGACAGTCACTTTTTAATGCCAAAATGGAATTTGCGACAGCACAGAACTTTAGTAAATCTGCCCCTTATCTATTTAATGATGTCATGAAAAATAGTCTCACATTGTATTTTAGTCTTAGTGAAGTTCCCAGGAGGATTCCTAATAGCATTTCCCCTCAAATGTCAGCAAAAATAACCTACTTTTTAAAAACAGTCATCTCATGTTTTTTGGCTGGTAGCTTGGTGGTGCTTCCAGTGTCTCCACGACATATTTGAATGTCCAAGTCATTAAAAAAAAAGGTAGAATCCATATATTTTAAAAGCCGTTATGTATTATCTTCAATGCAGAGCTATCTCTCTGTACTACGAGCTCAGCGAGAATGACTTGGCCTTCATCAAGCAATGCAAGGATGGGTGTGGTTTTCTCATAAACCTGATCGACTCTCCTGGTCACGTGGACTTCTCGTCCGAGGTGACGGCAGCTCTGAGAGTTACAGATGGGGCTCTCGTAGTAGTAGACTGTGTTTCAGGTATGACAGTGCATGCCTTCAGCAGGTTGAAGTTAAAAGGGTCACCCAAAGTCACACAGGAATGTATCTTAAAGGGCCCATATCATGGAAAAAAATTATCCTTGCTTTTTTTTTTGAAATAGGATTTGTATGCATATGCATTTTTTCAAGCTTCAACTTCAACAGTTTATGTAGATAGGTCCTGAGAGTTAATTCTTTCCACAGTCAAGTGGTTGATATGACATGGAAGGCATAAATGTATAATACATTTTCAGAACACAACCATACAACATGCAGAGTGAACTGTAACATGAACAAGATAATTAACAAGATAACACGATTATTTCCACAACCTTACACTCTAAAGACAGCAAGAACAGGAAATCATAGCATGTTTTTCTTCCATACCATGATGTATTTCTTAGTCAAATAGTTTAAACTCATCATTGGTTGCAATGTCACAACCACAAATCAGCAGTTCACTCTGCCCATTTACACTGCAGTAATAAGGAATGTTGTTACTGCAACGCTCAAGTGCTGAGTAGACATTTTATAGAACTGGCTCTTGCAAGAACTACAACTCATGTTACATCCAGGGGTCAGGAAACACCTCAGCAGAGTTGACATACCCAGAAAATACAGAAAATCAGGGCCCAAACACAGGCTATGACAGCAAGGACAGAACCAAGAGCAAGACCAGGGCATGACAAAAAGCCAGAAAATACCACAAACTAGATCATGGAAATACAGTATAAGGAATGGGAAGACCTTGCAAACAACTAGACACAAATAGAGGAGAACAAATACACAGACAAATGAGACTACCAATTACAAACAGGTTTACATAGTTAGTGAAATGAGGCTCTAGATCAAAGCTGGAAGTAGAGAGGAACAATCCCTTCAGTGTTGCCCAGTAGTTATGATTGCCAAAGTGAGAGGGTTATTGGCAAGGTCGGCCAGAGGAGCAAGTGGAGGAGCAAGTGAATCTTCTAGAACAGGGACCATGAAATGGGACATCCACAGACGGTTCTAACAGTAAGAACTTGAGGCTTGACAGGGACACAGTAAAGACAGAAGTGATGGAGGAGAGGTGCTGGGAGTCTCTGGACAACTGAGTCAAAGCTGGGGCTGGAAAACTGTTTGAAGATGAGTCTGAGATCAGTGCTGCAACAGAATCAGAGGAACCATCTGAGGCCAGCAACAATGTGGAATTGTTCTCTAAAGTGCTGTAGCTGGGCCAGGACTCAACACAGACATAGTATCAGGGATAACAGTAGGGAAGACAACAGAAACAGTAGCTTGCAACTTGATGGGGTAGTGAGGGCTGGAGACTGGATAGGAGCAATCCAAGGCAAAGAACAAGAGTGCTGGGTTGGCTTGAGGTCTGGAATAGGGTCGTGAGACAAAACTAAGATGCTTGCACTGGACAGTTTCAGATACCTTGACTTACTTGCCATTAGGTCAGGAAACTGGCCTTAGGCCTTGACTAAATTTTGTAGGACCCGACCAGGACGACCATCTCAGAAGGTCAGATATTTCATTAAGACTGTAGGGGACAGAGGTCACGATCACCAGATTGTGAGACTTGGGGGGCATACCAGAGGCTTATGATTCGGGGAGCCTGGCGTTGACCTCAGTCTACAGAACAAGCTAGACGAGCCACAGTAAAGAAAAATCAAAAATAGATTTCCTTAATATCTTTTGCTGCTCAGATATTACCCTGAGCAAAACACCCCAGTAATATCACCTGTGTAGTTGGGTTTTAGTAGAGATCTCAGCAAAGCCTGTGCTCAGATTGTCTGTAGGATAGACAGCAGGACCTCACAAATGCTAGACACAAACAAATGGGTTATAAACACACAAACAACTGAGACTACTAACAACAGGTGTATATAGGAAGTACAATGAGACTCCATGAGACGTGGAACCAAACTAGACCAATCCATTTCTCTTAGAAGGGAGGACATTGTGACAAACAATTTGATCTGTACATTTGAGCCTGGACTTCTTTCTTAGCGAGGTACAACACAGTGCAACCAATCAAAACTGAGATAATTTACATACAGTACCCTGCAAAAGTATTCAACTCCCTTACAAGTTATCAGATCGGTTTGGATTACAAATGATTGATATTTTGTGCTGTCATATTTTATTTTAAATTATTGACCCTCAAAATGAATGAATTTAAAGTGATATTGGTTTTATGTAAGGAAATATTCTGGGACAGAATTACTAACTGAAAAAAAGGCACTGCCCGGATGAGGCCGTCCTTCAAAACTCAAGAAGGAGACATTAGGGAAGCCACAGAGAGGCCAACAATCACTTTGAAGGAGCTACAGAGTTCAGTGGCTGAGACTGGAGTGAAGGTGCACCAGTCAACAATATTAAGAGCTCTGCTAAAACTGGCCTGTATGGCAGGGTGGCTAGAAAGCCACCATTACTGTAGAAAAAAAACACATCAAAGTGTTTGAAAATCAAAAAGGTGAATGTTCTGTTATGGCCAAGCTACAGCCCAGATCTCAGGTTAATTAAGAACCTGTTGCCTGTCCACAAGCATCATCCAGCAAACCTGAACTTGAATTTGTGGGGTTAAAGTTCACCTTGATGAACTTGGTGCAAAGCAAAATTTAATGCCATTGGAAATTGCAAATTGATTTTTTGAGCTTTCACGTTCTTTCCCATTCAAGTGAACTGGCCTTTTTTCGCCAGTCAGATTGTACTTGCATTCGTTGTGAGCATGGCTTAGTTTTCAGTTGTAATCCAGATGATTCTGATTATTTTTAAGAGAATTGAATACTTTTGCAAGGCAGTGTACGTCAGCCTTAAAAGCACAGTGACAAAAACAGCCTGTTTTATTGTAAGTGATAAAGAGAGATTGGAAATTGGTCATGTATAAATGAATTCCTAGTTTTGGTTTGTAGTACATAAAGCAACATATATGTAAGATGTGGAATACCAGAAAAAAGTTCAATATGGGCCCTTTAATACAATGTCTATTGCCTTGACTGTTTCATAATCACAACATAACTTTCTGACAAATCTTTTGTCCTATTACTTCCACTAAAATATTCTTTCAGAACTATATGTTAAACTTATTTATTGGTTTATTTATGTTACGTAAGTTGCGTGTTTAAATGTGTTCTACAGGTGTG
Source organism: Colossoma macropomum (assembly GCF_904425465.1). NCBI lineage: Eukaryota > Metazoa > Chordata > Actinopteri > Characiformes > Serrasalmidae > Colossoma > Colossoma macropomum. Next base: position 26,704,987 of record NW_023494806.1, on the reverse strand, counting down.
TGTGTGCAGACTGAAACCGTTTTGAGGCAGGCCATTGCAGAACGCATCAAACCCGTCTTAATGATGAACAAGATGGATCGTGCCTTGCTTGAGTTGCAGCTGGAACCAGATGAGCTGTTCCAGACCTTCCAGCGCATCGTGGAGAATGTCAACGTCATCATTTCAACCTATGGAGAAGGAGAGCATGGACCAATGGGCAATATTATGGTAAAAATCAACTTGATCTGAAGCCTGGGTTTAAACTACTTGCAGCAGAGCTGCCCGCAAATAAGATGCTATCAGTCCAATAATTGTATTGGTTCTTTCATGTGATTCATTTATGTAAAACTGTCACTCTGAAATTTGTAAAGATGATTCCAATATAGTGGAAAGTAAACTCAATAATGTACTACTTAAATAATTTACTAAATTTAAAGGTAAAAACAGATCTTAGAACATAATATAAGCAAGCTTTATACTGTATTATATTTCCAGGTGGATCCTGTTGTTGGTACAGTAGGATTTGGTTCAGGCCTCCATGGCTGGGCTTTCACCTGAAGCAGTTCGCTGAGATGTATGTGGCCAAGTTTGCTGCCAAAGGTGAAAAGAAAAAAGCAGAAACCAGCCCTGCAGAGCGTTCTAAGAAGGTGGAGGAGATGATGAAGAAGCTTTGGGGAGACAAGTAAGTGCAGCAGAGGGATTCCACTGAACATATGAAATCAAATTATTAAAGTTTAATATTTGGTGCACTAGCTTTTAAAAAATACATTAAGGCTTTTTTCTGTGTAATCCAATTTTTTGTCTTCAACTTCTCAGGTATTTTGACCCTTCCAATGGAAAATTTAGTAAAACAGCAACTAATGCAGAGGGCAAAAAGCTCCCTCGCACTTTCTGCCAACTTGTCCTGGATCCAATTTTCAAGGTGTGCATTACAGCAGCTGTGCCAACCTTATATCCCACAATTGCAGTCACTTCAAAATAAAAAGTCATTTGTACAGTAATTTCATTAAAAAACTTGATTGACAGGTGACTAGGCTGTGCTTCAAGTACTGTAAACATGTATCTACCCCCATTTGTTGCATATTCATTCCATGTATATAACCCTGAAACTACATGGAATACCAGCACATAACACATTTATAACACTTATTTAATGTATAGAGCCATCCACAAATATTGGCACTCTTGGTAAACATGAGCAAAACAGGCTGTAAAAAACATTCTTTATTGCTTATCGATTTGATCTTTCAATCAAAATATTAACAAAACAAACAGTTTTTGAAGTACAATGATTGAAAACAAAAAACTAAATTGTACCAGAAAACAAATATTTTTCTCAAATCAATGTGTGCCACAGTTATTAGCACCCCTTCATTTAATACTATGTGCAGCCTCCCTTTGCACCAGCTCTGAGTCATCTCATACACTGCTTAATGAGACTGGAGAACACATGGAAAAGGATCTGAGACTATTCCTCCATACACTCTCCTCTTCAGCTCAGCCCACAGGTTTTCTATGGGGTTTAGGTCAGCGGACTGGGGTGGTCATGGCAAAACCTTAATTTTGTGGTCAGTGAACGGTGTTGATTTTAAGATTTTAGATCATTGTCCTGCTGGAAGATCCAAACTCTAGCCCAGTTTAGTTTTTGATTTTATCTCTGCTGGTACTTAATGGAGTCTGTGATATCATGTATCTGAATAAATTGTCCAGAGCCTTTGGAAGAAAAACAGCCCCACACTATCACAGATCAATCACCATACTTCACAGTGGAGATGAGGGACTTTTCTGCATGGCTATCTTTGTGTTTGTTGTGTTTGTTGCCAAAAACCTCTATTTTGGTATCATCTGACCAAAGAACACGGTCTCACTGAAAGCTCCACTGTCCAACTGTAGGAGCTTGAGTTTGTAGGGCCCTGACAGCAGAGACCTTCTTCTGGCGTAATAATGCTAATCCCTGTCCATCAAAAGCACCTACAATGTGCATTTGAGTGTCGGAACTGTACCTTGGAACAATGGAGAAGGTCGCCTGGTCCAATGAGGCCCTTTTTCTTTTGTGTCACATGGATGAACGGTCTGTTAGTGCTGTTTACCTGGGCCAGTGATGGCACCAGGATGCACTGTGAGAAGAAGACAAGCCAGTGGAGGAATGTGATGCTTTAGACAATGTTATGCTGGGTCTGGACATTCATGTGAATGTCAATTTTACAAGTGCCACTTACCCAAACATTGCTGTGGACCAGGTACACCATCAGGGAACAGAACTACCTTTATGGCAATGGTATTTTCCAATGGCAGTGGCCTCTTTCAGGAAAATGCACCCTGCCATGCTCCACACATTGTTTAGGAATGGTTTGAGGAACCTGACAAAGAGTTGAAGGTTCTTCCTTGGCCTACAAATTCTCCAGACCTCTATCTGATTGATCTGTGGGATGTGTTGGAACAACAAATCCAATCCATGGCAGCTCCTCCTAGCATCTTACAGGACTTAAATGATCTGCACCTAACGTCTTTGTGCCAGATACCACAGGAGACCTTCAGAGGTCTTGTAGAGTCCATGCCTCAGTGGTTAGAGCTTTTGTGGTGGCCCGTGGAGAACCAACAGCTCATTAGACAGTTGGTCCTAATGTTCATCAGTGTAATTACATACTACACAGATTCATTTGGCTTAGATAAATAAAAGCTGTCAAGTAGAGCTTTTTCAATGCCTGCTGGTAAGCTCCAAAACAGCCACTAAGACTCATAAGAGACTTTAGGAAAATACAGTAATTTGAGCATGAATGTGTGCATAGCTTAAGCCTTGCCCCCTCTCCACCCACTTTACTCTGACTAGATGCACCCAGATGACTAATTTTGATTGCTGACAACGATTTCCGTCAAGGATGGCAAATAGAGCCCCTCAGAAGAGAGCGAGGGTGTACACTGTTCGATCTGGGCTTTGTCTAGACCAGTCATACGATCATTGTCTTACTATTCCACTAAAACAAATAGGTCTTTACAATACTCATAACGCTTACTGTAACAATGCTTACATCACAGTACTTGCACAGAAAAACAGCAGAAACAGAGGTAGAACAACTAGAAAGTTGAAAATTTATTTAGACATAAATCGTGGAGGAACTGTCTTGAAAATTGAATATTACATTAATGACCTCAGATGAAAAACAAATCTTCATTAAGACACATTACAAGCATTTACTCCTGCAAAATCAACATTATTAATATTTTTGAAAAGGTTTTCGATGCCATCATGAACTTCAAGAAAGAGGAGACCCAGAAACTGATTGACAAACTGAACGTAAAGCTTGATGCTGAGGACAAGGAGAAGGAAGGGAAACCATTGCTTAAGGTGAACTGACTTAATCCTTTTAGTCCTCCATTACTTATGATAAGCAATAGCACATGGAGGCTTTTGAATAATTTGCACCTGTACAGTTATAATTATATGTGTTGCTTTTTTATGTGTCCAGGCTGTGATGCGCCGCTGGTTGCCTGCAGGTGATGCTTTGCTTCAGATGATTACCATCCATCTACCTTCACCTGTAACAGCCCAGAGGTACCGCTGTGAGCTGCTGTATGAAGGCCCAGGAGATGACGAGTCAGCCATGGGTTAGTTACAATATTATGAGAATTAAAACCACTATACAACCCTAAAACTGAATGGTGTACATGTTATTTCACTAATAATTAATTATATTTAGCCCCTTAAAATTCCAGGCTCAGCAAATCCTGAGGCTCAGTAATTTTGGGGGCTACAGTGCAGAAAGTACTAGTTTCAATGATCAATGAGTGAGATGGGGCGCTCTGGCCAAAATGAAAAATGTAACCATTGCCCCATCTGTTGTAAACATGCCTGCTCACTTCCTTAGCAGTGCTGCAGTATTATCTCGAGTGAGATTTTCTAGTTTAAAGATTTGGAAAACTTCCTTTTGATGACATATCTTAAAGCTGGTGGGAACCTTTCAAAAACTATTACTGCCTTAGGGTGGATTTTTGGGGGCCCAGTTGTTTGGAAATGTTGTTTTGTTTCTTTTCTTAGCAGGTAAATGCGGAAGGAAGGTAGATATTTAAAGTTACTGCTAGGAAGCTGAACAGCTTATTGCAACTGTATAACTGTAGTAACTGTCACTATGTTGGCAAGAATGCATTACTCCAACAATAGAAATGACCCACCAGATGAGGAGGCGAACAAGCTAAAAGCTTAAGTTAGCAAGGTAGCTGTCTATCTGGATACATTACCTCAGTCTGGCTTCTTTTCTCTGGCTGAAAGGGTAAAAAACTTGGCTCTGGCAGCCATTTTATATTGAATAAAGACACTATTGCAAGACACTTTTGCTAGTTTTAGGCCAGAATGCTTCTTTAATATAAATTTACTATAGGGTTTTGTTATCATTGTAGAAAACTGTGAATTCTAATAGTTAAATGGTGCAACATATTATTATGCATTTCATTTTAAAGGTGATATCAATTTAAGAATTTGTTGAAAACTCACTTCGCAACGTATCAGCTAAATCTGAAACAATGTGTAAACTTTCTCTGACATGTGACCTTCACAGGCATCAAGAACTGTGACCCTAAAGCTCCACTGATGATGTATGTCTCCAAAATGGTACCAACTAGTGACAAGGGTAGATTCTACGCCTTTGGTCGTGTTTTCTCTGGTGTTGTGGCCACTGGGCAGAAGGTGCGTATCATGGGCCCAAACTATACGCCAGGGAAGAAGGAGGACTTATACTTGAAGCCAATTCAAAGGTCTGTTACATTCCATTGCATATAGCACAGTATCTTGAAAATACAAAAAAAGATATATATTTTATATATTTTTTTTTATTACGTCTCTCCAGAACTATCCTTATGATGGGCCGCTATGTTGAACCCATTGAAGATGTGCCCTGTGGGAACATCGTTGGACTGGTTGGGGTTGATCAGTTTTTGGTGAAGACTGGTACCATCACCACCTATGAGCAAGCTCACAACATGCGAGTGATGAAGTTCAGTGTTAGCCCTGTAGTGAGAGTGGCTGTGGAGGCCAAAAACCCAGCTGATCTTCCAAAGCTGGTAGAAGGCCTTAAACGCTTGGCCAAGTCTGACCCCATGGTTCAGGTAAGCACTGACAGCTGTGATTGGATTGATAAATTGTGATTGACCTAAACTTACTTGTTTACTTGCAACTAAAACTAATATGGTTGTTTAGCCATTAATGTATGAGTTTCTTTATGTTTCGCCAGTGCATCATTGAAGAGTCAGGTGAGCACATTGTGGCTGGGGCAGGAGAGCTGCATCTGGAAATCTGCCTAAAAGATCTTGAAGAAGATCATGCTTGTATTCCCCTGAAGGTAAAGCTGATAAATTCAGTTTTATTATTATTAGGTCCCAAACAAATGAACATTTTGTCACTGATACCACTAATTTTAAGGAGCCACTGATATCATCCAGTATAATTTTATATTATGCAATAGTTTTAAATGATTGTGCTTTACTGACTGTCATATTTGATGGTTAGTTCTCAATTGTCAGATTCTATAAAGTCAAATAATTAAAAGCAGAAACTGTGTTAAAGTGTTAAATATAATTAAGTCAATGTTTTAAGTTAAACAAAACAATACATTGGTCAGCTTGTTTATTATACACATATAATCTTGAGAAAACATGCATCATAACTGTGTCCGCATGGCTAGTGCCTTGGTACCACTCTATTTTAACATAGCCAGTTATCCTTTTTGTTTATGCTTTGAAAAGCCAAGTCTGGTTAATTATCATCACTTGCACTTGTATTTATGTGTTGGCATCTAGGGTAGATTAGGTTTAGTTATTGCCTTAAAGCAGTGGTCACCAAACCTCTTCCTGAAGATCTACGTTCCTGTAGTTCCAACCTGCCCCTAACATGCTGTTCTCCCTCACTGAACACTAATGCATCTAATCCAGCCAAAGTAAATCAGTTAGAGCAGGTGTGGCACATTGTGTTTGGAACTACACTTTGCAGGGAGGTAGATCTCCAAGACCAGGGTTGGCGACCACTGCCCTAAAGGGACACTCTGGCCAAAACGAAAAATTTGATCATTGCTACATTCGTTGTAAACATGACTACTAGCCTCTTGTAGTGGTACCGTAATATTCTTTGGAGCAAATTTCCCAGCTTAAAGACAAAAAAAAATGCTTTCTGACAATGAATATTAAAGTGGAAGGAACTTCAGAAAAACTACAAGCTTTTTCGGGGTAATAATTGGGGGCTGTTTGAATATTTTTTCACGATAATTGTCCAATTCAGACGGAAACCAGATTGCTAATGGTAAAAAGTTCGTCAATGTCCAATGTGAATTGTTAAAAAAAATGATCTCTTGGTTAATAACCTACAGGGAATTCTGAATTATGCTTTGAGTCACAAAAGTTTCTGTTTTTTTTTATTATCTGTGTGGTAATACCCCATAGAATACAGATGGGGCAGATAAGCATTTGGTTGACAAATGCTAGAGTATTCTTTTAAGACCAAAAGGTTTTAAACATATTAAAAAACATTTAATAGTGGTTTAGGTGTCAACAGCTATAGCAATGACATACCCTATATGTCCAAAAGCTTTGTGGACACCCCTTCTTATTAGTGAATTCAGCTGCATTAAGGTGTGCTCACTGGAGCACAGGAGTGCAAATGCGCACACAGCTTGTATAGTCTTCATAGAAAAGCACTGACAATAGAACAGGACGCTCTGGAGCAGCAGCACAAGAGCCTAAGGTCATCATGTCCAATGCCAAGCATAGGCTAAAGGGGTATGAAGCCCCCCAGCACTAAACCGTAACTAATCATCCAACACCAATACCTGATCTCACTAGTGCTCCCACTGCTGAATGCAATCAAATCCTCACAGAAATGTTTCAACAATTAATGTAAATTCTTCCCCGAAGAGGAGAAGGGGACAAACTCCTTTTTAATACTCCTGACATTGGAAGAAACGTTGGATGAGCAGGTGTCCACAAACATTTGGCCACATAGTATATTTCCAAACAGTGAATAACTGTTCTTGACTGCTTAATAACTTTGTTCACAGAAATCAGATCCAGTGGTGTCATATCGTGAAACAGTGAGCGATGATTCGGATCAAGTCTGCTTGTCCAAGTCTCCCAACAAGCACAACCGTCTGTACATGAAGGCTCGGCCCCTCCCAGATGGCTTGGCCGAGGACGTTGATAAGGGTGATGTTACTGCTAGGCAGGAGCTTAAACAAAGAGCTCGCTACCTGGCTGAGAAGTATGAGTGGGAGGTTGCTGAGGCCCGTAAAATATGGTGCTTCGGACCAGATGGAACGGGACCCAACATCCTTGTGGATATCACAAAGGGAGTGCAGTATCTGAATGAGATCAAGGACAGTGTGGTAGCTGGTTTCCAGTGGGCAACCAAGGAGGTGAATAAAATACTTGAAAATGTTGGGGGAAAACCCTTAGACCTCACCATGTTACGTATAACATGATTTCAGTAATTCAGTATTGTGTGATACTTAAATTTCGACATACAATCAAAATTTCTATTTGTAAAAATTCTGAGATGAACTCATCTTAAAAAGATCATTAAGCATCTGTAATCTTTCAGCTTTGCCCACATAAATGTGGGAAAAGGGGATTTCTTTTCCCCAAACTGCTCTGAAAACAAAACAAAATTTATATTTCACAATATGCATCAATGCATGTGTGTTAGATAAATAGAATCACATCACAGCCTTTAGAATTGATGCATTTGATGAATTGATGGCCCAAATTGATGTGGTGATAGACTCATAGCAAAAATGTACAGATGTCTGAACTGCCCACACTTTACAAGCATCAGTGACGGGTGTGATTAGAGGTTGCAGATCTCGTGTGTATTGGACTGGATTATCAGAACTAAAATGGAGTAGTGTGCACTCAGCTTAAGGTAGACTAGGGTTTAGCATTGGTGTGCACAGTAGTTGGGTTAGTGCCTGCATACGCAACTGCACATAGTTTGCATTTTAGTGATTTCACAATTTGGATCATGTGCATCTCCTTGGAGCTTTTGCAAATATTACGAAACGTTTAGGTCATATCATAATGATTGAAATAACCAGAAAGACTTAAAACACAGTTCCGTTTACCTCTTTAGGGAGCACTTTGCGAGGAGAACATGAGGGCAGTGCGATTTGACATCCATGATGTCACCCTGCATGCTGATGCCATTCACAGAGGAGGCGGTCAGATCATTCCTACAGCCCGAAGGGTTCTGTACGCTTCTGTGCTGACCGCACAGCCCAGACTGATGGAACCCATTTACCTGGTGGAGATTCAAGTAAGTTTAGCATCCTCAGTGATTGACATGACTAAGTCTATGGTCAACTCTTTTGCTATAACAACACTAAGCTGCCCGTTTATTAGCTACATCTGCCTTGTAGCTACAGTTATTAAGACCATTTTATTACATACGCCGACAATACAGATGCACTTTTTAAGTACAATGACTGACTGTAGTCCATCCGTTGCTATTCTCAGCACAGCAATGATGCCAACACGTTAGTGGCATTGTGGCAATGGCCTACTGTGTTGGGCTGGCATTAGTGTACTAGTCCAGCAGTGTCACTGCTGTTTTGAGAACGGACCACCAGCCAGTCAGCACTGATCTTGTGGTCAGAGTCTGACCACTGATAACAGACAAGATGACTAACTATTGCACCTACAAGGTAAAACAACAAAGTATGTTTCTAATAAAGTAGCCAGTAAATGTACACAGTGTTTACACACCCCAGCAACGTAGCTATACCTGATACACTCATACCAACGACACACTAACATGCCTATAAAATGCTGGTGTCACTGCTGTGCTGAGAAGGTTCCCCACCCAAATAATATCTGGTCATTGGTGGTCCCATGGTTGTCCCTTTCCACTGATGTATGGGGTAGAGGATGGCTGACAAACTGTGTAGTAATAGATGGGGAACAGTGCACCTATAGGATAGGTGTTTCTGATAAAATGGCCAATGAGTGTAGGTCCAAGGTAGCTGTACCTAATAAACTTTCTACTCAAACTTGAATCTAAAACATTTCCTCACCTGTGTACGCCCTAGTGTCCAGAGCAGGTTGTGGGTGGTATCTATGGTGTCCTGAACAGGAAAAGAGGCCATGTCTTTGAGGAGTCTCAAGTGGCAGGGACGCCTATCTTTGTCGTGAAGGCATATCTCCCTGTAAATGAATCATTTGGTAAGTTCATCTTTTAAATAAAAATAAATTCATTATTAAAATGTACTGCAATTGCTAATGAACAGGGAAAACACTAAAATGTGCCATGTAGAGGTAATTCCAGACTAGCAGGGGGCATTCTTGAAGCAGCTATGTGGTGTAGCATTGGCAATTCCAGACTATGGTTAATACTTGACTCCTCTGTCCAGGTTTCACAGCTGACCTGAGGTCCAATACAGGTGGCCAGGCCTTTCCTCAGTGTGTGTTTGACCACTGGCAGATTCTGCCTGGAGACCCCTACGATGCCAACAGCAGGCCTGCCCAGGTCGTGGCCGAGACCCGTAAGCGTAAAGGCCTGAAGGAGGGAATCCCAGCTTTAGACAACTTCCTGGACAAATTATAATCTTCCTGGACTGCCAAAAGTACATTTAAGCAATCGGTAGCTCTTACACACTTGCAGTGTTATTTACCTACATTGTGATGGAAATGTATGTTTACATTAAAAATAAAGCCTGAGCTTGACTTGAGTTTTCCATTTTGCTCAATCTTCAAAGCAAATAAAAACTGAGCACCTTAAGTTATATGAAGTGTCCATGACTGAGGCTGAATTTTTACATTCGGTGTTTGTCATCTAGTAGCATTAGAAATGACTGGCTTTATAGCATGTAGTTTTTCAGATAAAGACATCATTTACTACTTTTTGCTTTTATGTGTTTGGATAGAATGCTTTGGATCTAAATTAAACATTGAAAGTATAATTAAAATTTTTAAATCGTTAAATAATATTGTTATAAATGGATGTGCACTCATCTGTTCCATAAACTGGGAGGCGTGCCACAAAGCAGGATTTCTTAATTTGCCAGACAACTTTAGCCCAAAGATGAGGACTGTGAAATAAGAATGCCCCTCAGCACTTTTCCCATTAGGACAGGCTTGACTTTGGGCTTAGGTTATCTGGCTAAACTGAGAAATCCTGCTTTGCGAAACACCCCCTGATCTTACGCACCATTTCAAAACAGCCATCTTTTTTGTCACGTTTACTACAAATATCATTTACTGTGGTCTGAAATTAAATAAGGAACAAAGATTAAAGATCACTTAAGTGATCAGAAGGGGAAAAAAATAACTTAAGTTATTCATTTGAGGGATTTGTGGCCTATGTTGAGCAGAAAAACACCATTCACATGCCACAGACATAATTAAACTACTGTATGGGTCAAATTCATTCTGTAAAATAGTTTTTCATAAAAATAAACTTCACCAGATCTACAGACTTTTGTTTGAAGGTACTACAATCTTTCCCAGTCTTTATTCTCAGAGCAAACTTATGGATGTTTGATTTTTTGCTAATGCTGAATTGGACCAAAGTTAAACTATATATACTGAATCACATGGAAAATATCCCCTGTTCCAAGTACATGGAGTATTTTTAACTCAACATATTTCAACACATCAAAACATCACCTTTAGCACCATTTCAGTAATCCATGACAGCAGTGGGCTTGTTGAGTTAAAGAGGTTATTTTGGTGAAGAAAACAAACAAACAAACAAAAAAGAAACCAACAACAAAAGGGTGCGAGTCTGTAAAGCTTTCCAAAGAAGAAAGCTTTTAGTTTGCAAATACATGTTAATCTTAGTTTATGGGGAAATTTTAAAATATTTAACAAAAATATAATGATACTTACTACAGTTGTGCTTATTTTACAGTTTATATGTTTTACAGTTCAGTGCGTCAGAGTGGGTTAAAAGTCGGCATTTATGCAAATATAGATGTTTGGTCTTAAGGCATGACAACTTGAGGCACAACATCCACAGCCCGATGAGAAGTTGAAAAATGTGCCAAATGCTGTGTATTTACGGCAATGAGGGCTCAACTGCAGGTTTTAGTGAGTGCAAACTAAGCAGAAAAAGGAGACAGAAACATCCCATTTTTAAAACACTGTTAAGACATGAGATGTGGTGGAAATGATATGGCCCTTTGTGGTCAACAGACTTCAAAGCCTAAGATTACTTAAAAGAAAAAATAATAATAATAATATAGAGTATTACTCACTGTTCTGAATGGGCGTGCTACCCACCAGTATGGCAGGACCACTAGTAATGTAGAGCATAGTGCTGCCACTTCTATTTAAGAACATCTAAACCGTCAAGCAGCCCTAAAGCAGACATCACTCTTGTACAACTTTTAAAGATTTTCTGAAAGTGCAGTGAAAACTATTAAAAGCTGATCGCTGTGAACATGTAGCAGTTCCACAGAACCCTGAAAAAGTGAACAGTGTGCTTCATTGCATCCTTGAAACCGTAGATATATCAGAACAAATGTAAGCTGTGAACATAAACGTTGTTATCCATTACTATCAGAGGTTAACGCATGTAGCCACTACTCAACATAATTATGGTATCATGAACATACAGAATTCAATAGGGCTTTCTGAAGCCAAAAGCTAGTTATGATATTACCGAGCTGGCTTCAAAAATCTGTATCTTTATTGAGAACCAGATGATTAGCCCCTGAGAACTGCTCTTTTAGCATTTTCCAACTTCTGCATTTGGGTCTGGTGTTTCAGTAAAACCAGCATCTGCAGCACCTTTGATATGCAAGAATGTCAGATTTCTGAAAGCTTTACAAAATAAGACGACAGAAATGGTATGAAAATTTCACAATATGCAAGACTAGACAAAGGTCCAAAGAGGCATTTTGTCATGAGAAATCAGCCACCTGAACAGCATTAAACTCCAAAATGCAGCCAACATCATAGCTTTAAATAGAGAAGTACACAATTTGCAGGATAGGATTTCAAATTTACAGATAATGAAATCTGACGCAAATCATTTTAAGGACAATCCTGATTTTTTCTTTTTAATTATAAACGTGATCTGGGGTCAGAGGTTTTGAGGTGAATATTCAAAAACACAGTTTAAATAGTAAAAAGAGGACAAAGTTCCCACATACAAATACAACGCAGGTCCACAAACAAGCTTGTTATTTAACAAAATTTTAGCTAATCACTTGACGGACCCTAAAAAAAAAGCACAACGTGCAAAATCATCATAAATGATAAAAAAAAAAACCCAAACAATAAAAAAAAAACAAATGGAAAAAAAACAAAAAAAACAAAACAAAACAAAACAAAAACAGAGCTGGCTTGCTGCAATCTGACATTCTTCTTTGCCGAAACCAGATTACAACCTATTTTTACCATCCTACGTAATGTGCAACAGAACACAAAGATCATTTTTATTGCTAAACACTAAATTAGGACCTTTGAGATGAAGTAAAATTGCACTGCAGAATTTGGTTAGTACTACAATAAAAACCGAGCTGCCCCAGAGTGCTTTCACTTCCTTTCCAACGGAACACAGCTCCCACTCCGTTTTCACATCATGCCACTGTGAACTCAACGCTCACCGGGAGCCCAGTGTTCCCAGTCCACACTTTTATTGACTGTTTTGCTTGTTCAGTCCATTCAATCAAAAAAGGCAATGGGTATGAGTCACTATTATAATGCTAAAAAGATAAAAACATCTTCAGCGGGACAGTGAGAGTGAGCACAAGTCAGGGCTAGGTTTCTCAAAACCATCAGGTGCTACCGACATCTACACGCAACGACAAACATGCCGTTTCCCCACTGTCGAGAGAACCTGTGTCCATTTCAGCTACCATAATCGTAAATATGATGTTTAACTGTAATTAAAGCATAATATCAGTTTTTGGAAATGTGGCCCATGGCAGTTTGCTTGGTGATTGTGTAGTGCTGGCCTGTGGAGACAGAAACCTTGATTCAGTCCAGAGAGATAATGTCTGACAGACTTGAGGATCCTCCGGTGATGACCCCCGTTTCGTGACTAGAGCTCCCTCCATGTGGGGCTGCTTCATATGGGACTGATGAAGACACAAGGCCAGCGCTAGTAGTAGCACTCTGGATACTGCTGGAGAGGCTGTCGAGGAACACAGGGCTCCGGTAATGCTGCTGGAAAACAGTAAACACATTGCTAAACTTTGGGGCAGTTTGCTCTACCTCAGTTCAACAAGCCTTTCTCTATTCTCATAACAGCTCTATTGTCCTCACAAGTGAACCGTAACACAATGAAGGACCCCTGTGTTCGTCCCTTGCTTCATCTGCCAGGCATTTTCAGAAGAGAGCTTTTATACATATGTATGTGTGTGTCTGAGTGCTGACAATGATCCGCCACCCAAATGATACCTGCTCTGTGGGGGATCCTGAACACTGAAGAACAGAGTAAAAGGGGGCTAACAAACTATGCAGGGAAACAGATGGACTACAGTCTGTAATTGTAGAACTAAAGTGCACCTATATAGTAAGTGGAGCTGATAAAATGGACAAAGTGTAGCTACAAAGTAGATGTACTTAATTAAGTGGCCAGTCAGTGTATATAGTGCAAATAACAAGTTCCCCACCGTGGCTTCTATACTGGCAATTTGCTTTTGCTTGGCATTAGTGGCTTTTTCTAGGACTCCACTACTGTTTAAAACTATTCTACAGTCACAATGAAAAGTGTGAACACCCTGCATCAAATTAGATGTTCTGTTGATTTTTGAAGCACAAGTAAGTTAACATCCTCTAACAGGAACAAACTTAAATATAGCATTTACTATACATTTTAGTGCACAATTTCTATTTATGCTCTAAGTTACATAATTGGAATAAAATAACACATTGGAATAAAATAAAACAATGTTCCATCACGTTTACACAGACCACGTTGTATTTTCCAATTAAAGAGCAGGAATGAGCACTCTGTAGAGGATGTGTTTTTTTTCTCAACACCATATGTAATTTGATCAGGGACGCCACACTTTTGAATACAAATGTAAATAACTATAGCCTATTCCAAAACCTTGTGGCTCAGAGTACATGAAATGTCCTGCCAACATTCAAAACAGCAAAGTTTCTGCAAATGTCAACATACATATATGGAACACATACCTGAGGGTCTGCTTGAAGTAATGAAAATAAATCAAGACCTGTATGAAAAAAAATACAGTCAGTGAGATCACTGCAAATTACTCATTAGGACCATATGGACAATTAGCTAATAGATCACAGAAACAGTGGCATACTTTGCATATCGGTGGGAATAGTGGATAACGTCGAATGGTGGAATGGAACATAGTCCGCTATGGGGGACGTTAGATATGAGGCGTCCAGTGCCTGGACATTTGGCACCCGAACCGTTGATGGCTGATAGGTCAACACCCTGTAGGAAGACAAAAATTAGAGGTACCCTATTAAAAGAAGTTTTTCCTGACATGTCCAGGCAGGGACAGATATACATACACAGATGCTGCATTGTTTGTTTACAATCTGCGTGTCTTCCATGGAGTGGTCAATACGCATATATGGAAATACAAGTAGTTTTCATTTAATCGGCCATAATTTGCTTATTACTCAACTGATTTTGACCACATTTATTTTATAATCCTCAGAAATTTCTGCATGTTGATTATTTAAATTTGATTTACATGGGGCTATATTGGTAATGGCTATACGAGACCTGTCAAAATTTAAGTAAGGAAGTTGAAGATACATAAGAAGCATTAGAGTGAAATAATATTTGGATTTACATTTATCTGATGTTCACAGGCAGTGACGGGACCTCTTTTGAGCAGAGAGACAGCAGATCAAATGACAAACATGCTTATACACTAGATTTTAAAAATCTGAAACTAGATGTCATAAAAATTCACACTCAATGTAAATATGTCTATTCACAGTCTAATAAGAATCACAAAGTGCAAGTCAGATTTCATTTTACAATTTGCTTACACTTGTGTACATACAGAGTGCAAAAAATAAATTAAAAATAATACATACGTTGCTAGGTTGCACATCTTGCAAGGTGTCTGTGCTTCACCACATGGTTGAATCCATACATACATACATACATATATACAGCACAAACTTGAGTGTCGACATCTGCATTTTCTTTGTTATTTAATCCTATCCAACTTTCTGAGTGCAAAGTTCATGAAACATAATTTTGGACGGTACCTTTCTTAAAATGTCGCCCTGAAATTGTACTAAATGCAGTCCAGCAGCTGGGCTGACCACCACAAAGCAATGGTGCCATTGATGCACCTGGCTGAACCCAACATGGCATTTTTGTATGTACATCTATGTTCAAAGATCTCAGAAAGATGAAAGCTACCACTGACCCTTTGCTATGCATCTCCTCAGGTTTGGACAGATAGACACAGCGTTTTTTCAAAGGAGGGTCTGGCTCTGCTTCATCATCTGAAGAGCTTTCAAGCGTCAGGTCGATCACATCGGCCTTCTTTGTGCTGCTTGGGTTCTGTGTGAGGAACCACTGCACTCTGCCGGACAGGGGCAGCACCTGAAAGGTCAAGGAGAAAGATTAGTCTACAGGTCATACAGACCTAGCGTCATACTAAGGCTGTGTCTAAAAAAAAATATGTAAAAATGCTGTCTATTCTGAGGCAGGAAGGCACCCAGGCATGTCTGAGTTTAATGTTTATATAAAACGCTGCCTGCTAATGTTTCTCCATTTGGCAGTTTATAAAGTTAGTATGATGAGGGATTTAAAGAAAAAAAAAAAGGGAGAAGACACCAGCACTGACACAGTGGAGGAGAGAGACCAGTTTGTGTACATCTATGTTTAATGTTTGTTTTCTTTACTTCTTCTTTACTTAATTCCAAAAAAGTATTCAACTTGACTACTGAAAATTTTATTTACTGCAGGTGTGAAAAAGCCTGTTTTTCACAACTCGGCTTCACGTGGTTGTCTAATTGTACTAATCTTAGTTAAACAGCTCTGTTCTTTAAGTACTAGCCATACGTACAGCAGCTTTTACTATTTCTGATTTTTTCCTTATGTCCTACTGTAAGAGTCTGTCCGCTAATTTAGCTAATGTTCAAGGTAAGCTAATGCTAAGGTCGGCTAGCCAATAAACCCAGTGAAACACTGATACGTTTCTGAGCAATAGAGCTTCTTTAATTTTTCTGCATGGCTATTTTCGGTGTCTATGTCAAACCCACCTCTGGTGTATGTTGCCAAAAAGCTATATTTTAGTCTCATCTGGCCATAGAAAACAGTCCCACTGAAAGTTTCAGTAATGTCTGCCAAATTGCAGACACTTGGTTTGTTGGTTTGGACAGTCAAGACTTTCTTCAGGCAACCCTCCAAAGAGCCAGTGGTTATGTAGGTGCTGTCTAACTGTAGTTTGGGAGATGTTCTGACCCCAAAAACTAACTAATATCTGCAACTCACCAGCTGTGATCCTTGGAGATTCTTTGGCCACTCCTCTGTGCATGGGGTCAATACAGACATATGTCCTCTTCCCAGCAGGTTCTCAACATCTCTAATTGTTATAAAAACTTCTTAATTGTTGCCCTGATGGTGGAAATGGGAATTTTCAACTGTTTTGCTATTTTCTTGTATCCATTTCCTGACTTGTGCAGCTCAACAGCCTTTTGTTGCAAATCACTGCTGTATTCTCTGGACTTTCTCATAGTGCTGGATGACAGAATAAAACCTGTGTGTCACTTATAACACAGAGGAACAGGAAGTCATGGCTGAGCACATGTTCCTCATCGGCAAACTCCAAAATATAAAATAGGCGTGGGAATATACTATAGTTACGAGTTGACTCATGTGAATTTCTAGAGCTGCCAACAACTGTGGCACACATGGATTTAAGAAAAGCATATATTTTTTTGGTGCCAATATTTGTTTAGGGAACTGTAAGGATAGCTAACAAGTATACTTAAGGTTGATGTCAAATGTATGGTATATTTCCAGTTTTAGACAAACATGACCTGTGGAAGTTTCTTTTCTTTACACATGTACTGTGGTAAAAATGTGGTAAAAATAAGTTCCTAAAATGACTTACACTCAATTTTGGGTATACATGGAGATGATACTTTTAGCGCCTCCTTCTTTGGTCTCATTGGACACCATGTCCCGTCCTCTTGGAACTTGATTTCATCAACGTCCGTGCAGTCATTTAAAATTTCCATGAACAGCCTAACAAAGAAAGAGTGGAATTAATAAGTCGCACACTTCATATTTACAACCTGGTCCACCACAGCGAAGAAGTTCTCACCCATCTATGATCAGACTCTCGTATGTGGCTTTCTTGTCGCACACGGGGCAGATCCAGGTCGGCTTCTTCTCATTCATCTGCAGGTACAGAGCAGCATCGAAACACTGCAGATGAGAGCAGGTAACTGCCCGACAGGGAACCGTAAGACGCATCTTTCCAAGCTGAGTGGAACAAGAACAAATGATTGAAATTAGTAGTATTAATGAAATTCAGATTGAGCAGATGTATAACGCTGAGACAAATAACATGGAAGGTTCTCGGAACCTACTGGGCAAATTAGGGACACTCGTAAACTGGTTGTGGCTATTTCACTGTCAGGGTCAGCTGTGAGCTTTTCTTTTACTGAAAAACATGGTAGAGAAGAACGAAACTGAGAAGTCTTTTTAGATAATAATACATCTTACCCAAAATTAATTTACACATAAAAACTACCAAAGAAAATGAACTGTGCAAAACTGGTTACAATAATTCGTTAAAAGACCAAGACATCTAAATTTCTCAACACATTAGTTGTCATCTTACTTAATGCTCTAGAGTGGTCAGGGTTTCTGATCCCTTTCATTCTTAACCTCTGCAGTAACAACGGTGATGTCAGCTGCCGTACCAAGTAAACGGACATTGAATATGTCTGGAAAAAAGATCGAAAAGTTAAAGTACAGTAAGAATATCAACACAAAAAGATGAACCAAATTTTTGTTTCTTCAGCTGAGGAGGATGGTCTACCTTCCCAATTTCAGGTGCCCACGTGACTGATATTTGATTGGGTACTGCAGATGATAATCTGACGAGAGACGTAATGTTCAAAGGCCTCCCTGGTCTCTTCTGTTCTACACCATTCTTAGGAGGCGGTGCATAGCCCTAGCACAAAAGCAAGAACCTTAATTAAAGCTGACCACAACCACTTTCACATACAGATTACTCAATACAATACAACATTCTATTTTGTCTATATACTTTGAATGTTACAGTGCAGACATATCTATTAATATTTTTTTTGACAAATGCAAGTCTATACATCATAATTACTTACTGGTAAAGGAAAGAGCTTCCCATTGACTTTGATGCAAAGACTATTAGGATAATTGTCCTCTTGAGGGCAACTGGTCTCTGAAAGGCAGAACCTGTCAACGAAAAACAAAACAAACAAACAAACAAAAAGATCAATAAAGACATGCACAAGCAGCACAGCAAACTGAGCTTCACTGAAGGTATGAAAAGAAATAATGTTAAACTGACACTCCTTCTTACCGTAGTTGTATTTGAACCATATAGTCTCTTCTGCCACCAGGAAGGAAATCCCTTTTAAAAATAAATGAAAGATAAGAAACTAACATATGACTTGCACACCAACACAGAGCCAAAAAACAGTGCATGGTGAACAATGAGCATAAGGGACTAAGTTATCCCGCATTCTTACCGTGAAATGCAAACTTCTCTCACTTGCTGTGGAGTCAAGGCAAAGATGAAGTACTTTTCCTGATGAAATCTCTGAACAGCGCTGGGCCCTGTGTGCAAAAAATATATGCAAGAAAACAATATGATTAAAATACAGAACAGATTCCAGGCCAGCAACACCTGTTTTTCTTTTCACTGGTTTATAGCAGAGGCCTCCAAATCCAGACCAGTTTCCTTTTCTGGATTTTGTAATCGGTGGTAATTAACTGAACTGTTGATGTAATGAACTGTCACATTTCTCAGCCATTACATCAATGAAGGCTGTCCAGTTTTGCTGGATCCTTTGAATTTGTCTGAGAAACATGTTTGTTTTGAGAAATTAAACGATTTAACTAGTGTACCTAATATCATTCATGTGCAGCGCAAACCTGTTAGAAAAATGGTGGAAACAGCCGCAAATGGCAAGATACTGTGGTGCCAGACTTTGTTATGAAATGCTAAACTTATTTTGAAGTTTTGCACGAGTGCTAAAGAGGAACCTATATGTACCAGTGTTAACAAGGTCTCTCCTACCTCATCTGCAGCCTTCATTTTAAGACAAGCCTGCTGACAGGCCATCTAGTTTTACACCTACAAGCGATTACAAAATAGATGACCAGAAACTGGATTCAAGGTCCGAATTTGAACACCTTAAAAATGTAATTTTAATTTACGACTACAGAAAATACATTTGAAAAGAATTTATTTAACAAATATCAGTTAGCCATGCAAAATAGCTCCCAACCCCTACAATAAAAACAGACAACCATCACTACCCAAACTTGATGGCTTGATCAAAACATCCAACACGTCATAAAATGGAAGGGGTTTCATCTGGACATCTGGGTGGACGGGGGGCATGAGTGGGCTTGGCTGCTGCATGTTCATCCTGGGTTTTGAGTCATGAAACACCGGTGAATCACAGGTCACCAAGTGCGGATGCACCAAGTCTGAGGGACTAGCACCAAGAGAAAGGTCTGGACTCACAACCGCCGATCTGTCCTCTGTCTGAAAGTAGGACTTTATGTTTGACAACTCCGTCAGACTCTCGAACGTCCTAGGATATCTCCGACGATACAGTTCCTTGATTTTAATCTGCACGGCAGGACTACAGTCACTCTTTAGCAAATGCAAGGCCCTCAGAAGAAGTTCATGCTTGCGGCCGCTCTTGTTCCTTCCAGCAAAACCTAGCAGTACCTGGAGCTCTGAGACACGGAAACTTGATACCATATTCTGCAAAATAAATACAAACAGCCACAAAGACAAAAGGCTGAAAAGCGCAACAAGGAAAAGGTAAAGGCTTGATAAAGTAAATCTGAATCTTTACAACAGATGGATAAGGGAGGTCAGAAGTCAGTTCCTGTCACATTTTGTCAGTTTGAAACAAACAATATAGAACTAATTACTATAAACATGAAAGTAACTCAATAAAGTGAAATTAGCAAACTTTAAGTAAAATTAAGTTGCTTTATCAAATTAATTTATACAAAATTGACTAAAGCTTCTTAAAGAAATCAAAATTTTATTTGTATATTAACAGATAAATGTCTACCCCAGTGTAATACAGAATTCATAGTAAATAAACCAAGTCTGTGAACTGAGTTGAAATCCCGCCCAAACACAACCCTTCCACAATTCCCCAGAGAAGTAAGAAAATCTCAACTGACCCTTCAACATACGGTCCATGCTTGATTGTTCTTACTTGTTAATCCTTTTTTCTTTAAAAATCCGTTACAAATGTGAGCGAAATGCATCTAAAATGTTGAGAATAATTCCAAAACCCATTAGATAAACATTGTAAACAAGACACAGAACATGTTTGACATTCAACCTAATATAGCTATATGTTTTAGGAAAAAGAAATGATAAACAGATAAAATAATGAGAAAATAACGTTACTCTTTAAGACGGGGTTTATTTATCTAACTAGATAGAAATTAAGGATAAGAGGCTTGAAACATCAAGGACAAAGGAAAAGTCTTCTGCTTTACAACTCGCACATATAATGAGCTATTTCACATGTTTATACTTCCAGCATTCATCCTAACTAGGTATTAGAAAATCATTTTAATTTGAAGCCACATCAAACAGAAACACTGAGGCACATAACCAGGTATCAACACTAGCTACTCCCTGCAGGAATGACAGCCTAGCGAGCTAACCTAGGTAACGCTAGCTTTCAGCAACTGTTAACAGTAGCTATACTATGTTAGCTGACGAAGCTGAAGTCAGCTTCATATTCGAATTTTCCCGTTCCACCTTAAATCCTGCAGAAACCACATGTAACTGCTGCACCATTTAAGGTGGGACGCAAAAATTCAAACAAGAAGCTGCGAATAGGAAGCCAATTTCAGCCTCGTTGTTAGCTATTGGTTAAGCTAACATGCATTTACAGAACAAAATTAAGTCTCCATTTCGTATAAAAGTACTACCCTCTCATCTTAACGTCGGAGGTGGAATTTGTGCAAATGTACTTTTGCTAGGTAACTAATGTTTGCGTTGCTAAAGCTAGCTTGCTAGCTTAAGTTATGATGCTAACAGGCAACAACAAAAGAACAGCCAAAACATTCGCGAAGAGACTTAAATTTTTACCTGTTTCTGGATGTGCAAAGCTATTAAACAGTATTTTACAGAATTCTCATGCAGTGTATAGTGAGAATTGGGCAATAAATCCCAAGGCATAAAGGTGATGAAATGTAGCTGAAGCCCAAGCACCTTGATAAGCTAACGCAGCAGGTCTCTGCTGGCTCTGTAGCAGCAGCTCTCCGGCCTACGACCGTCAAACATGTCGGTGTTAACTAACTACAAAACCCTCGCAGGCCGAGAATCGGCCGTCAAGTTTAGCTAGTGAACAAGAATAAAATTTCTTTCAAGCTGTGAGAAGTGCAAAGTGGCTGCCAGCTATCATAACGCTTTCGCCTACCCGTAACTGCTCAATATCCGCCATTTTCTGGCTCGGTTCATCCTGCCGATGAACCGGTCAAGGTTGAGCTCGGCTTGCAGCTGTAGCCGCCGGACCACTGATAGTGATTCAGTTTACTGAACCGATTCTTTCGAACTGTGTGTTTCAAAGGATTGAACGTCTGATTCAACCGATTCCTTTTCATTCGCACAACTGAAAAGGTGGTGAAGAGTTAAAACATGAACGCATTATAAAATCATTAAATAACATACATAATTACATTTTCTCTCTATAGGCTGTTGTTGTCTCTTATTGTTAATGTTGTTTATGTTTGAGCATTTTGGTTCTGACTCCATTAGTAAGTAGCAAGATTAGACTGACCCCAATGTACAGAATGAAGTTGACCAGACATGTGAATCAGTGAATCATTCACACTACATCTGCACAGTTCTAAAGCAAAGACAACGAGCAGTTTACAGACGGAGAATATTAGCACATTTAAAGAAAGTTTTTAATTTGGTGCTATTTAATATTCATGTCAATACTTACTCTCCTAATGTTGAATTATGAAAAGTTGTACTCCTTATTACAAGTCTTTTTAGCAGACTACGGAGGTAAACAAAAAAGTTTGGTTACTGCCTTATGGACTAATGAATCGGTTCAAAAGAACGATTCGTTCGTGTGTCCTTAGCTGCACTGACGCTTGCTCTTAGGAAAAATAAGTATGAGTTGGAAGATGAATAGACTTTCACACAGAAAATTAGTCACGTTTAACCCCAATTGAAGCAAATGACTTAGCCTACAACAATGCAGGTAGCGTAACAAACTCGTCAGCAAAGAAAACAGCAGCGACGGGTGAAAGCCGAGTAGACCGCAGTCACGTTTCAGCCATGTGGTCGCGTTCAGGCTACAGGTGGCCGTCTGCTATGAATAGAGTGGAAGTCTAATCCCACATAACAGTAGCTGCCAGATGGAAAGTTATGGATTACTGAAGGTAACTAGATAAACACACTCTTTTCTGAACCTATTTTCAGAAAGATATCACACAGAGTGTGTGAAGAGGTTAGGTTTGCAGTTTAATTTACAGATTGAGTAAAAATTAATCTTTCTGATGGAAAAATCATCATAAGGTGTGTTTTGGATGTGGGTTTGCTGGTCAGCAGCAATGGAAGTTAATATAATGTTGACCAACAAATCCAGCTTATGTTGTTTTTTAGATGCTGGTATACTTGTCAACCAGCTTGACCATGCTGGGTGACCATCTAAACCAGCACCAGGCCAGTACTAGACCAGCACAAGATAGGGCAGATTAGTTTACCATTATCATGAAATGTATGCTGGTCTGTGCTGGATTTTTCAGCAGGGCTGTTTGAGAATTCCACCATTTTCTTTTTCAAAATGTCTACATAAATCACTTTTTGAGATGTAAACAAAAGTGTTTTGACAAAACAGCACAGGCCAGCATGCATTCCTCGCTGGTCTAAGATGGGTTATGCTGGTCTCGTGCACCCTGCGAGGTTATGCTAGCTGAGCTGATCATGGAAAAATAGTGATAAAAATCTCTTTCCTTTGGAGACTATTTTGCCTCACAACGCCCTGCATGCACTCCTCTACCACAAATGAATAATAAAAAACAAGTTTTAGACCAAAAACATCTCAATACCGGCCATCAGGTAACATAGTCATACTGTTCCATGTAATAAATTCCTGTGAAGTAGCTTTTAGAGCAATTAAATGCTTCAGACGTCCGGTTCTTCTTATCACCACTGTGAACAATTCTGACAGAACAGTGTATTTTACATCAAACCACTCTGTATGGACTACACTCACTTCTAAACACTAGCTTAAAACTGTTTACAAATTAATATGGTGAAGACAGTCCAAGTGGATGGAATGAAAAATATAATAATTTATGTAACACTATAGTATGGAAGCCCATTCCCTCCAAGTAGAAGAGAAAAAATCCCTTCTGTTTTTATCTGTTTGTAGCA
Source organism: Colossoma macropomum (assembly GCF_904425465.1). Lineage (NCBI taxonomy): Eukaryota > Metazoa > Chordata > Actinopteri > Characiformes > Serrasalmidae > Colossoma > Colossoma macropomum. Next base: position 26,681,420 of record NW_023494806.1, on the reverse strand, counting down.
GCAGGACCAGTACCACATTGACTAGTATTGGGAAATAATGACTTATTTTCTTTTAATTTTGTCAAACAAATTATTATTACTAATATTATTATGTTTTTGAGATTTTAATTTACCATGTCTGAATAATTACTTGCTTTTTCAATTTTTTACTGACTATGTAGAACAATTTACTTATTTTGTCAAAAAAATGATATATTACATTGAAGTAATCACTTTTTTTCTAGAAATTTCTGCTACTGTATAGAAATAATGACTTTTTTAATTTTTGACTTACTATGCCAGAATAATGACTTATTTTGACCTAGTATGGAAATGAAGTTATTTTTTCAAAATAATTACTTTCTGAAAATATAATAAATTAAAAAAAAGTCCCTATAAGGAAAAGAAATAAATGTGTATTTATCATAAACATTTGAAAATGGAGATTTTATATGGAGAAAATTTATACTGATATTAAAATCCTGTATGTCTGTTGGTTAATCTGCCAAAAACGTCCCTGTCAGGATTGAGTGCGAGTGCCTCTTTCGTCCAGCAGAGGGCGCTATCAGAACGCGTCTCTTCACTTTGTTTACATCTGACATTCCGTAACACAGGTCTCGCAGCAGTACGGCCAACACCATTACTTCTGAAAAATTACTGCTATTCCCACACTGGTCAGTTTAAAATCCTTATTAACTACACGACGGTATAGAGTAGGAGTATAACTATGTCTTAGATATTACTCACAGGTGGATGAAGTGGAGAGGCTTAGCTAACTGCTTATTCACTTCTACGATATATGTGGAAGCTAACAACACTATTTCAAGGCCGTAAAACCATTATGCGTGAATTCTTTCAGATTTTGTTGCACGCTTTTCTTGCACGTTTATCAAGCCTATTGTCTCCCCTGGTTTATAATCTCTGTCTATTTATCACCACAGGGTCTTGTTTTTGTAGTGGTCAAAGGGCAAAAACCCCTCATCCATCTCTGTACAGTGACCTCGAAAGGTCTGGCAGCAGAAACAAGAGCTCTAACTGCACACAGGTTAGTGGGAAGAGGGTTTTACATTATATTTATTTGTACTTATTTAGATGGATTTTTTTATTTTAAAAAGAAAGAAAGCCTGATATTTTTTTCAATAATTCTTCAATAGGTCTGAAAGCAAGCAGCAATGTTGGGGCCAAAGCACCACACAGTGATTTTGCATGATTGCCATACCAAGAATGAAGGATATAAACTATGAGCTATGTTACTCAAAAGCACTAATGCTCAGCCTAGGATATTGAGCAAAACAAGTAAATAGTAAGTTTATACTACTATAGCCTACTAATTTGAAACATGACCTTGTAGGTGGGAGTGGTGCTGTTCCTCAGGGCCGGCTCTAGCCTTGTAGGTGCCATAAGCAGGACCAGAAATGAGTGTGCAAGTGGGTGTATTTACTGACCACAACAGATTACAGACCAATCAAGAAACATTGACTTTAATAACATGCATATGAAAAGTAATTTAGAGAGCCATTCAGCAGTCTAGAGTTCAGAACAGTCATGCTTTATGGGCAAACAGACAGTCAAGACCAACTTAGGTATTAAATTTGACATTGAATAACAGAATTTTTTCAATGCTCTGTAGTAACTGAAGTAATTTTGATATCCAGCAGTAGTGAGAATGTTAATTCACGAGGTAGGAAAAGCTATCAGATGTAAGGGTTATCAGTAAAGGAGGTCTCTCTTGGTCTACAAAATGCAGAGAAATACAGTGTGGGTGTATTATTCAGTTATTTATCTTAAGATGTATTATGCAGTACCTACTATGAACTATTTGCTAAATATTATGAAGACATGTCCACAAGGGTCCTTACAGTTTGAGGGGTTACATAATTGCTTACTTTTCCTAAATGGACCATTGCATTGAATTAGTTCAAACTATGGTCCCACAGTAAAAGAACTATTTATAAAACCATTAAGTATTCTGACCTAGAAATATTATGTTATTATCTGTTTAAACCCAAGGCATTAATAGAGATAGTAATAAGCTAAATATATACAAAATCATCATTTATAGGGTTCTTTCCATTTCCAAGTGACTTTTAGATTTATCATGAGTTACATACTTAATTCAGAAAATGCTGTCCCATGTTTTCATGTCACTACACCAAGAGCTTTAGTCTATAGGCGGGGCTTTATTTTAGCCCCACCCCTGCATTTTAGAGCAGGAAGTGAGACTGCATCCCTGTCCCTCATGGCCACATGGTGAGCAGTTAAATCCCATTGTTTTGAAGAAAGAATGTGTCCCAAAGTCTGAAAATTAAAAAACATTATCCCTGTCGAAACATATTTTCTGTAATTAAGTAAACGTTTCATGTTTTCATTAAAATATTATGATTTTTAGCAAGGCTGCTTTTCCTAGTCATATTCTGGCTACTGTTTTTGAGTTCTGCTCAAAATGAGCTAAACTGTCACTACCAAAACAGTCATTACTGAAACTTTACCAAATGTTTCAGCAGTGACTGTTTCAGTAGTGATATAATTAAGGTATGGGATCATTCAAACCAAAAGGATTTTAGTCTAAAGTCCCAAATGTGTTTTTTAACTTTGACTTTGAACCAGTTCAGTAGAACGATCTGTAAATCAACCCCTAACTTGTCCGTTTTTATCATGGGAAGCAAATCTCTGCCTTTTAAAAATACACTGTTCAATCCAGTTCCCTATTCAGCACTGTAAAACAAATGCAGCATAAATGTATGAAGTCAGATAAAGACGTGTTTGGAAAAGCACACATGGCAAAGAGCACTAACTTTCTTCCAAATGAATATCGTGCAGTAGAAGTGTGATGACAGTGACAGTACAATTGACTTATCATTTGCAGGTGATTTGAGAGCAAAACTGGAAGACTGCCTTCATTAATGTTTAAACATTGTATCTGTCTTCCTTTTGGGGAACACTCTAACAAGTGTGATTGCCTAATGAACTGGCTGTATGTAAGTGTGGAGGCTTGCTTCATGATTAAACTTGGATTTTGTCCACAAATTTTATGTTTTGCAGTTTCTGTTTGTGCAGATGATGTTTGAGCAGTTTCTTTAGCGTGGAATGTCAAAACAGATGGTTTATCAAGGTACGTTTCGCAAATCTGTTTCTACTGAGTTGGAACCCTGTACAGACATGTTACAGCTGTGAGGAAAGTGGCCAAAATTGAGTTTCTCATTATTGGAATGTTGCTCTGTTTGTGGCTGTTTTTAATGTGGGATGTACACAGATACACTTCATTAAGTACCCCCTTGTTTCTACACTCTTTGGCTATTTTATCAGCTCCACTTACCATACAGGTGCACTTTGTAGTTCTACAATTATAGACTGTAGTCCATCTGTTTCTCTGCATACTTTTAGCCTCTTTACCCTGTTCTTCAATGGTCAGTCGATCATTCTCAGCACTGCAGTGCAGTGTGTGTTGCGCTGGTACGAGTGGATCAGACACAGCAGTGCTGCTGGACTTTTTAAACACCTCAGTGTCACTGCTGGACTGAGAATAGTCCACCAACCAAAAATCCGCAGCCAACAGTGTCCTGTGGGCAGCGTCCTGTGACCACTGATGAAGGACTATAGGATGACCAACACAAACTGTGCAGCAACAGATGAGCTACTGTCTCTGACTTAACATCTACAAGGTGGACCAACAGGATAGGTGTGTCTAGAGTGGACAGTAAGTGGACACAGTAGTGAAAAAGTCCAGCAGAACTGCTGTGTCTGATCCACACGTACCAGCACAACACACACTAACACACCACCACGTCAGTGTCACTGTAGTGCTGAGAATGATCCACCACCCAAATGATACCTGCTCTGTGGGGGTCCACTGAAGAACAGGGTGAAAGAGGGCTAACAAAGTATGCAGTGAAACAGATGGACTACAGTCTGTAATTGTAGAACTACAAAGTGCACCTTTATAGAAAGTGGAGCTGATAAAATGGACAGTGAGTGTAGAAACAAGGTGTATGTAATAAAGTGATCAGTCAGTGTATGCATGTGGGATATGAGTGTGTGCAGATTTGAGAGCAAATAGAAGAAGCAACAGGATGCTATCAAATAAAATATACAGATAGATGTAACATTTCATCTTGTGTTCTGTGGTGGAAAACTGTCCAAGGACTTTACTCTTATATATATATATTCCTATTTGAAAGCTAATTGTATATTGTAAGTATCATATTAAGTCATTTAGAGCGGTTTGGTTACAAAATGGTTCATTATAGAGAAACTTACTGACTTGTTTACCGTGGTGGTAATAGGAACCAGGGGTCTCCATGTCTACAACACTAATATTGCCATTTTATTACTATCCAAAATGACTAGTGAACGTACACGTGTCTTCTGAGCTTTTCTATGTAATGTTGATAATAGTACAGTAGGGATAAATAAAAAAAACATTTTTTGCCTTACAATGCCTGCATGTATCTCTCTGCCATGAATGTGATTTAAAAAGGTCAAAACCTTATTAATATTGTTAAAACATTTCTCAAGCATCAGGCATCATTTCACTTTTAACGATTTTGTGTACTAATCTTCTGTGAGGTTTTTGAGGCATTAAAAGCTTCGGATGTCTGGTTCCTCTCACCACCTGACTCTGTAAGGTTCTCTAGAATGGAACATTCCACAATAAATAACTCAGAATGACTTTGCTTACATCCTAATGAGTGTTTATAATTTAATTATGCAGACATTTTCTGTGAATTTTTTTCTATTTTTCAGGTTTTCAGTTTTTCAGCGTGGAATGTCAAAACAGGTGGTTATCAAGGTACATTTCGCAAACCTGAGAGGTCATTTTGATTTCAGGTTGACTTTAATAACGTCTCCACCCATTCCTTTAATTTTAAGTTCAAAAGTGAAATGCATTGTGTAGTTACAGTCATATGCAAATGACATGTTGTGTTGATTTTCTAAGTGAAAAGAAATGAACACATCCTCTACAGAGAACACACTTCTGCACATTTTAATGCACAATTACTGTGTATTTGCTGAATTTTGTTTGGAAAAATGATACATAAACATAAAATGTGGCCTGTGCAAAAGTTATGGCACATTTTAAATAGACTATTCCACCAAATTAATTCAGTCTGTGGTCCCACAGTAAAAAACCTGTTTAAAAATACTATGACGTGTACAGACTTAAGATACTTACAAGGATTATGTTATGATCTATTTATGAAACCAAAGGTATTACATAATATAGTAATAAACAAAATATATGCAAAATCATCATTTATAGGGTACTTTCTACTACCTAACCTCTAAATTTCAACTTGTGAAAATAAAACTTCCTTTTTTTGCTGTTTTGTTTCAATATTGTTTTTAAAAATATCTTTTTTAAAAAGGTTTGTTCCATGTTTTAATGTCACTACTGAAATAGAGTTTTAGTCCATAGGCAGAATCTTATTTTAGCCACACCCCTGCATTTTAGAGCCAGAAGTGAGACTGTATCCTAATTTTTTAAATGTGTCCCAAAGGCTGAAAATCACTGTGTAACATTAAAAATGGTCACTACCGAAACACATTTTCTGAAAGTAAGTAGTTTTTTTGTGTTTCAATGATAATGTTATGATTTGATGTGTGTACAACTGTTCAAAGCTGTGTTCACTAGTCATGTACTGCCTAGCGTTTTTGAGTTCTGCTCAAAATTAGCTAAAATTGTCACTACCGAAACAGTCACTACAGAAAGGAGACTGAAAATCAGCTAAACATGTCATTTGTCCAGGAGTGTTTAAACTTTTACAAATAAATATATGGACTTTGAGATGTTTTATGACGACGCATGCCATACAAAGCTGTGTTAGAAATATTTATCTCATAATTAATAGTGTCAATGAGAGTACAGGCTAACTGTGAAGTGTTAGATGGTGTAAAAACTGAACTGTTTTCTGCTGTTTTGCTGGGTTATGGTACAAGTGATTGATAAGGGCACAGAGTGTAGCCATTTAAGCCCATAGCCTAGCTAAAGTGCCGATGGCATCTAATTACCTAGCCTCTCCCACCTGAACAATCTGCCAAAGGAACATACACGCGCACACACACACCTGAGACCTTGCCTTTATTAACCTTCACTAGTGTTATTGGCAGCGCTTTGACAGAAGCAAGACCCCAATTATTGTTAGAATCAAAGCTGCTGCTACTAAGCTCAGGCAGAAGCATACAGAAGCTTGTAGCGTTGGAGTGGCTTGTTAGGCCGCTTAGTGTTGACTCCACTGGGACTCGCTCTCAAGTACCTGTCTCTCCCAGCGTTGTTATTCGAACGTAAAATCGAACGGGTGGACGTTGCTCCAGCCATTTTTGTCAAGTACGAGCAGTGCTGTTCTCGAGTGCTAGCAGCAATTTGTGGTGTATCCCATGTCAGTTCCTGATCTAATATCAGGTTGGTGGATTCTACCACTAATTTGTTACTGTTGACATATTGATTGCTTAAGGTTGAGTGCATTATCACTAGCACTAATTAATTTAATGACAGATTCTATTTACTGTATTTGACTGACTGATAGAGTGAGCAGGTTCTCCTTTAAGCTGGATAACATCACCTGTCAAGCAGCTATTCCCATGCCCAGCAATCAGTAATTCCAAACCTTTACTTATTAGATCTTCACAAATGTCCTTTCTAGATCTCCATTTATCTGGAATATCATTAATGCCCAATAAACATATATTGCTGTTGCCATATCAAAACCTCATATTTATTTTTTTGAACCATTTTTAAACACCAGCTTTACACTGTGTGCACATTTTATGAACAGTGGACCAATAGGAATGGTCCAAAATGACTTAACGTCTCATCACAGTAGCATACATTGCAGTTGAGAACATGCCCTATATAAAGTTTCCAGTTTAAAGACTTTTTATGACAGTGAGAATGTGTAGGAAGAATCTGATAGACACTAATTAATGTGCTAATGTGAAATATGGCCAGATTGCAGAAAAGAAACGAGAATAAACAGCATATGTAGAGCTTAACAGAGAACAGTATTACGTAAAATCAACATGTTTGTGAGATGCTGTCTTTAGAAATGAACGCCTTTCATATATTAAATGAGGTGGTTATAAGGAGAACTGTCTCCCAAAATCCTTTAGCATCCATTAGTTTTAGTGGTGTAGATATTTCGTGTTCAGTACCATTTCAAATCTAGGTTCTCTGATGTAAAACAAATCTGGATCATTCTGCTGAATTGGTTTAAATTTGGCGTTTTCACTTTAAACTCACTTTTCACTGACTTGGACTTTAGACTGAAATCCTTTTGCTTTGAGTGATCCTATACTTTAATAATGTTTATATTATTAAAATAAATGATTTTACATTCCATTTAGTCACTAACAAAACAATCATAACCCTGCCAAAAGTTTACCAAATGTTTCAGTAGTGACTGTTTCGGTAGTGATAATTTTAGCTAGTTTTGAGCAGAACTCAGAAATGCTGTGACACAGCTTTGAACAGTTCTACACACATAAAATCATAACATTTTAATTAAAACACAAATAAGTTTACTTACTTGCAGAAAATAGTGTTTCGGTAGTGATAATTCAATGATTTTCAGACTTTGGGACATTCATTGTTTACTTCAAAACAATCTAACTGCTCACCATGTGGCCATGAGGGACAGTGATGCAGTCTCACCAGTCTCTCAGACTAAAACTCTTTGTGTAATATGAAAATGTGGGACAGCAAGTGTTTTTATTTAAATATTATAATTGTGATAAAATATTTCAACTTTACTTTAAAAGAAATTAAAAAGATCTTTAAAAACATAGAAAAACTTACAAAAAATGCAAGTAAAGCTTTTTCACAAGTTGACATTTAGAGGTTAGAGAGGGTTCGGGACAGACACCTCCCAATAGAAAGTACTCTGTACATGATGACTTGTGTATATTTAGCTTATTACTATCTCAATTATTGCCTTGGGTTTATTTATTTATTTATCTATTTATTTTTAACATATAGTACCATACAAAAGTTTGGAAATACTTGTTTGTAATAATAGTTGCTGTTATTTTATTTAACAGTGATTATTAGTATGACAAGTGATTCCATAGCAATAGAATAAAATATTTTGTGATGTCAAGCTTATAGTAGTTCAATCTACAACAGGTTAAACAGTGTTTTTTAAATTCTGCTCAAAATTACCCCAATTTGTCAGTACAGAAATGGTCACTACTGAAATATTCGATAACAAGTTTTGTTAGTGTTGTGATTGTTTGGTTAGTGACAAAATGGAATATTCAATCATTTATTTTAACGAAACAAACACAATTGTAGTTTAGGGTCACTCAAAGCAAAGGGATTTTAGTCTGAAGTCCAAGTCTGAAGTATACAAAAAGTGGCTGTAATTGCAGAAACAATTAATGAAAATAGTGATTTCAAACTTTTAGGCCGCAACAATACAAAAAATAGCTGCAAAATCCTGGTGGGTCTGCTTTCAACCAGGTGTTGCAAGACAGAATCATTTCCTATTCCTGTACATTAAATTACTATTTCCACCATATCAGTCTCAACATTCTCAAATCACATGTCCACATTTTTTTCCCAAAGTAGTAGCATTCCCACTGCAGGTTACGTGAATAGCTAGAAGCAGCCTATAGGCTGGTGATCAAACCACCATTCATGTGGTGGTACCATGTCCCTTTGTGATGTGGAAAAGCTGTGATCATGAACAAGGCCCTCCATTTGTAAGGCAAAACAGAAACATAAGCAAAGGCTAGCACAGGCCAGCTGTGTTTGTTAGGATGTCAGCATGTTTGTAGCGATGCATTCATCACTTGGCTTCATAGCTTCGGCCCCGGCTTTGTGTGTTTTGGTGAATTTGCATTCTAAATGTTTCATATCATCCACACAATGGCGGCTACTGAGTCAGTGTAGTGTTCGGACAGCCGGTCTGGAAAAATAGACGAACAAAAGGGGCGCATTGTGAAGTGTTGGCTGATTTATCTGTGCTTGGGCTTGATGAGTGGGGCCTATGATTGGAGGTTCAGGTCTTAGCTTTAATGATGCCGGTTCGGGTTAGAAAGACAAGTTCTATCTGGTGTGTTGCGGGAAAAAGGTAAGCTATTTCAGGCTCAAGCAATCCTGCAACATTTATTTTTCCCAATAAAGGAGTAGGCGCATCATTTTAATGTTCCACTATTAACATTCCATACTGACAGAAGGCCTTATGGCAGGTTAAGTTCGATTTATGGTTGGTCGATGAAATCCAGGCCAGAGGCAATTTACAGTGAATCTGAAGTGATCAATGGCTGATTTGTTCATTGACTACCTATCCTGTTACCATGGTATTTGTCACCATAGCAACTACTGGTAATTATGGCAACGCCATTTCCAGTAACATGGAAAAGTAAAAAAAACAACTTCATTGTCGAATGCGAGAGAGAAGGCATTAGCACGAGTTGATCACTAGCAATTTGGCAGTTGGCAGTCGATGAAGGAAACCACTACACTGTGCTGTTTAAATGATCATATTTGCCTTTTGTTGATCTTGATTGTCACAAATTGCCCCCTCTTGGAGTTCAATAAGCTTAAAACTCATGACAAGCAGGTGAAATTATGGAATGTCGGAACCATCAAACCATTAATTTCCAACAATGAGCAGGAATGGTGAAAAAAAAAATTGCTAAACACCCATCATTACTTGGGGTCTTAGTACAGGAGATCACCTCAGAGAGAGTGAGAGTATTTAAGGTCCTTCTACGTGCAACATGGAAGGAATCCACTCATTTTAGAATACGGGTGATGGACTGTGACCTGGATAGCTGCCTGAAGAAAATAATCCCATCACAATGCATTAGCCCTTCACTAACCCCTAGTTAATAACAGGAATGTACAGCCCCTCCCCCCCTCCGCTCGGATATCTTTCATGCTCACAGCGTCAACAGAACAAACAGGAGAGGCACATCCCATCAGTGCTTGTTTGTGCCCTTTGACAACCAAGTTTTACTCCGTTCCGAGTCAAAGAAGGGAAATGACCCCACAATCTGTGAGAAAAAAAGGAAGACAGTTGATCCGCGTGGAGAACTAGAATATAACATCCACAATGACCAGAATTTCACAACATTTCTTTGAAGGTTCTTTCAGAATTTCTTTGGAACTGAACTAAAACTGGTTTCCAGAATTAGAGCTGGTGTAAGAAGCGCCCTCAGAAGTCCCGAGGGCCCTGATGAGGGTGTGAGGAAAACAAAAACAAAGTGGGGAGATACCTTATCGCAAGGTAGCAGATACAGCAGATTACAACTGGCTAATTTACCTTGTGTAGCAAACCAGCTTTACAAGTCAATATAATGGTGCACACGTACATTCTAAGGCTACATAGTGCTATTTACTATTTCACTAGCTGCATTTGTTAATGAGCAACAAAAAGGTTCAAACACACACCTAAGAGCGACTTTTACTATTTAAATAGTGAATGTACTAAACTGGAGAACCAAGTATGTGGACCTTAATGAACTGTCCTCTTAGGTTCCCTTTGAAGTGCTGCTTCCTTTGGGGCTTGGGCAGCCCAATAAATCTCAACAGTGACCTCATCTGACCACACCCCCAAGGCAGGCCCAGCTGCAGAAAACAGCCACCTGATCCAGGCTAGCTTCCTTCTAACCGTTTCGTTTGAAAGATTTTTTTTCGGATTTTGGCGGGGCGTATGAAAAAAGGTTTAGGATATGAAAGGCCTCTTCAAACTGTGGCCTGCAGGCCAAACATTTTCTTTTGTCTGGCACATCAGGTAACACTAATGACTGTTATACAGTCAGTAGCATCACAGATATGGAGAAGTTTTGTTATTTTGTGGAGTTAGGCTCCACAGTCAGTTTACATTTTAGTACAATGGTTCAATTATCCAATTATAGAGTTTATAGACACAAAATGAGCTGGAGCTAGATTTAGCAAAACTTACATAACCAATAATTTCATAGGTTTTATGTTTCAGGCTGATGTTTTAAAACCATGAATGTCTAATTTAGTGTTCCTGAAGTAAGAACTATTCTGATGTGGAGATAATTGAGTCCAGACTTTCTTGAAAACTTCTTGGGAACTGCATGAGGCCAATAGACAACACTAGTTTTCTAACTTTGTTGTTTGGCTAAAAAGGCTGTTCATTTGCATGCAGGGCCTATTTGTTCTAGACAAACTGTGTATATGAGTAGGTTGTGAGGAAGTCGGTCACTGCACAATCACGCATGTGCAAAGTTTAGTTATTAAGTGTCACATGAAAGGTGATGGAAGGTTGCTGTGCCCAAAGCTTCGAGTCTATTTTTTGCCACATGCAACTAGAAATGTACAAAAGTTCTCACATTTAAAATATTCCCTTTTTTTCCTGGTGATGCAGTAGCGATCGTTATGCTGAAAGCAAAGACAATCCGAGCACAGTGTTTGTCTACTAAGCTAACTAACAACATTGACCACAGCAGAGACGTGTAGGGCCAGATTCATAAAACTATGTTACGCTGTTGGCACAGTAAATAAGAGCATATTTGCATTAGTGCACCGGTGTCTTTGTAACACCTACAGTGTCCTAAGCAAGAGCCAATCAAAATGTACATGAGGTCATACATATTAAAGACCCACACCAAGGCTGCATTCAGCCCCAACAAACATAGCAAAACGTTTATTTACATGGAAACGGTAATGCATTAAACACTTAACTATGTCAGCTGAGAAGGCCGTTCTTGTCTTTTCTTTTTAAGCAAAACGATGAAGGTGCCCCAAGTGACGCTCTGCTCACCTGACAAAATAAATATGATGAAAAAATTAAAACAAAGAAACAAAGAAAACTTGATTCTCAGGAACAGAGCTGTGAATTTTAAGGAAAGAAGTGCTAACAAATAATAATAAATTGTTTGGTAAAGATGCTTTTAACTTTTAAGTTTCTTTATCGGAAAATGTTTATGCTAGAAAAAAATGACAGGCATGTAAAAATGAACTTTTAATTGTGGGAATTAAATTTCATTTCTCATAAAAAATGTTATTCAAAAATGTTGTTCAATTAGTTATAATTTTATTTAGTTTTTAGTGTTTTTTAACATTTTTAACATCATTTTTTTATTACAACTAAAAATGAAACTTACATGCTGAGATTCTAATTACTATGGCAAGCTGTTCTAGCTTTTATTTCCTATTTTTTCTTCTCAGGAATTCAATTTACACATGTGAAAATTAAACCTCAACTAGTAAATATTTCCTTTGTGACCTCAGGAATTCAATTTGCATGTGTGAAAATTAAAATTCCACCAATAATATTAAATGTTGACAAAAATTCAATTTACACTAGTAAGAAATGAATTTACTCTAGTAAATATGTCATTTTCACATGTGTAAAATCCATTCTAAATTTAAATATAGGATAACAATTTAAAACTGCTTGTAATAAAATCAATTTTGAAATTTGAATTTGATGCAGGAAGAAGAGGCTGTTTTAAGTACAGTGCCAGTTAATTCTGCCGATCTGAAATTCTGCTCAAGCAAGCTGTTAAGGTGTGTCATGATGTTCAGTCCAAACAGATTAAAAAAGTGTTTTTGAAATATATGGGTTAATCAGCTGAGTGTGTATGTTTGTGTGATTTGTTGATTACTTCCATGAGTGAACAAACATGTCTGGAAACATTGCAGTAAATCTAATTTAATCCATGTCATTTCCTTACCAGGAAAAGTGACCGTCAGAGCGGCTCAGGTCTTATTATTATGGGATCGTGTTATGTTATGAATCTCTAGCAGCAGATGTAAATGAAGGAAACATGCAGCCGTGTCTTACATCACACAAACAGTAAAACATGCCGGTAATCCTTGTTAATGAATGAGCAGATGTGGCACCATCACGCTATTTGCACTTAATGTCACGATAAATCTGGTGCTGAGTTTTATGAATCTGGCCAAAATATTAATGAAAATTATAGATGTGTTCATACTGAAGGTAAGAGCTGAATTGATTACCTCCAAATACAGAATAAATGAGTGCTGTCAATATTTTAGCATTTTTCTATTGCACAATTAAGTATGTAACTGTAAACCTCTATATGTTCTGTCATTGTGTGCTATTGCTAAATGAAAGAGCAGTAATACTGAGAGTGGACTGAAAGTTTAACTTCAGTAGAAAAGTTTAAGTTTAAGTTCACTTCATAGAACATTGAGTGGGTCTTGGGACAAACGCTACCACTGCACTTGAAAAAGATGGTTTTTCAGGGTTCTTTAGTAAAGACACTTGTCATGGATTGAAACATAAATACACAAAGAACCATATGCATGCTTACGTGGTTCTTTGCATGGTGCAATGGTTCTTCAGAATGATGGAGAATATGTTGTATATGGTTCTGTATAGCACCAAAAAAAGGTTTCTTTTAGAGTTATGGTGTCAGGCTTGGTGCTATATAGAACCAGCATATCAATTTTTCTCTGGCTTGAGGCTTGATTGCAAAACATAGCACACCAGACCAGCAGTTCATTGTGGTTGTGGATGTTTAGTTGCTTCTGACTTGTCTAACTCATCTACATACGGTTCACAAGCTCCATGTTATCAGGTTAAATTTACCCACCTAGAATTTCTTAAGAAAACATTGTTGATAGAATAGACTGTAATAAAAATGGCAGCTCTTGTGATTTGAAAATTGCATTCGATATAAAAATAATGAATCATTCAACCCTGCTTTGTATTTGTAAGAAGTACACGGCCAAAAAAACTGAATCTGGGGAGAAGATGGACATTTCAACAAGACAACAATCCCAAACATACAGCCAAAGTAACTCAAGACTGGTTTCTAAAAAAGATGAAGGTGCTTGCATGGTCTAGCCTATTTATGGAAAAATTTATGGAAAATTTTGAAATTCTAACAGAGGGACCCTCATAACTTAAGGGTTTGCGGTCTCAGAATACTTTTTCCCTTATTGTTTACATTTTCTAAATATGTCTCTGTTTATGCTTATGAATATGTACATTTTTATTCATATTTTTTAAAGTAGATATATGCTTTGGAAGTATATTAAACACCAAAACCATAGTGCATGAATACTTGCTCCCTCACACTGTGTGAGTCACTACCTACACAAATAAGAACCACCAAGAAATATCAGCTTTGTGCAAAAAATTGGAATAACCCATGAGGAATATCAGGGGAATTTGACTGGATTTGGTACATATCACTATGTAGACCTTCCATGACCAATTTTTTGCATTTTACATCAGTATATAACCACTGCCAGAACTGAACCTCATATCTCCAAAAAAGTTACTTTGCGAGAGAAGGAAAAACATTCATAACTTTTAATGGAAGTTAATGGAGAAATGATTTATTTCAAGTCATCATGGAGCATTTCTATTAGTCCATTCATCTTAAGATTGTGACACAATGTAAAGGGCAGCTGTCGATTTCAAATTTTCAAAAAATGACAACAAAAGAGAAAAATGGACATTTGAGTTTTTGTCCTGACAGCGAAGATATTTTGCTTGGCGTTTAACCACAGCAGCGGCTGGTAGGACAAAACCATGTTAACTGCTGTGTGTTGTATGTATAATGAACTGGGAGGCCAATTAATTGCTATGGCTGGCTTATTACAGCACAGGTATATGCTGAAGTTGCTAATTGGTATTGACAGACCACGATCCAGTCTTTTCAGATCAGCTGAGCTAATCACCCCTGACAGCTATTAGGAGATTTTGGTGTGGAATTTTACTCCTGGGGTGAAAGTTCATCAACTAATCGATGGCTACTAAGAAAACAGGGAGCAGACGGCACTATTGTGTTACTTCCATTGAGTAGTTGTTAATCAGTAATAAACACGTATATAGAAATATAGGAGAATAAAAATAAAGGTACAATTTCTGTTTTTTTAATTGAGGTGAAAGCTCACGCTCTTATTTTGTATCTGTTCATTCTTTTTTTCAAGAGTAGAGCTAAATGTAGGAGGAATAACAGTTGTGTGTATTGTTGACGGTACAATAGAAAAGGAAGGTAAAACTTCCACCATTAGTTCAGGATTTACGTCTCAGAGCACTAGAAGTCAGAGCAGAGCATGAACAGCAGACTAGGCCGCAAGTTGTTACTTGTAAATATGCAATTGGATTAGCAGTGCTAAAATGACCCCAGGCACTGGTAATCTGACCCCTTGATCATGTGAGCACTTTAATGCCTGACTGTAGTGGAGGTCTATTTGGGACGCATGATGGATGTGGAGCAGTACAGCCTCAGGTCAGTCTACCATCAGATCATATGTACAGAGCTGTACGGGAATGCTGCAGTGATGCACTGCTTCACCTCTCCACACTGGAACAGACATTTTTCTATTCTTGGAGGCTGAGTAGTTGATATTAGTTAGATGTCTCACTGGTGCCATGGAAAGAGTTTATCTGCTAATTTGAGGGGGTTGTAAATAAAGCAGTGCCTGTTATTATAAATTCTGCTGAATTTCCAGCATTATGAGGAAGTTCGATGTGGAGTGTTACCATGGTTGCATGTAAGTCCACTAGGGCTGTCAGGATTACTCAATTAAACTTGATTAAAAATATGCACAACAAATTAGCATTGATTAGTTTGCATTATATATATATATATATATATCCTCTCTAACACTATGAGTCTGAAAGGATGTGTTGCTGTCAAGAAGCTGTTACTGAGAAAAGAAATTTCAAAAAAGCTGGTGCTGTTCTCAGTTCAATGTACTGACCACCTCACCATCACTTGGATCATGAGAAGCAGAAAAGGAAACTAAGTTCTAAGACGTAAAGTTCTAAGACTAATTCTAAGACTTAACTTTGGAAATAAATATCCTTTTTTACAACTTTTGGGAAGAATAGACGTTGTAATAAAGGCAAAGGTGGACACACTGAATACAGAAAAGGTTTAGCTGTTGAAGCTTCTGTGTAATGTGGTTCAATATGTTTTCTGTTGAGTTTTGACTGAAGATTGAATAAATAAAAGGTTGGTCTTTGACATTGGCACAGTACTGTACATTTTTGCAGCTAGAGGCCGGTTTCCTGGACAGAGATTAAGCCTAGCCCTGAACTATTGTAAGAGTGGCCATGGTGAATCTTTTTGCGTATTCTTTTTAGTCTGAAATGAGCTGTTAATCTGGTGTTTTACACCATCTGTAGTGTTTTAAAATATTTCTTTTTAAAGATCTAGTTTATCTATTTCAAGTAATTTTTGAATGGCTATGTATGGTTCATTATTGATGCCAGTAATATGAGAAGTCTCAATTAATTATCAAAAATAGTTGGTAGATTACTAAATTATTAATGTAATTGATAGTACACTCTTACAAATAGTGCCTCAAAGGTTATTTTCATGATGCCATAGAAAAACCTTAAGAACCAGAAATATGTGAGTGTGAAGAACCTTTTAGTTTTAAAGCAGTTCTATACAAAGTGAAGTGAACTTTAAAAAAGGTTCTTCACACTCAATCGTATCATTTACAGCAATGTTATCATACTGAAAGTTCTACAGGGAACCAAAACTGGTTCTTTTATGGCTCTGCACGAAGAAACATTTTCAGCTCCTTCTTTTTTGAGAGTGTAACAGCCCTGAAGTCCACCACCAAAATAAGACAAGGTTATACACTTGTGTATAAGTGAGATAAGGTAATAATCAGGTTTTTATTTAATAAATCAATAATCAATGATTTTTGTTTACTAAATATATTTAAATAACCTATAAGGCACAGAGTTCTGACACTGAATACAAGCTATAAACTTTTCCGCCAGGCCAGCCAAAACAGAGATTGATGTGTCAGTGGTGGCCGCCACCTTGTGAAACAGTGCAGCACTTTAGTTTGGAGTAAACTCTTCCTCAGGAAATAATGTGCTAACTGTGAAGTCTACGAAAAACAGCACCGAGGCAAGAAAAAAAAAATCTCCTCCTGCACCTGTCCTCAAGCCGGATTGATGGCCTCCCCTACTTTATAGTAGCCATATTGATTGTGACGGTGGTTGTCAGTGGTGCATAAAATTAACACTGTGTTATAGGGCATGGATTTCTGTCAGGGCCTGACAAGATAACCCATTATCGGCCGACGCCGCTAATTTGTTTTTGTTTATTCTGAAGTGTAATGTAACACTGCTTGAGCCCACGATGATAACTCTATTACCTGCAAATCCCAGGCCAGACCATTGACAGCCACTAATCTTGGCCCGGCTCCTAATTACATCAGGTTCTCAGCCCTTAATTAACCAATCTTTACTCCATTTTAGCTGCTTAATGCTGCACACACCCCTGGCATCATTAGTTTAATTACCCGCGTTTGCAGACTAGGATTCTGACCTTTGTCCTGCCAAGTCATCTTTTTTCCGCCCCCATTTTGTCTTTGCACTAGTTACATCGGCTAATGGCTTATTTCCCCCCTTAATGCTCAACACCTGTGTTTATATTTCGGACCAACTGCCGTTCCCAGTCAATCCAATTATGTTTTGATTGTAATGAGATTGAACGGCGCTTCGTACTGTTTATCACATTTAATGAACAGTAGCTACTCAAGTAGCTACTGGTCTTCAGAACGGTGCTTTTGACGTTATCCGATTAATCTGTTAAGAAATCCGATGAAAAAAGCTAGACTTTAGCTCAGTAGTCAGACTTCTCAGTGCATGTATACTCTTACTCGGATTTTCTCAGTCTGTGCATGTGCAAAAACAGACCACGGTGCTGGAAATAAGCAAACAGCGTTTAACACAGCACCCATGAGATGGCAAAAAACACTTTCGGGCGATGCTGAAACCAACTACATGCTTGACGAAATGATGGTTTTCAATATTTTTTATCTTCTAGATGATGCATTTATATTTTCAGGTATAAAATGTAGACCCAGAGTTTCCCATTGTCTGATTACTCAAGTGCATCTTAACACGGTAATCAGATTTCTGACAAAATCAGTTTTTTTTGTTCTGCAGTTATCAGATTATTAAGTGCATGTAAATGCACTCCCTGTTTTTAAGATGCACTATGCTAGTTTGGGGGATTTGGAGACCTCTCTGGTGGAAACGTGTAATTGCATGCAACATGCAGAAGAACATTTTTAAACGACAGTTATTCTTCAGAACCCTTCTTCGAGACGATGAAGCTCATGACTGTGAGTGCGGTAAAAGAGTATTTGTAGAGAACGCAGTCAAAACTTGGTGAAGGATGTGGAGCTTTGTCCTTCTTTTTGAGCATCCTGCAAAATCAGATCCGACTTTTAAATAATTATTTTAGGTTTTACATGGTAACTCACAGAAGTACACACACCATATTTTTTCCTCCTCACTCAGAAATGTTACCTTTTCAGTTTTAACAAAAAACGTAGAACATTTTGAATGCAAATCATATTAAATCATTAAGTAATATAAACAACAAATTTTTGTTAAAAATGATTTCACCTCTTGTTTTGAAAGCTGAAGAGTGTGTTTATAAGCTCCTGCTGGTGTGGGTTCATGGTGATTTCTTCTCTTTAAATGATGCACACAAATTGTAGGACAGTTTAATAGCCCCCCTTTGTTTGCTTTCACTGTTACAGAGGTGCTCTGGGCTGCCTGTGGGAAACCATGAAGTCTTAAACTGTACACAGTGCTTAACATTCTTCCCAGATGGTAAGTTATGATCTGGGATGCCTGCAGCAGAGACAGTGTGGAATTTGCTCTAGTGCAGCCCAATGGCTTATTAATGTCCCATAATAACTCACTGATTTAGCAGTAAAGGGAATGAAACATATGTACATATTATTCAATATTTTTTAGCAAGCTGTTTGAAATTAAATTACACCTCTCTAGTTATTTTTCCTTTATTTGTCTATCATCCCAATATATTATCTCACTCTATTGCACAAGCCTGTCTACATTCTGTGTTGATACAGACAGCGCATGTTTCACTTTTTTCCTATTTGTTTCAATGCTAAGAAATGATAAAACATGGCAAAAATGTAGTGTTGTTTTTCTTTTTCACAAGCAAAACTATGTATTTTCTTTCCTTTTTAACTTTTCATCAAATTCAAAAATCATAATAAAATACAACCCCATTTCCAAAAAACGCTGTGCAAATGTAAATAAAAACAGTGCAATGATATGCAAATCATTTAAACATATATTTCATTGAAAATAGTACAACAGACAAGAATAGGAAAAGACAACATATCAAATGTTGAAACTGAGAAATTTTGTTGTTTTTTGAAAAATATATGTCCATTTTGAATTTGATGCCAACAACACGTTTCAAAAAAGTTTGGACAGGTTAACAAATGGCTGGTAAAGTTGTGTAATGCTAAATAAAACACCTGGTGGTTAATTGGCAACAGGTCAGTAGCATGACAATATAAAAAGAGCATCTCAGAGAGGCTGAGACTTTCAGAAGTAAAGATGAGGAGGGATTCACCACTCTGTGAAAGTCTGCACAAGCAAAGTGCAACAATTGAATAACGTTTCTCAACATAAAATAGCAACAAACTTAGAGATTTCTTCATTTATGCTACATAATATCATTAAAAGCTTCAAAGAATCTGGAGAAATATCTGTATGTAAGCGACAAGGCCAAAAACCAGTATTTGCTGGCAACGATCTTTGGGCCCTCAAGCGGCACTGCATTAAAAATATACATGATTCTGTAGTGGAAATCACTGCATGGGCTCAGAAACACTTGTGAAAACCAGTGTCTGAGAACACAGTTCATCGCTTTGTCCACAAATGCAAGTTAAAACTCTAAAACGCAAAGAAGAAACAACATATAAACAGGATCCAGAAACGCAGCCACCTTCTCTGGGCCTGAGCTCATTTAAAATGGACTGACGTGAAGTGGAAAAGTGTCCTGTGGTCTGACAAATTAACATTTGAAATTCTTTTTGGAAATCATGGACGCTCTGGGCTAAAGACCACTCAGCATGTTATCAGTGCACAATTCTAAAGCCAGTTTTCATGATGGTATGGGGCGCATTAGTGCACATGGCATGGGTGCCTTGCACATCTGTGTAAGTGTTAATGCTGAACGATATATACATGTTTTGGCAAAATATGCTGCCATCCAGATGACGTCTTTTTCAAAAGGCCTTGATTAATTCAGTAAGACAGTGTCAAATCACATTCTGCATGTATTACAACAACATGGCTCTGTATTAAAAGAGTCTGGGTGCTAAACTGGCCTGCCTGCAGTCCAGACCTGTCACCAGTGAAAACATTTTGCGCATTATGAAATGAAAAATACGGCAAATGAGACCCTGAACTGTTGAGAAGCTGAAATTCTATATCAAACAAGAACAGGAAAACATTTCACTTTCAAAACTACAGCAGTGTCTCCTCAGTTCCCAAATGTTTACAGAGTGTGGTTAAAAGAAGAGGTGATGAGAAACAGTGGTAAACATGCCCCCGTCCCAACTTTTTCAGAACGTTGGCGTCAAATTCAAAATGGGCATATATTTATCAAAAAACAATAATATTTCTCAGTTTCAACATTTGGTATGTTGTCTTTGTAGTATTTTCCTTTATTTTTTTCCTCCTATTTTCCATGGTTTACATGATTTGCATATCATTGCATTCTATTTTTATTT
Organism: Colossoma macropomum; assembly: GCF_904425465.1. Classification (NCBI taxonomy): domain Eukaryota; kingdom Metazoa; phylum Chordata; class Actinopteri; order Characiformes; family Serrasalmidae; genus Colossoma; species Colossoma macropomum. The sequence continues at coordinate 26,660,944 of NW_023494806.1, read as the reverse complement.
ACATTCTGCACACCTTCCCACCTTGTTGGGAAATGGGGTTGTATTTCTCTTCTTTTTATGGACACAAATGTGGTATCAATAGAAATAATATGCATTTCTGACAGAATTCCACCACGTTTCAATGAGCTGCAAGTGAAAAATCAAATTACATCACATGCTTTTGTTAACATCAACTTCAAAACAAAAAGCTGAACTTTCTTTATATGAGCATTCGGGCACTATTTTGTCTATTATTTACAGCTAAAGATTTTAAGCAACCTTTTTGTATTAATGAAGTAATGACAACATCCAGTTGTTGGTAAAGTTGAAAGCAGTACTTTATTTCTAATTATGCTACAAGTTAATGGCAAAACAAACAAACAAACAAAAAAAAATCTCTTTCACCTGTTTTTTTTGTACTTTTTTTTAACCCCTGAGCACCACAATCCAGCTTTCCCATAATGCACTGGATTTATCCAAAGTAAATAAAAGATAAAATAAAAAGAAATGTTTGAAGCTTCATACACAGCGAATAGGATCTAAAATCTACCAGCATAGCATTGTTTACATATCTAACAAAGTAAACATATTATTTTTTCTTTTGTAAGCACATGAGTGAACCCTTTTCTTTTCTTAACCTTCAGCAAAATGATAACATTCGTTGTTAACAAGCTTTCTGATGGTTATCTTGTACTTGTACAAGAATGAGTGAACATCGTTTCTTTTTTTGGAAAAAGCTTTGGTTTCAGGAATCGTTCTTGTTTCACAGTCTACAAACACTCCAGAGATTCCAGCAAAAATCTCCGCAGCTTAGCGATATGGGTCGAAGGGGGAGCTGACAGCTGTTATGAAAGAAGAGACTGTGCCACTGATATGGAAAATAAATAATAAGAGCACATCCCTTGATATGTCAATCAGCAAATTCGAGTGAACAATTGGAATAGTGACAGTTGTGCGTTGATTGTGCTCCGTTGCGATGTTCCGTAAATATATTCATATATTTCCTTCAGTTTTTTGCTTTTATACAATGACAAAAATGATCGTCAAGCTACAATATGTTGTGTCGTTGTGCTAAATTCTAAATTATGGAAACATCCGTTATGTTTCTTAGGTTAGCATCTGTCAACCAAGGCCTGAAGTGAAAACATATCTGCGTTTTCCCAGAATATTTTGGAGCCAAGTGCTAAAAATTCCATTTGAACAATAAAAATTATAAAGATGGTTTGAGTGGAAGGTGACCAAACTATGAGAAGGTCCATATAAAAACTACATTTGACCTTGGGTGAACATCCTCAATCTCCGATGACTGTGAAGTTTCTAGAGCACGGTTCAACATTCAGATGAAACCTCGAAGAAGTTCCAAGTTTTTGGTTTTTGTTTTGAAGGGCCAGGTTTGCTGCCGCCATTTGCAAGTGCATCGTTTCCAAGCTTAAGCTTAAGTGACTGAGCAGCAGATTTCTCATTGTTTAGTCATCATCATAGCAAAATCTCCCATGTCTGGATTGGTAACTTTACTGGAGAAAGGAAAACTGTCAACTTTTAACTTGAATTACTGAAACAAGTCATTTTAGACCATCTGTATTGTCCCATTTGTGAAAGACAGCTAACGTTTTAAACGATGTAAGAAATAAACAAATCAAAAGATTACAAGGAACAAGGTTTTGATATGATGGCGATGAAATGCTTTAGCAAACCTAGCCCTCGTTTTCCTGAAGCCTAAAACATTGTGCATGAAAAACAGTGATTCAAGTAAAACACTGGAATTTATAAAATATACGCTCCAAACCACTGTGCATATACAGACACGTGAAATCCAAAGCAATATCAGTGGTTGTAGCTTTGCTTATATAGTCTATTAGTACGTATTTGGTGCAGAATAAAAACATTTGCGGTGCAGTAACCGATCTATCTGATGTGTCCTGTTTACTAACCCTATATCACATCTATATTAAATAGCTTGGAGAAGATTGTGTACATACAATAAAATCCTTCTGGCATTCTTTTCCATACACAAAAAAGACAATGCCACAGACAAAGACACTAAGCAATGCAAATTACAGCAGAGCCTGGACCAAAAAAGAAAAAGGAAAAAGAAAAGAGTTTACACTTAGCAACTGGCGATTGTGGTCGTGTTTGTTGGCACAGTCTGTAACAAATGAGGTAGATGTGTGTTAATAATATATTCCCTTCTTTGGTATAACGATACAAAATATGATCCAGTGATCTGTTGAAACAAAAGCATTGATTTTCAAGTGGCTTCACAACAATAATAGAAATGAAATAAATGAGGTATATCTTGTATTCATAATCTATTATATGTATGTACAGGTAGATCTGTGAGGTATCTGGCTGTATGTAAAATAACTTTTGGGGTTTTTTGGAAAAAGAAAAAAAAAACATGATTGAACATGGAGCTGCTGCATCGATACAGCCCCAGATTAAAAACAGTAAGATGAAAATTATAATAATAAATAGAATTTGAAATCATATGTTTACAGACTTCTAAAATAATAAAAAAAACAAAAGAATATCCTCCGAATTCCCTTACAGGCAGAAAGAAAAGCAGAGGTAACAAAGAGCATGAGCAGTAGCTGAAAAGAGGGATAAAAAAGAGTAACTTTCAAGTCGTCGCTTCTGTTGACTTTTAAATCAGATCTTTTCACAATAAAGAAACTGTCTCATAAACTACTACTGGTTTGACTTAATCAAGTCCCATTTGCCCTTCTTGCCATATTTGTATATTTTTTTCTCATATCAAGTATAATGTGGCGCTCACCCATATTTTCTTTGTAATTTCAAAATACAAAATCCACTGAGTAGCTTTGAAAGCCTATACTGACACATCTAACCAGCTTACAATGATAATTTAATTATGGAATCTTTCATTTCATTTAATGAACACTTGCCATTAAAGACTGGTGGGAAAGCCTCCTCCAAAAGAACTCTCCAAGCAGTTCTGTCCCCACAACCAGCAAAGAGGCAACATAAAATACCACCAAAGTTACCCTCTTTGCTTTTTCCACGAGGAAATAATATCTGATGTCATGATTTTTGATGATTGTCCCAATCTATAAAAGATTATATGGACGCAGGCCTCGAAGGGGATATTCAATTGATGTCTTTTCTTTACAGAAGAAAAGCCAAAGCTATAATTGGGTACAGAAAGTACACTTATCTCCCTGACTGTTTGATACCCTCAGTTAAGTGAGATGTGCTTAATTATTTTTTTTATATTCCATTTCTGCATGGGCATCATCTAAATGTGGGGATGATGGAAGAAGCTGTGCGTATGCAAAGGACGTCACAAACACCATTACAATGTTACCCATATGCTCTTTGGTATTAGCTGAAAGTAGAGCTAGTCTGTTGTTTGATCCAACAATTCACATGAAGATACTTGAAAAAGACAAGGTGTACTTTCATGCTCAATGGCCAACAAGTATGTACTTATGTGGAGAATCCGGCAGAAATGCCTCATTTGAACATCTGAAGCATTCTGTTCTTGAGCTTTTTGTCCGTTTTCCCCATCTTACGGCCGCATGTGTTTGTGGCACTGTCACGTAGCGAGCCTCGCAAAGAAGCTTCACACTTAAAAACATGTCCTCAGAGGGAAAATAAAAGCTTGCTCCGTATGTATATTTAATGCACTTCACACGTGCTGCCATAAGCTGCTGCTTAATTCGCCTGGACAAAGCAGTAACCTTTTATTCTCTCTTAGAAGTACTTTGCAGGAGATAGTTGTCGGATTCCGCCACAAGGATCATAGGAGGACGTGTAAAAAAGAAAAAAAAAAAGATCTGGGAGCCACCATCAGAGGATACGAAGAAAAGAAAAAGAGAAGCGGATAGTACAGCAGCCTGCTTGGGTCTTTGAGAGAAGTGGAGCAGGTTCGGTGGCTTTTGGGGGGAGCGGCTCAAGGTGAGGCAGCTGGTCCGTGCAAGGAGGATGTGGAGGAGGAGGAAGAGGACGGCTGGATGTGGCTGCTGAGCCCGGGGCTGCTGCTCTTTCCCTGAGAGCCGGCGTGGTGCTGGACTCGCTGGCTGCCCGGCATGACCGAAATGGCTGGCTTGCGAGCAAACAGCACACCTGCGGTCAGTGCAAGACAATGATGTGTCACTAAATGGCAAATCAGCATTCTGAAATACCATATGAATCATAAAAAAAAACTATTTGTGTTTACTCTTTACTCCTCAAACTTCAAAAACCTGTCTGTGGTTCCAGACTCACCCTCGCAACTACATAGCCAACACAGTATTTTCATAGGAATTACTGAATAATTCATAGTAAAGCTCAAATTATTTAATTTTTCTGCAAAATGCACCAGCAAAGCACCAGTGACACATTTACAAAAGGCTATCAAAACTGACAATGGGCTGACATTCAATCAGCTACTTGTTACTATGCAGTTTATGAAGTTAATATACACTGATTGTTCGTTATAGGCACAAACATTACAAAGGAGGAAGAGACAGTGCACTGGTTGGAAAACAGGAAAGCTTTTAACCTTAACATGACTTCAGTTTACAGGGAAAGTCAATCCCTTCAATAACATGAGCTTGCTGGTAAAGCTGCTTGCAGCTTGCAGAAAATGCCCTCCATCGTTGTGGATATACGCTACATACAATAATTGGACAAAAGTATTGGGACACACCTCTTGAGCACTGAATTCATGTGTTTCATTCAGTCTCATTGCCACAGGTGTATAATATCAAGCACCTAGCCATGCAGTCTTCCTTTACAAACATTTGTGAATGGGTTGTTCTAAAGAGCAAAGTGAACTTGAGTGTGGTACTTTAATACGATGCCACCATAGCAACAAGTCGGTTTGCGATATTTCTTGCCTCCTGTTTATTCCACAATCAACTGTAAGTGGTGTTAATGAAAAGTTTAAGCGTTTAGGAACAACAGCAACTCAGCCAAAAAAGTGGCAGATCATGTAAAGTTACAGAGCAGGGTCATGGGTGCAGAGGCACATGGTAATAAAAGTCAGCAACGCTCTGCTGAACCTCCTCTGGCATTAACATCAGCACAAAAACTGTGCGCCAGGGAGCCTCATGGCATGGGTTTCAGTGGCCGAGCAGCTGCAAGCAAACCTTACATCACTAAGCACAATGTCAAGCGTCAGGTGGAGAAGTGTAAAGCACACCGCCACTGGACACTCTCGAGCTGTGGAAACGTATTCTGTGGAGTGATGAATCATGGTTCTCTATCTGGCAGTCTGATGGACGAGTCCAAGTTTGGCAAATGCCAGGAGAACATTATCTGCCTGACTACATTGTGCCAAGTTTGGTGGAGGAGGGATAATGCTATGGGGTTGTTTTTCAGGGGTTGGCCTAGACCCCTTAGTTCCAGTGAAGGCAAATCTTAATGCTTCAGCATAACAAGAGATTTCGAACAATTGTATGCTTCCAACTTTGTGTGAACAGTTTGGGGAAGACCCTTTTCTGTTCCAGCATGACTGAGCCCCAGTGCACAAAGCAAGGTCCATAAAGGCATGGCTGTGTGAGTTTGGTGTAGAAGAACTTGACTGGCCTGCAAAGAGCCCTGACCTTGACCCCATCAAACATCTTTGGGATGAACTAGAAATGGAGATTTTGAGCCAGGCCCCCTCATCCAACATCAGTGTCTGACCTCACAAATGCTCTTCTGGATGAAAATTCCCACAGACACACTGCAAAATCTGGTAGAAAGCTTCCCAGAAGAGTGGAAGCTGTTATAGATGCGAAGGAGGGACCAACTCCATATTAATGCCTATGGATTTAGAATGGCATAAAAGCTCCTGCAGGTGTCCTAATACTTTTGTCCATATAGTGTATATCTTGCCAGAACAAGCTTAAAACAGCATCTGAGCTGAATGCTACAAATTTTTATGCAATTTTTGTCACATTTTGAATATGTTTTGAAACATTAACCTGGCTTTCAGATTCAGGTTTTTAGTTGTATCTGCATTCAGAGAGAAATACACATAAAGATGAATGTTATTGCATATCGCTGCTGTCAGAACAAACCCTTGCATCTCCAAAAAGGTAACTATACAGGACAAGGAAAAACATTTAACTTTTAATGGAAGTAAACAGAGAAAGATATGTGTATATACACATCATATTTCAAAAATCTCAAGACAGAGAGATAAAATTAATGTAAACAGATATTTACAGTATATTATTTATCATCATTTATCCTCAGTTCTTAAAATATTGAGCAAAAACATTCACTATTCACAATTCACTAAGCGACTAGTTTTACATCTACACTACACTATGTTATTATTATATATAACAAACAAAATTAATATGGCAAGTGATTTGAAACTTTTGAACTATATACTTTGCGTATATATTATGATAAAACTGTCTAAAACATTCTGTACTGTGCAGTAGTCGGAAGTGCTTGACTAACAATTGAATAATAAGACTGACATAATGACTACAACTGCTAATAATGAAACTACAACCACTGCAATATGCATGCAAACTTCACACAGTTCAAGTGGTTGAATCAGTTCAAGCAGCTGAATCAAGCAAATTTACAGTGACCCACATGTGTGATGGTGAAACAACCTTGTGTGTTCCAAGGAAATCAAAAAGAAATAGCAGCCACCCCAGAACATCGTGTAATAGCATGCCTTTTTATCAGGTGACACATTTTGACAGCAATCCCTTGCATAATGGTTTTAGACACCATGGCAGTGTTGGTGTGAAATCTTCATTGATTCAGTCTCTAAATCTGTCCTTTTACTGTGAATAAGAAAGAATGAAACCTTCTGAGAAATTTTAGTTTGGCTGTTTTGCTTTTGAAACTGGCTTCCAGTAAAAAAAAAAAAATTCATTTGATCTAATTCTCAGAAAAGTTTCCAGGCACACTTATGGAGGCCACTCCAATGGGCCATCTTCAGGTAATTACAGTCGCTTGCTTGCCAGGCACAAGCACTGTATCCACCTTGAGCAGGAGCCCTTTCCACTCAGGCACGAAAGACAATAAGCCCCATCGACCTCACAGCGCCTGGGCCCAATTTCAAGATATTTAACTTTTTTAACTCTATTGGACTTGCCACTTCATTACAATGGATTTTATAGCAAAGACATCAAATTGTGTGGAGGACTAAGCGCAGGGGGTGCTGCTATAACTTATTGAATTTCCTGCCTGCAATTACATCAGCAAACGGCCGCTCTATTTACCTGTGTAGACAACTCCATTTATTTCTATTGACATGTTGATGCTGCTAATGCCGTTGGTAGACAGGTTCAATGCGGTCTCTTGTCTATCATCTGTCAAGAGAGGAGCCGGAGAGCGAGGGAGAGAAAAACTCAATATGAGCATTTATAAAAGGAACACAAGAAGCAAGAGGAGCGCGCCGCTGACTATCGGCGATAACTCATGAGTGACAGGATAAGGAGCAGTTTATTAAAAGAGTTCAGAAGGAGGGAGAGGAAGTGGGGTGGGGGGGGCTGTCAAAACCATGTCGCATCCATTTGAACTTTCCAGTTATCTCAGGAGAAGGTACTACATAGAGGGTCTGTATCATAACACACAGGCCATTCTGAATATTGTTTTATGGTACGGAGAGATACATTCACAGACTTGTGAATTCACTCTTAGTTAAGGGGGGTTAAGAGGCTTTTTGCTGCTGATAACAAAAGCATGCTGTAATTTTAGGTGGGACAGTATGTGAAATGCTAATAAAAACAGAAAGCAGTGATTACTAAATTCTGTTTGACCTGTATTAAATACAGAAGTTTTACCTTATTTACTTTGCTTTTTTTGTTAACTGTTGCTCATTCCAAATTTGATGTGCTAAAATGTGCTAAAATTGTACAAAAACTACTGATACACAAACTGAAAGTATTTCACCAATTATTATACTGAATACTTCTGGTTGCATAAACAGTTTTGGTTTGTACTATTGTCCTACTGCTGCAGGCACATGCAAACTGTGAACCACACGGCAATGAACCACAAACTAGCAACAGAGATGTTCAGTAAAGTTGATACATAAAATCTGTGCATGTGATGATAATTTTTCACCAGACGATTACAAGGAAGGTCTCCAGCGGGATATTCTAAATTCACTTTTTCTCTGTCTGACGAGGCTGAAGTTGGTTTCCTATATTTTCTTATATTTCTTATTCAAAGTTTACACCTTAAATGGTGCAGCACTTAAATTCTGACAACTGGATGCGGTTTGAGTGCATTGAGAAAAACTGTATTATTCGCTGATGCAATTTTTGTCAAAGTGGCGACCCTCTTTCTCAGATGCTCCTTTTATACCCAAGCATGATTTCATCACCTGATTACTGATGTTTTTTGAACATTTCACAATGTTCCTAGTCCTAAATTTCCTAACTTACTTGGAATGTGCTGCAGGCACCAATTTCAAAATGAGCGTGTTTTTACAAAGAACAATGAAACTGCTTCCTGTTTTTATTTACATTTCACATACTGTCCTGCTGTTTTTTGGAACTGAGGTTTGTATTTCTCACTTGTTGCTTGTTGAAACAACTAGAAAAAATTGTTCGAGAAGAACAATCGATACTGCTAATTATTTTGGAAAAAGAAAAGGAGATATTTTATGATTTAAACTTGATGAAAAGATACTGTTGTGCATGCAGTCTTATTTCGTCCTTTCTAATCAAATAATTCAAATGAAGTCAGTAGTGGAGACCTGAACTTCATACAGAATAGAGAGCAAATCTCAACGCAATTTATTACATCACTGACTACAATATTATGTTAAACAGTATAGAAAAACAACAATGTAGTCTTATGCAAAAGTTTGGGCACCCCTGGTAAATTAACACGCTTTGTTGATTTTCTAATTGCATCACCAGGGAACAAACTTAAGTAAGGTATTTTATTTGCTGAACATTTTGAAATGTGCACATCTACCCAAACTTTTGCACGTGGCACATTTTATGTTTCATATTTCCCAAGTTAATTTCAGTGAATAAATAGAAATCATGCATTAAAATCTACAGAGGAGTGTTTCCTGTACACTCAAAAACAGAGCTGTTGGACATGTTGAAAATATGTTGAAATTAAATCGATTCAATTAAATGAATTACGTTGCCTTTAAGTAACTGGTTTATGTGAAAAATGATAAAATGTATTTCAATTAATGAAAACTCTATGAAACTTCATGGAGCCAACAGTTAAAATGCACTGAAATATTTTAATTTCGTACCATCAGTTTATGTTGAAGAAATCTGTGTATACTGAATGTATTTTATTTGATTATGGAAATGTGTGGTATAATCGAAATAAGTTCACTGAACTTTTTTTTTTGACTGTAGAGGATGCATGAACTTATTGTGAAGTAGCAACAAAACAGGTCATTTGACATTTGGGGTGCCCAAACATTTGCATAAGACTGTAATTATATCACTTCTAAAGGTTAAACAACCAAATGAAAAAGGATATACACACTGCCAATATCAGAGGAAAATCTCACAATTTTTTGTCTTTTCATTTTTTACACATCTGAAAACAGCAGATGCTCTTTATATTGTGGGAACATTTCATAACAAATGAACAAACAAAAATTTTGAAAAGCAAACCTTTCAAGATTTGCAAGAACATATTTCCTGTTTCCTACAAACTTACTGCACTGTATCAGATAAGATTCAGAGATACAATAGTCATAATATTTGAGCGGTAGCAACGTTTTTTGGTTCTCTTTGGTTCTCTTATTGAGGGAAAAGGCTTGAAGGCCCTGACGGAGGCTAAATTATTTGTTGCATCATTTTTGGGGCTGCAGCTACAATAAAGAGCTCTTTAATGTCTATCATTTCTATCTCATGTGTCATTACTAGGGACGCCTCAATGTATTTCCAGACGTGGTTAAAGCAAATAACATTTAAAATAATCTTTAAATTGCAGAGTGTTTGACTCTATTACATCAAGGCCCTGCCCAGCGCTATGGAATTATGCTTCATTTTCCCATCGTACAGTATATAAAGCACAGTCTGTCATTATGACTGATACAAGAGTAACACTCATGCAGAAATAACATATTGCTCATGGAAAGATAGACCCCGCAATCTTCTCACGGACTCTGTCATTATGAAATGCATGACTTATGGCTCATCTTCAAGCCAGGTGTAGTGAAATCATTATCATTTTACTTGTAGCCAGACAGCAGCATTTTTATTCATTTAGAAACAGCTCGTATTTGACCTGAATTTAGAAGGGTTATTTCTCTACAACATTTATACGCTCAGCACACATAATATATTGAATTAAATGTGATGGATCTTTGGAAGCTTAATATTTTGCAATGACGACCTGAGCCGAGCTCTCTGCTTTCATAGTCTGCTATCCTTTACTCTCTGTGGCTTATATACAGTTAAAGGAGTTATTCATCAACTACATAGCCTCAGTATGGGTGAAAATTATAGTGACCCTCTGTTTCCAGCACTAGATTTGGGATTTCGCCAGCTGCTAACTGTCCAGTCTAAACAGCAGAGAGTGTTCCATCCACTCATTTAAACCTATAATGGCCCTTAGAAAAAACACATTGGATTTAATTTCAATATGTTGTACATAGATAGAATCTTCAGACATGTATAGTCACTATACTGCTTTGCTACACATTTGATTTACATTATATAATTATTTTTATGACGGCTCTCATGATGCAATCGGATAATGGAGCTGATCCAGGCATATTTTAATGTATCGGTTATCAGCCATAATAAGCCCCTTTTGTTTCTTTTTGGCGCTCTATAAAACCACTGTTAGCAGTAACAGTGCACTTAAACCTGCATGCATGTAGCTTTACTTTCTGTATCTGACTGCATAATTCATTAAATATCTGACTATGTAATTACTTTTAAATAGGCATGTCCCTGATCTAGCAAATTTGTATAATTACATAGTCAGACATTTAATGAATTACATTATTACATATATTACTTACATATTACATATATTAGCTTTACTTTCTGTACTGAAGTTCAGGTCTACACTTCTGACTTTTCTGTTTCTTTTAATGCTGAACAATAACTAAAACTTATAATAACGTATGTAAAAAAAAGGTTTTATTTACACAAAACAATACATTTCTGTCCAATTCAAATCATAATAAAATATCTCCTTGTATTCCTTCATATTGCTGCTGTCAGAACAAAACCTTGTACCTCTGTAAATGATAACTTTACAGGAGAAGGAAAAAATATGCTTTACTTTTAATGTTAGTCAATGGAACCAGCCTTTTCCCAAGTAATTTTGGGCCGTTTTTCTTAGTCCATTCATCATGAAATTTATAATTTATAATAAACAATGTAAAGGGCAACAGGCATTTTAAAATTATGACAAAAACTGAAAAATGGCAAACTGGAAATACAAGGTTTTCTCCCGACAGCAGCGATATACAAATGTGATACCGATTGAAAGTTGAAGTTTTGACTATATTTCTTGTTTCCGTGAGCTATGCCAAATAATTATAACAGAATTACACCATGCTTTTGTTGTCGGCAACAACGGCGGGAGGTGTTTAAGGTTTTACCTTTTGATCTCTACTTCTATTGCTTTGCAATACCAATCTGTGGCTGTGATTTGATTTTAAGATGCGACCCCTCCTTAAATACTAGAACAGCTGCAGGCCAACATTATATGTGTAAGACTACACAGAATTCTGTGGGTCTGCCAACTGCTGGGAGTAAGTGTGCTATGATATAGTGTGAGATAGCTGAAGTTTTCCTTCAGTGACATTAAAAATTACACATAAAGTGATGGTTAGGACCAGCTCAGCTCTTAAATTACAGAGCCATAGCATAACCCAGACAGATCTATTATTACTCTACTACAAATGCTGTAATTACAGTGAAATATATACATTTTAATGGTAGGAGTTGTTTTTTCACGATCAATTCAATATCATTACATGTTTAATGAGAATCCTGGATTAGACACTACAAGGCCACAGTGTACTATGCTGTAATTAAACTTTAGTATATTCTAGCAGGAATAGAAGTCTCATATATATTCTGTCAGTATAGGGCTACACACCCCTCCCTTCCACACACACACACATGCACACACACACACACCTCTGTTGTTCAGCTTGATGTTCATAGGCAGCTGGGTTGCCATGGCAAAGAGGTTGTGCTGCAGCGCGTGCTGCATGATCCTTTGCTGCTCCTCGGCCATCAGCATCACCTTCTTCTCTGGTGGCTCTCCAGCCTCCAGTTTCTCCCGCAGCTGCTCCAACGCAGCCGCCTGAACTGCCGCAGCAGCCGCAGCCTGGGCAGCTGCAGCCTGAGCCGCTGCGCTGTGGTGTCCTGTCAGAGACACGGGGATGCCCACTCGGTTGGTCAAACAGCCAGGCAGCATGGGGTCTTCTGTGGAACAGAGAACAGGGATACAGTGAGACCTACTGAACTGTCCTTGGTCTTGATAAGAGACAAAAAAGGTCCAAAAATGTTTAAAAATATAGGAACTTAAAGAATGATTAAGTAGGTAACTCTCTTACCTTACAGTGATGCAGTTTGATTATGATTCTTTAGGAAACAATTCAGTGCATCATGAAACCTCACATTTCACCATGATCTGACTGGTTTATTTTGGTCTAATTCAAATTATAATGAAGAAATATTCTCCATCACATGAATAAAGCTCGATGAACTGTTTGCTTTTTTTGTGGAAAACAGATAAAAAAAAACTTTCCAATATTGATGACAGAAAACCACCTTCACACTTATGCATCACAAAGCATTTTTATGCCTATATGATAACAGTGTACCTCTTTTGTGCAATTAGAAGTAGTAAGTCTGTTTTTGATTCATTACTAAAGGTAAATGCATTAAAATAATAAAAGCTGAACCACCAGTTTTAGGACTGAAGTTACTTTTAACCCTTTCAGACTGATGCAAAAATGGGTCTATTTCTGCCGTTTAATCTGTTCTTCTTTTTCAGTGATGATTTCTCAGTGCTGTTGTATTTATTTAATATGTAAAGAATATTATCTAAGCTGAAAATTTGCCGATGTTTATTTAGTTTGTATCACAATCAACATTTTTAAAAAAGAAAACATATAAATAGGAATACAAGTTACCCATCAGTAGTGTAGTTTTGATAAACTCAACAATAAGTCAAAAATAAGTGTGCTTTGAATGAGCTTAACATGCCCCACTCTGAAAAAAGGGTGCATCCAACAGTAAAGGAAGTCTTGTGCATATTTTATACAGTGAAAGAAAACACAGCTGCACAAAGAAAACTCAGATTCTACACGCCAACGCACTCTGGCCAACATGGACATGCACACGCCCCAAATCCTCCATCGCCAAATTTTCAGAACGGATCACCAGCAAGATGCTCAGTTTGATAGACTTAACTGCCATCACTGGTATTTTGCTGCATAAGTAGGGATACATAACTAATCTGTATTAACATTCAACTCTATATATCTGTCTGTTTTAAATGGGAAGTGTTAATTAATAGATGCATTTATATGATGCATGTACAGTTGCATCAGAAACATAGTTACAGAGAATCCTATCTTGTGGTCATGAGAAACACCAAATCATGATCCACACACTCTGATCTATTTTAATCGCTGTGGTGACCACCCTATAAATACCAACAGACCTTAAAAAAGCCTTTGATCCTTTAAGTAGGAAGCTTTGCGTGACTGTGTCTTTTTCCATGTGGGAGCTGTAGTGAATCATTCTCGCTGCACTCCATCGCTCCCACCGCTCTAAGGCGGAAACTGGCAGCCTGGGCAAGAGGAAGTCCTGCAAGCTGTTTCCTGTCTGCAGCCACGACCATCCAAGCCACAATGCGCAACGAGCGTGAGCAAAAGAAGGATCGTGCCATTGCGCAAGAGATACGACTTCTCCTTCAAGCCAGTTTGTGATATGGATTTGAATGAACTCCCACTCGGGTCAAACCACACTCCAATCCAATACATCTAAACATGCATGTGTACAGATCAGGGTTTACTAGTCACTTAATTACAAATAATGATTGATTCTTCTTATTAAAATCTACCTTTTCAATGAATTGCTAGTGATTCCTACAAGGCAAGATGCATAATGATAATATTTGTTATAAATTGTCCTACTGATCTCTCTTACAGTAAGAAACAGAGCCTGATACACATGCATCTTTTTACATTCTTTTGAAATTTCTCCTAGTATTTGTTTAGGAGTGTATTTTATATCTTTGTGGCTTTACAAAACTGCTTTAAAATAAACACTGATGTAGGATTGTTTATTGCCGATTCTACAGTATTTATATCATATAAAATGATTATAGTATGTATGATTCACAACTGACGAATCTAACATTCGCATGCAGTGCTTGAATAAACACAGTTTACTTTTTTATTTAGTACAGATGGCTGTGTCTGCTGTTTTGTGATTAATAAAGAACAGGGCTTATTTGAATACACTGAAATTTGAAAGCTATGCGGCAGAAGTCACAGTTGTGCCCAAAGTTATTTAATGTCATTTAGGTTACTGGGCACTGACCAGGTACAGCCTATCATCATAGGATAAGGTATAATTATGTGATTTCTTTACTGCGCTTCCCACAGAAAACGGAAATGTTCCTCACCTTTCTTGATGACGGGGGTGTGGGCCATTTGTGCTCCGTTGGGGCTGGGCATGCTGATGTGGGGCATGGTGAGCTTGGGGGAGGGCAGCAGCGTGGGTGTGCCTACAGGGGAATAGTTGAAGAGGGCGGAGCCGTAGCTCTGTCGGCGGCCCTCGCGGCGGTTGCTGTCGATAGCTGCCTGCAGCTCCCCGGGCGAACTGAGTCCCCGCTTTTCACATTCATAGGGATATAGGTACTTCATATACCTGAGGAAAGGAGGAAGACTGGGGTTAGAGCAGCATGTTTGGACATTTCATCATGTTTTCATCATTTTATTGTGAAATCAACTCATCTCAACATATTTTCAGTAATGTCAGCAAATTACTGTGAGATTAATCAAAAGGAGGTAGAACAGTCCAATAAAAACATTTTAAATAATTTCATTCTGATGATTCAGGTTTTGGTGTTTTAAAGACTCATGGCCAGGGCCTGCTGGCAGGGCCAAAGTTTTATTACACACTTTTATAACCTGAGAGTAGCTGAGCCAGTTTGCACTGAAGTCCCTGTAGTTACTGAATAATAAGTCTTAGTATGTATTAAGCCTGGGATTTTACAGTGGATTTTTTGGGTGAGTTTTTGATTGTCTATGCAAATTATAAGCAAAGTTAAACTTGCCTGTAAAATGTGTTTTTGAATTTTAAAGTGTTTACTTGAGACATTCTTTGCATATAAAGTGCAAAACATGCTGAAAAATATGTTTATTGATTTAATTAAAAACTTCAATTAAAATAATACAATTTTATTGAAATTTAATTGATATTTAATTTAGTTTATCTTTAACTTTAAAAAAAAAAAAACATATTTATTGTTCTGGTAAATTTATTTTTCATATGTAAATCTACAGTAAATTACATTACTTGCATTGTTACATCTGCATTACTTTTACAGCTGTTTTGGAGATTATTACTGTGAGAGTACAGGAGAATGGAGCTATATCACAGTAATATTGTGGTCCAGGTTACTGTGAAGTGACAGTATACTGTTGTTATTTTACTGTTAATATGGTACAGTAAAAGTGAAAGTAATGCAACTAGTATCTAATCATTTACTGTAATTTTACAGTGATTTTTTTGCAGGGTACTCTTTGTATCATACTTTCTGTATCTTTGCGGTAAGGGGATACTCCACACTGACTGAAGACTCTAAAAAAATACCCAAACAATACAGCAGTTACAACATCTGGCCAACATCTTAACATCTTACATATCTTGCTTCTACTGATTCTCCTGTAGCGTTTTTTTTGCAGCTCTAATCACAGGAAAGCTTGAGGAACTAAATCAGATGTTTTTCAAGAATTAAAAACTGCACAGTGTAAAGGACTCTTATCAACAAGGACTGTGAAGACTTTTTCCCCACATAATAAGATAGAGCAACAGTACATGACTGCAAAACAAAGGAATAAAGTATCTGAAAGAACTTTTCTGTTTACTAGATGTCAGTAAACATGTTATGTCAGTTGTTATCAAATTGAGTCAACTGTACTATATTTTAAAACTTCATAAAGTCACAGCTTGATTATATATGTTTGCCTGAAGTAGATATACAGTTGTTTGCAAATGTTTGGGTGCCTCTAATCAAATGACATGTTTTATTTATTTGCTGAAGTTAAAATAAGTTAAAGCACATTTTCTTCAGGGAACACACTTCTGCACAGTTTAATGCATAATAACTGCTTTATAATGTATGAATTATTTTTCCAATATGTGAAGCCCAGCAAATACATAGAAATTGTGCTCTAAATTCTACATTTGCAATTTAACTTAAAATTAAATAAATTACATCACCTCACATAATGGCCTAAAGAGTGATAAAATAAGGGCAAATTTTGAGTCCCCAAAACCTTTTGTAGTGCTAAATGTTAAATGTTTATATATATCATTAGCTATCTTTTACTACAAAAGGAACTGAGAATTGAAAGTTATTATATCTTAAAGCTAAAGCACATTAAAGACTAAAGAGAGTCACTATATTTTCCCTGTCTGTGACTATGTAATCCAGCTTGAGGTCTCTTGCTTTCCCTTGATCTACATGAGTCTGGTTGAAGGACATCTGTTTTAAAGACCACATGAAAGGACACTTTTTTCTATGAGATGGGTTCATGACCAGGTGAAGCTGATTGCACACAAGTTCTTTGAATGCCATTGTATATGTTTAAGGAAGCCTATATATTGTCTTCTCTGAGGGTGATGTAATTGATGTAAATGATGGTTTGGAGAACAGACTTGCACAAACAAGCTCTGCTTCAACTCAAGGGGTCAAAACTTTGCATATGGAGCAGACCAGAACAGATAACAATCTGTCAAAACACTTTCTGGAGTAAAAAAGCAGGTTAGTTTTGCAGTATTATTAAAGAGATAGGTATGGATAATAATTGGAAATTAGTTATAAATTTTGGTTAAGATATCTTTTTCATTATGCACAGAAAAAAACAATGACTTAAATATCATTGATTTAAATGTGTACACCGTATCTACATATCTACTTGCCAAAGGTAAGTGACGCTAAAGACAAAACTGTGTTTGTGTAATATTTCATTTATTAGGAAATGATGTACACATTTGGTAGTAAATTCTAAATTCAATTTGTTTTTTTAGGGCTGCAACTATTGAATATTTAAATTTTTGAAACTGAATATTATCTTCCACCGCGACCCAGAAGGATAAGCGGTTTAGTTGACGTATGTATGTATGTATGAATATTATCTTAAATATTCAAATATTCTATAAAATAATAAAGGCCCAAGATGTGTTTTCCCCTAATAACTGAACAATATTATTAATATGATTCATTCTACTTATTATTATTATTATTATTATTATTATTATTATTATTTTGCACAAATATACTGCACAAATAATTTTTTATAGTGTTCTAAAAAAACTACTGAATAAAAAAATTACTACTATTACTAAAGTAATAGTTATAAGATTCTGCTTGTAGGAACAGCAGTGAAAGGTGCAAAAAAACAAAGGAAACAGCAACTTTTTAACTATCAGCTTCAAAATGAAACTACACTTTGGTCAATTCTTGATCGAGGGTTTAAAGCCACTCAAAACCACTTTTTACTGAAGCACTGTCAGCTAAATTCATCAACTTTAACGCAGCCAGCACTCTGAATAACTTTCTTACAGCTCTGGTCAGCTAGCTAACCAGCATGCTCTAATTTATTCTCAGTAATTAAGGCAACTGAGAACGTGTTAGCTAGCAATCCAGAGCAGTAGGAAGCTTATTTGAACTTGTGAGAGTCTTGCAAGCTGAGCCAAATTACAATCAACTGTGAGGCCGGAGTGCAGAGCTGGTATCTGTGTGCTACTGGTGACAAGCTAGCATTTAGCTGGATACAAAAACATATGTTTTCCCATAATAGTGTGTGGGACAGTAGTCAATTATTCAAATGTTTTTTCCATTTTCCAATATTATAACAATCGATTTATAACATTTGTTGCAGCTCTACTGCAGCTCTACAGTGACTTCTTAGCCAAAGGTATCTCTTTGGTTCAGTGTTGTAACCACTTCAGCCATGTCATACACACACAATCTTCTAGTCTCTTTACTTTAAAAGCAGATAATTGAATTGGACTCAATGGTCAAGAAGCAACTCGAGGTTATCAACAGGTTGAAAGTGTGAAAGGTTATCGCACTCACTGGGTCCGGAGAGTGAAAGCTGCACTGGTGATGGAGGTAGGGAGGTTCAGGCCTTTGGTAATCTCGCGCCATATTTTCTTATTGATGACTTCCACTAAGCCGCCTTTTTCGGTGACAAGCTTGTAGAGAGTGTAGAGATCCAACACCTGCTTGGCCATGATAGGAATCCGATTCACTGGAGTCCCTGCAGGAGTGGGGGAGACACACACACACACACAATATCCACAATCAATGCCATTAACTCTACCTCATCGATGGGTCTCACCGCCGCTTATAAGGCCAATCAGTCTGGCATAAGTAAAATGTCCTCCCTCTCCAATTTGGAAAAAAAAGTCTCTTTCCAGCTGCTCAATCAAAAGGCTTTACTGTATGTTGGAGATTTACTGGCAATGCATCTCAGAGTTTATGAAGCATTTATATTCATGATTTAAAAAGGGGTCAATCTGCGATTGGCATAAAAAATGTATCTGCATTCTCACGACACACACTGTCACTGTTGTAACAAAACTTTGTGTCTCTAAAATGGTAAGTTTTGGGGAAGGAAAAACTGTTCTTGAATAGGGCAAGTTCTTGAATTTGGTATCGTTCTCAAAATGATCTATGGAACAAAAAATATTTGACCATAATGTTAAGTATGTTTGTTACTGCAGTTCAAAATATATCCAGTAAGTGATGTATTAATTAGTCAGTCTGAAGCCCAGCTCCTCCTCCTGTATGGTGGTATAGAATCTGTGATTGTACCTCTCTCATTCAAATATTGCGTTTCTGAGTCACTTGTATCTCTTGCAGTGTTTATCAAGATAAGAGTGTAACAAATTAGAATAATCAATTTATCATCGTCATCGTCATCATCATCATCATCATCATCATCATCATCAATGTTTTAGTTGCAGTTCTTTTTGGTTAATCATTTTTGTTTAGTTTACTGAGTAATTTTATTTGGCTAGTGTGCTGTTTTTTATCTTGGAAACAGCAGTGAGGGCAACATGCAGGCTGAGTTGAGCTCAGTCATAGCTGGGCACCAGACAGCGGAGCAGAGGATTAAGCGGCTTTTGGAACTACAGGCCCTTCTGAATGCAAGGAGGGCCACCCTGAAAGCAACTTGGCAGGTACTTCATTTGCCTTGGTGTAGCCTGTCCTCTTGGATACAGGATGCAAAGCAATCGGACTGCTAAAACTGTGATCATTTCCCACACGAAATAACTATTTAAAGACCTTTGCTGATTAAATGGTTTGTAGTTTAGACTGCAATTTTTGTGGCTTCCGAAATAGAGAAACATCAACGTTCCAAATTAATAGATAATTAACGGATACTAAAGTTATTTGTGTCGGCTCTATTATTAAATGTATTGTATTTTATCATCTCAATTTGTTGATACATTAACATTGATATTGATAATATTCTATTGTGCTTCACCATTTAGATGTTTGGAGATCAAAGTTGCCTAAATTTGTCCAGTGGGTTATGACAGTCACAAACCACCACAGACAAACTGCACACAGATTTTCTTCCTATATTATGGCCTTTAAGTCAAAACACTCTCTGTTGAGAGAAAAATTGTTGATAAGCAAAAAAGAAAGTACTTTGTAAAACCTGCCTTTTTTTACCTCCTAATTTCCCTGAATCTCCTGTGATAATTTGTGCTCACAATTTAATGCTAGGTCATAAAGAGCGAAGAAGACTGGCCCTTTGTGTGAATCGGAGGCCGGCTGACCTCAAGATAATTAACCTGTATTTTGCTGATAGAGTTCCATTGTGCCCATCGGATTTACCATAATAGCAATCAATACGCAGAGAAATATAGCGCAAACAACAGCAAGCAGGGCGTTCGCTGTGAAAAGAGTGCAGGGAGTAGAAGGATAGTCCATAACAGTAAAAACACATCAATTAAGCCTTGTAATTACGGCTTCATTTTGCCTCTCTGGCATGTGAACTAAGAGACACTATTAAAACAAAAGATTTATCTGCCCACCTGAACAGGACAATGATGAAATTACATTTAAACTAGCAGCACCATCTAAAACAATCAATTGCTATTTCTAACTTCACCCTAAACTGTCCATATATCACGGTACCATTAACCAAAAAAGTTCAGGCTTTTTTGTCCAATTTCTCTGCAAGCTGTGCTTTGAATTTATAAAATTGTCACAGAGGGTAAGATGGTAAGCCTCTCAAAATCAGAGACTGCCCATGTTCATTGCTGATTATATTATGTTAAAAATACTAATAAGCAAACAGTTCAGCTAAACTTGCTACATACAGTATATTTTTACTTAATTTGAAAACACCAGCTGTCCTTTACATTTTGACACAATGAATGGACTAACAGAAATTCTCCAAAATTACTTAGAATATAATCTTGTTGCAATAACTTACATAATAGGTTAAGAGTGCCTTTTCCTTCTCCTGTAAAGTTACTATTTTGGAAATACAAGGTTTTGATCAGACAGCGGCGATATGTACATCTGTACAGCATCAAACTGCTTCATTCATACTGCATTCAATCTAAAGGTATTAAATGCTGTTTGATTTGTGTTTTCTTGAAATTCTTGCCATACTGTGAAGTCTCACAAAGAGCTAACAGCAGGTCTACAGTCCCCCTAAAATTATCATGTCTCATCTAAGGGTTAATTACCCCTGTAATTTAAGAGTAACTTAGCAATAAAAAGAATGCCAAATGCCCCCTCCCGGGTCCAGCTTTAAAACAATAGCCTTCATAATACACAACTCCCCAAAGATAATCTTTAAAACAATTATTTATCCACATACACAAAAGGCTAACCTAAAAGAGCTCGGGGCAATAAATAAAAGCCGGCTCGACAAAAGCCAGTGTCTGGTTGAATCTGACCTGGGACAAGCCCCTTTTACAATGAGATTTATGTGTACTCGATTGCTGAGGTGATGCATTTGTCCCCTCTGATTCCCTGAAAGAGATACAGCGAATAAAAGCCAGAACGAGCTTTTGTCAGGCCAAAGAACCTGATGCAGCCATGTATCATTATGACAATGAGCGATTGCGGATCACGGGGAGGAAAAAAAAAACAAGTTCGGCCGAGTCCACCGTGCCGTTTGCCTGTTAATTGCTTCCTCGCTAAAAGTGCGTAATTGACGAAGTGGTGAAGGGAATAAGCTGCTGGTGGGAGCCAATCATCTCCGTGGCTTGCTTCACTGGTAATGTGTTTTCTTCACACACTTCAGGCAGATAATGGAACAGGAATGTGTCTGCGCTTACTCACGCCTCCAAAGCATGAAAAGTAAGAATAACCAAACCTGCCTTCATTCATGTGTATAAAACAGGAAATTGTGCTAACTTGCTTGAGTAAGTCTCTTCTAATGCCTTCATCAGAAAGACACAACACATGGACAAAGGGGTGGTTTGCCTGCATCCTTTGCAGTTGAATATAAAGAACCGCAGCATCCTCTCCCCACGGTGAAATGAAAGCAGTCAGGCGCAGGCCGAAGACAAGTTGCTTGTGCGCTAGCACAGTATGCAGAGCTCTTGTGGAAGCAGGCTATATACAAAATGAACAGGATAAGCACAAATATACATCCTAAACAGTATCACATTACTTCTGAAGGACTATGCTACATTAATTTACCTTCTGACACTCACTGTTGTGCACAGCAAGATCATGAGTTGACCGTGTTGTATTACAGATGTACATCTCCCAATTAAAAGATCAATGAATTTCCTTTCCAAGGTGGTCAAACATGGCGTAAACAACTGCAATTAAAAATGTAACTGTCGTTTTTATTAACTGTATGCAACTATAAAGTGGCCAAATCAGGATGATCAGCTATTTTTCTTTCTAGCTATTGTAGCTATAGTAGCTCCCAACTGACTACAGAAATAACACTCAAAAAACCAAACATTACGCTGCCCTCTAAAGTGTTGTCAAAAATTAGAACTTTTGCTGTTTTCTTAAGACCCACGACACGGGCTATTTGCATGCATTTGCCCTAAAACACAAACAATACACATTCTGTTCACTGCGACGTGAACATATTGCTGTTGTCGGAAGAAAACCTTGTATCTCCTAAAGGAGAAAACCTACTTTACTTTTATTGTAAGTCACTGGAACCAGATGTTTTTGGACGTTTCTTTTGGTCCATTCTTCAGGAAATTTACACACAATGTAAATGGCAACAGACATTTACAAATTATACTAAAAACTCAAAAACGACAAAAATGGACATACAAGTTTTTCATCCGAAAGCAGCAAAACGATTGTGTAAGCTAACGACTGTGGGGGATAGTGTGCAGTCACCTCAAGT
Source organism: Colossoma macropomum (assembly GCF_904425465.1). Taxonomy (NCBI): domain Eukaryota; kingdom Metazoa; phylum Chordata; class Actinopteri; order Characiformes; family Serrasalmidae; genus Colossoma; species Colossoma macropomum. Next base: position 26,638,452 of record NW_023494806.1, on the reverse strand, counting down.
AATTTCGATCAGGAGATCACATAACAATTGTGGCAGGCCTAAGTACACACTTGTGCACAAACATAAACTGTTTCTACAGCACTACCAATTGAAACTGTCTTTATTTTTTGACTAAAAATGCATTATAAATGTTTCTTAGGGATCATGAACTTTTATAGCTGATTCCGATGTTCTTTAAATAATTTTCTTCCCAAATAATTTTCTTTCCAATTTTCTTCCCAATTTAGTCGTCTCCAATTCCACCCGCTAGTTAGGACTCCCCCAATCACACGATACCACCAGCACTAGGAGGGCAAAGGCTAGCACAGGCTTCCTCCGACACCTGTGAAGCGCCACTGCTTCTTTTCGAACTGCCGCTCACGCAACGTCATTAGACAGCTGAACGCGTTCAGAGTAAAGTGCCAACCACCGGGTCTACTACGTTGAGTAGGGAGAAGGGGGGGGGCATCTTACCCACCCAGAGAGCGAGGCCAATTGTGCTCTCTTGGACTCCCGGCCACGGATGGCTGTAGCATCACCAGGGATCTTTACAATTTTGATTAGCCCGTTTTTAAATCCGAAGACTCACACTGTGAGGGGAGAATGAACACATGAACCACTTTCGTACTTTTTACTAACCAAATATATAGTGCAATATAAACAACATTACTGCTCTTCAATGATTCAAACTGTCATTTAATTTAATGTTTTTTCAATTTAAATCAGTTGCCTATTTAAATAACATGAATCAAAGTCATTGTACTATGACACTGTGGTACAGGTGTAGCAGCTACATTTAACACCTCCCTGCCTCACATTATTTACCTAATAAAAGTGCAACATAGATCTGGCAAAATCAAAATAATAATTGGCCAATTGGTGATTTAGTGTTTTAAGCAAAAAAATATACCAATTTTGATCTTGGCCAATTCCGACTGTGCATCCCTGGCGTATCTAAAAACGTATCTGTAAGTGTGTTTGTATATTAAACAGGAACTAACCCAGCACAAATGTGGCATTCTCAATCTTCACCTCAAAAGTTAAACTAACATCCTACTATAATCAGCAAAATAAAACATTTGGTTCAAACTTCCACGTCAACCAGAATAAAGCACAACTGTCCAAGAAGTGTCGGCTTGCTACAGATAAGGTAAGGACTGATTCTGTTTGATGTGCCATGATTCTCATCAGAGGAGATATCAACTTATGTTAGATTCTTTTTTGGTGACTTAAACAAATGACAGAATATTTTCCCAAAAACATCACAGTACAAAGGCACATAAATATCTAACAGTGCCACTCTTTAATGTCCACAGATATCTCTATGGAGTTATTTCTGAATCCTTGTGAATCTAGTCTGGTGACAACAGCCCTTCAGCATGTGCCAAAACACCTTGATATTTTTACGCTGCCAGCAGCATGGCATTTCCACTGGAGGATTTCAGGTATGTATTTGGAAAGTATTATTGCTTCAACCTGAGAAAGGCTCAGAGGAAGGAAGGAAATAAGGGGCGAACTTTGACAAATACAGGAACACCAGCGACTTTCCTGAATATTTTAGTGCCACTGTTTGACGATTCAGTCTTTCATTAGAATTGCTCTCAATTGGCCTTTTATTTTTCTCCTTAGCATTTCAGGTAATTATGCGAAAGGCAAAAAAAGCGTTGACTCTCAGCAGAAAGTGCTGAGGTAGGCCAAGACATCAATTTATGGTTGGGGCCTGGTGGAAATCATGAATCACACTGGGTATTTATCAGTATACAATGGCCTATAACACTTGCATTGTTCCTGTTGCTTAAAGATCAGAAGTTGTAAATGGGTCCATCACTTCAAGTTGCTGACGTGATTGACGAATGCATTCTTCAGTTTTCATCCTTAAGATACCTTAGAGACAAGTTACAATACGAGGATTTACACATGCTGTTCACACACCTCATTCTTCAGCTTCTCAAGTACCAGCGTGACCATGACAGAGTCAATATCAGTTTAAAGCTGATCTCCCTTAGAATGACTTATTACCAGTATTGCAGACCGCATTACTGCAAACTCACAGAATATCAACATTTTGCTACAGCTGTAACTACTCTTCCACTGTGTCTGTGAAAATCACATTTGTAGGTCTGTGCAAAAGTGCTAGAACATACTCTCTTATAGTACATATATGTATACTGTCTTGTTTCTCCGAATCTGTTATAGGAGAAGCAAAGAATGTCTTAACTTACATACGTGTTAATTAGTGATCCAGTGAATCAGGACAGGGCATTTTAATGGATAAGGACATTAAAATTCACTTCTGTTCCTTTGTTTCTTTTTTGCATTCTACTTATGCCACTATTGTAAGTGCCATAAATGGACATTATCCACAACCTGTGTTAGTGAGAAGTGTATTCAGAAGGTAACACAGTGGTTTAAATGTCTGCAGTGTGAACCTACAATACTTCGCAAAAGTCAGAGATCACCCATCATATATTTAATTAATTCCCAGTTAAAATGGCCAATTTATACAAGTTAATTCAGCATCGTATCAGAGGACAGGAGTTTTTTCAGCATCGTATAAGTTTCTGTATATCCTTCTGTATTCTGTAATCATTTTTCAAACTTTGAAAACCATTTTAAAAGCTGCTGTTTTTTTTTTACTGATTTCCTGTTCCCTACGCATTAAATCTTACATTGAATTTCCTTAGTAATATCTCCTAAAAATGAATAGCTTGTACTAAACCTTCTTAGGCTGACAATGTCGAATGCGATCTTAAAGGACATTGTAGATCAAAGAAAAAACATTTTTTGTGAACGCTGCGTGCTTGAGAAGGGTAGCATTGTTCCAGTGACAAGTTAGAAACAAATCCTCTGATAAATCGACAGACTCGACCCAAGACATCAGTGAACGGCTAACAATAACAATAACTCTTTTCAATGCGGAGAAACAAATAAATAATCACAGAAGACACTGTGCTGCAATGGTCAAAATGGATTTTTTTTTACAAAGTCTCCAAAGAGACAAAGCTTCTGAAAGGGATACAATTACAACAGAGCCCTCATTGAAACAGCACAACTAGGTAGCTTTCCAGAAAAAAATGAAAGTAAGTCTGTAGCAGTCTGTAGAAGTCGTAGCGTGCAGTGTTCCTAAGATGTTTATTCTTTTAGGTACGATGTCCTTTGATGTCGCATATGACATTGTTGACCTGAGAGGGTTAATGGCTGTTCTGACTCGTAATTAAATAAATAAAAGCGCGGTCTCAGTACAGTACTGTATTTTAAAGTGAAAAATTAAAACTTTCATCTGCTATCCTAGAGTTTCTACTGTGTCCAAACTTGCCGCGTTTCAAGTAAACACAGACACATAAAATGTGACCATGTGGCTTTTATGTTGCAAGTCTATTTTCTGCCATTTGCTGCAACCATACATACAATAGACTCCCATGACGTTCTTCACTCTTGAGTCACAACTGGATAAAAACTAAGGTATCATGGAAAATTCAGCTATATTGGGTGTTGCTTCTGGGTTAAAACCACCATTTAACAGCACATTCAAAACAAAGAGAAAGGAGCAATGGTGGAGCATTGTTATTTCACATTAGTATTCCACAAAAAACTCCAGTGTACAGTTTAGACTGTGTTCCACTACGCACTTACTGAAAAATCAAGTGATTATACTGTAGGATTTTAAAGTAGCTGGTAACCAAATCATCATGAAAATACAAAGACTGGATTGGTATTGGGTGTTACATTTAGGTAAGTGGATCTGATCAGGAGCCCAGAAAAAATGGAATGGGACCTCCCTAATGTTAAAATAATAACATTTTATTCCAAGTAATTTTATACCATTTCTACTGGTCCATTTATAACGAAACATTCACCGAACATAAAGGCAGCTGGCAGTTTCAAATGACATGAAAAGCAACAACAACAAAAAATTCTGACAGCAACGAAACGTATATAGTCTGTTTGCCTCCATAAGCTGTGCTTAAACATAGGCCTGTTTGTGTTAAGCTGTAGAACAGTGGTGGCCATTTTGATTTGAAAAGAGATACTGCCATCTGAATCCACAGGGGGCCCTGTGACAAACGAATGGTGTTTGGCAGATTATGATTGATGATGGCAGGGGCCAAGGGATACTGGGAAGGCGACTGACCTTTGAGTTCAGGCCAGGCCTACAGGGGATGGCAAAGTTGGAGGCACAAATTCACTTTCAAGCTTAACACAGTGGGGGAACCTCCTGAATGCATTGATTTTTGATGAGAGCTTGACAACTTGAAGCTTAAGAGATTTTCATCAAAGGTTTTCATTTTCATACATGATCTACCAGTAATGCAGCCTTGGCATTCTAAGCTTATGAAAGAAATCTGTACGGAGAAGACGCTTAGATATCACATCGGGGTATTACATGTTATCGTCTATATTTTGGACACTAATGAATTGGATAAACCATTTTATAAGATGCATAAATACACTGCAAGGTAAAATTACTTTGAGATTTGAGATGTAACTGCATCCCATTTCACTGAAACAACATTAGCTTCTTTTCCCGCCTTTTAACCAAAGGCATGAAACATAGCCACCTCTTTACGACCATGCTTTAATCTGTGAGGACACTTAAGGATAACCAGGAAGCAGACTAAGAAAGAAGTGAGTGAAGTAAGTGTGAAAATTAGAGGATCAGAGGAAGCCCTGAGGCAAAAGGGGACACAATCCAAACCCCCCGATCCTAATAACTTCTCTTTTATGGGCAATGGTGTGTCAAGGACACACCCATTTACATGCATTTTCCCCCCATATTGTGTTTTATATATTTTGAAGTCTTTTAATCTTATAAAGCCTTCCTACTTTATCTTTTTCATACCATTGAAAGTCTGTGCATAGTTTGATATTGTCAGTTAAGTTGATTATTCATCATAACATTCGGTAGATTACTTGATATTTAATATAACAGTGACAGTCCTACTAAAGATGAAGTATTGCTTCTGCTAATTCAGTTAATATGGCCTAAAAACCAAGCTAACAAACAAACATAAAAGTGGATCTAAGACAGTCACCTCATAAATGCACTACAAAGGATATCCACACTACTGGGATTTGTGTTCCATGTGTGGAAAACGGTTAAGATCACGATTTAAACACTATATTCTGATCTGCTGGCTAATTTTAGTAGGAGTTAGCAGCATTAGCTTAGGACTGATCTGTGTTTACAATCACAAAAAGCCAAATGCTTGCTTTCAGGGACGCTGATTGGGTGTGTCTATTTTTACACGTCTGTCTTGCAGCAGGCCTCTGTAAACATGTCCATCTTCTGAGGTTTTTAGTTTGTCTGGATTACCTGGTTAATGACTAGAGATACTGAGGGCCAAAGTTGACTGCCACTGCAATCCTGTACGCTGGGGTGGCATGAGGATGTAACAGGACCTGAATCTAGTCCCCAAGTCTGTTTAGAAAGCTTTTAATAGCCTTTGCTCAAGGTGGGGTCAGATAGCAGTAGTGACAACAGAAGTCTACCACATCTTGTCCATGATAAAAGTGCTTTGTGGCCTACTGCATTTGTGATACGGCACTATAAATAAAAGAGTTTCCCCTTACATTTGGACTGCTGTATTTTGAAACATGTAGATGATTATGGTGTTTTCTAGGTTGGATGAGGTCAAGCTAAACTCATTTACTTCTTTTAGCTTTAACCGGCAAAGACGTTAAAGAGGTAGTCTCAGAACACTGGACATAGGAATGCTTAGAAAAGAAGAACACTACTGTACTGTATGGGTTTCTGTATAGATTAAAAAAAATCATTGTGTGACCAATCCAGTTGCTCCAGTTGAAGTTTTGTTTTGCTGTTGTTTCCATGAATGAAGGAATAAAGGTAGTTTTAAAAAACCGTAAGGCCTATCATATTTGTAAAGGTAACATATTCTTGTAACAATATAATTGCAATATATAGCTATTTTGAGAGCACATATAGTTTAGAGTAATGCTTTCAAAATTTAAGCTAAAAAAACAGTTCAGTGCTTTAAGTTTTAATGTTCTGACACAGGAGTGGGTAACAAGTCTGTTCCATTTATACCTTTCAGATTTGGAAGAAAAATATAAACAGATAACTGAGACCCCAAGTAAGTTTAGAGCGATGATAAATTAAATCTAAGATCCTGTGACACTCTACAAACATCTCAGATATTTAAAGCATGAAAGCTGCTATAGAAATGTGCCTAAATATATGGAAGGTCTAAATATATAGAATCCACACGACAGGTCAACATACACATAAGACACAGTATATATATTAATTACACTCTAAAATGTCCGCATGGTCAAAGCTCAAAATGTAACCAACTGTTGCAACAGTTATAAATACGATCTTGGTACCCAATCATTGATCAGTGACCTCTCTGATTTATGGCACATTGCTGAATTTAGCTTTAGTTATGTGACCACTGGTAAGAAGAGCAGGGGATTTTAGTCATTGTGTATAATGTTGCTTAGTTCACCTAGCTAAAACAAGTTGATAAATAACAAATAATTAAATCATTTTGATCTATAAGTGCATATACACTGCTCATAGTTTTTTAAAAAAACAGAGAACTACACTAATATTAGAAGCTAAGACCTTTAAAGGCAGTCTAATATCACAGTTCTGATCTGATATTCATGTTATAGTCTGTCATATGTCTGGATTTTAATAGCTGGCTAGTATTGAAGTATTGCAAATGCCAAGGGAAATATTATCAGCTCAAAGTCATTTTTTGAATGTTGGTCCTTCTGATAAGCTGTTAGACTCATCTGTGCCTTAATGTGTAAATTACATTATGATGTTGTCATAACAAATAGGCTAAATATAATAATGAACATAACACTATGCTATGCTATCTATTATGAACTAGAAATGTTTATGAAAAAAGTATAATATACTTACATTATTTTGTGTAGATGAACATGTTGTGTTTTAAAACATAGTGTCAATCTTAATCAGACAACCACTTACTTCTTTAAGAGAAGCTTGGATTCTTTAATAAACCCGTCATATAAATACAACCCCTTCAAAAAGAAAGACAATGTAGGGTATTTTTACATTGAGACTTGAGATGACTAATGTTAAAACACTGTTGGGCAGATACTGGTAGGAAATGCCAGAGGATATCAGAGGAAGAAAGAATAATCTGATCCAATTCTGTAACAAATCTAGCCTTAAATTCCATCAAATTGCTTGTAATGCAACATAGCTTAAATAAAGCAAGTCACATGATAACAGCAGCCTAATGCAAACTAACATTGACATAAGAACAATGAGTCATTATAACAAGAGTATTACTTCAGAATTATAGGCTGATTATAAACTAACATAGGCTTTTTTTGCACTGTAAGTAATTTAGTTTTGTGGGGTGTTATCTTTTTTTTAAATATTATATAAAATTATAAAATATTATAAAAAGATTATTTTTACAAAAAGTGTGAGTCATGTTGTTGGCTTTGTATTTCTTCCTGTACAGTAGCATTGTGTCTTAGCAGTTTAAGCACTAAGCTCTTAAGGGCTTTCATTTCAAAGCTTAGTAGTTTACAAATAAAAAATATCTGACTGGTGTCTCTGGAACTGTTTGTCCCAACACGTTTGTGACTGCTCTTCCAAACTGACTTCAAAACTTGTCTCTTTACTCACTACATATATCTTTACTTCCCCCTTAAGATTTTGTTGTATATTGTAATCCCATTTCTGTAATGTTCATTTAATTTGGTTTGTACTGTCTACTGTTGCTGTCTTTATTTGGCATTTCCTTATGATAAGCTGCGAAAATGCTCTTTTTTGTTAACATTTTTATTATTAGTGTACATCTTTGCTGGCCTTTTTTGATGCTCTGTAAAGCTGCCTTGAGCTTTGGAGAGGTGCTATATAAATGAAACATATTATTACTACTATTATATTGTCAGTATAAGCCGATACTTAGGTTTCAGAGTCAATATTGGAAAAGACTTCTAAGACTTAAGATGTCTTGTCATGCAGGGAAGTAAATAATTAACTGATTTTCCATTAACTAACAAATAAACAATCGTTTGACCAATGCTATTAAAAAATACATTTTAAAATTTCATGATATTGCAATAGGCTATGGGTTCTGCTAGATAGACCTACTAAAAATGAAGTGAGCAGCTAAAAATATTGGTGTTCGGACCCACTTTTTGAGAGGATGTTCTCTGAGATGAGTGGTTGTGCAAAATTACAGAGAAGGACATGGTGAACAGGAATTGCTTTGCAGAGCTACTGAGATACAGCCAAAGCTAGAACCAGTCATGACATATATGTTCCTTTTAACTTCTAAAGTACTAAAGTGAGTAAAGAATAGAAAAGAATAGAGCTTAGAACATAGAAACTGTTAGTAATTCATATTTATATACTCCAGTCATTTTGTTGACTCTAGTTTAAGGTAATTTAATAATGAATAAATAATTGTCAGCCCTTTAGTTTAAACACAGCTAGGTTCTTATGTAGAGTATGTTTAATATGGTTTTGGACCATAACTTCAAATACGAACTTATGCCTGCCCTCTCTATTAGTGCTTCGTAACACGGTCCACACTTTTATATCTTAGCTACTAGTCCACACAAGTGGAAAAATATCTATGCAGAAGAGCTTTTACTGAAACGGTAATTTGGTATCTTTCACCTTGCGTGAGATCGCTCTTGAAAGACTATGAATATGCCAAGTTTTTTTTTTTCCCCAGCACTGAAACAACTTTAGTACAGTCTAATGACAAACATGGCAATTCACTGGGTGTGCCACATATTTTAAAAGCTTCGGTTGCAGTGGAGCTTTCTGTGATGTTGATACACCTTCAATATCATATTTATCTCGCCCTCACCTGTCAGTGTCAAAACACACACAGGCCTTTATTCACGCGAGCGGGATAGGACGGACACAGGGTGGATTTAATATGAGAATGTAAAGGCACACGAAGCATCATTCACACAAAGAACCGGCAGCTGTCATTCAGCCCCGCCAAGCTTGTTTGATAGGGAGGTTATTCAAACAGTACATTGACTCAGAGCATAGCATAGCATGCATGGTAGCCATCAATCAAATTGGATACAAAGCAACATATAATCTGCTTCGTTTTGATCTGTCACCGTTCGGAATGTCTCCTAAAAACTGATGATATGATTCAGCTGTGACAACTGCAACTCACACGTCACCTCAGTAACAAACATCAATTCAGTCACACTGTATTAGAGCTGTATCAATTACTCGATTAAACGTGATCTCTTGAGTTTTAAAGAATCATCATTTAAAACTGACCTTCTCAATGAATCTCCAGTGATTAGCTGACAACTTGCAAGATGATGATACATTTAAACTGATCTTTCTAAAAGTACACTCTTCTGCCATTTAGTGTTTTCTTTAGAGTTTATACTTTTCCAATAAAGTGTTTTTGAATCTTTGAAAGGCTCTTTGTACCCATCAGTGCATATTTATTGTTTGGCCTTAAAAACGTAAAAAAAACAAAAACTGATTGATTAATTGATCATCAGAATAATGAGCAGATTACTTGAATACTAATATATGGCGCCCTACACAATACCACGCTGAACTTACTTGATCTCATCCAGACATTGTATTCTTTGAGGCAGCAAAAATCAATAATATTAATGGACATTGTTTTGAATATTTAATCTCTGATATTCCTAAAGTGAAGCAGAAACCAGAATGAAGTAATCTGTAAGTGGTAATGCTTCACATATACTTTCTTGGACAACATGTGGCCAGTTTTCAGGCCTGACAGCATTAAAACCGCTACAGCCTTGCACAGCTGGGGCTGTAAGGTCATATTCGTGATCAAGGAAATCACTAAATCATTATTTTGATGGTTCAAACAATATAAATGGACTAAAGATTAAACAATACAAATGGACTAAACTAAACTATGGCTTTGCATAGTCTTTTAAAGACTTAAGATTTATGGTTTACTTTAATGAAAAATATATACAAAAAGCTTTTAAAAAACTTGTGTTCCTAAAAGATAATAAAACATACAAAAATAAGTTTAAAAATAAGTGTGTCCATCAGCTTTTTTCTTTTTTTTTTACAGAGAAAATATGCAATTCATCACTGCGGACTCATCATGAGGGTCAGGTTTAATGGACATTTTTTAATTGAGCAATCATGACAACGCTACATGTAACACAGCATGTCCAGATTTGTACAAAAGCATAAAAATAAAACAGCATGCGCTATCTCTTAAATAAACGCTAAGCCTCTATTCAAAAACAGCCCATTTATGAGTCTGTTTTGATTTTTGATGAGTGTTTGTACAGTCTGACATTAAGTGACGTCAGAGTTTTCATTAAATTTTGTCTTTATGCATGAGCTGAAGTGAAAAGGAGTTATCCACTCCCACATTTTTATGGCATGGCATCACTAGACAGAGCGACTCCTAACTGCCTGTCTTGCTTGGATTAGCCAATGGTGCAACAACAGCACCAGCCATGATAAAAACGACCCCCACATTCCTGTCATCAGACATTTGACCACAGGACACAGAGCTGATTTTTGACTAGCTCCTCCCTGCTTTGAGCTGTATTTCAGGGTCAATAAATCAGACACCCTGGAGAAAAGCTAACCTAAGACGCTCATATAAAAACAACACTAGCTGGAAGTTTTAGCGTAGAAAAAAAGGCTAATATTCTTGACTTAATGCAGCAGGCACTAGGGCTGAACCATTTCTAATTGCGATTTACCTGATAAATACTGTGTTTTCAATTGTGGTCATTTTCTATAAATTAATGCCATGAGTATCCATTTTTTCTGGCTTGAGGTTGTGTTGTCATGTACACAGCACATGGTTGCTTTTGACTGGTTTGACTGATCTACAGGAAATTTACAAGTACCATGTGTCATATAACAATAATCATAATAATGATACATTATACTTACATAGCGCTTTTCAAGAACTCAAAGACGCTTAGGTTAGTTTGGGTTAGTTTTCTCCACTTATAACTTACAATAATAGATATAAAATCAAATCAAAGAAAGCCTTCAGTAGGAGGTTTTTGATACGTTGATGGTCCAGTCATTTCCTTTTTTTTAAAATAAAGATAAAGACTTTATAACACCTAATTTTAAAAGTACTTAAGCAAGATAAATAATATTTATTTTTATACAAGCAAACTGTATTTTTTTTCCAGCATTTACCCTCTGTGAACATTTCTGCCAAAAATGGAGTGAATGCAAACAGAGTTAACCCCATAGGGTAACAGACTGTGGGGCTAGATGTAATAGTAACTAAAAATACAATAAATTCTATACAGCTCTACGCTGTCAGCAGACATGCTTTCCAACCTAAAAACACAAATATATATTCATAAAAATAAACACTATATAAATAGAGTGATGCCACTATGTGAATGCAAGAACATGGCTAAAGTTAAACTGTAATATACCCATGTTACAGTTTAGCCCACGTTAGTTTATGCCCTGCTCTCCACTACTGTGAAAAAGTACATCATGGTATATTATTTCAACAAACATTATAACGGTCACATCCACTGGGCATCAACTCCAGAAACAGTGTTGCAATCATTTTGAATAAGCTGAAACATTCACAGATATGTTGCAACAACTCCCAGAGCACATTTTATATGGTCTATGAATGCATGACTATAGATACATATGCAGCCTAAGGAGATTTTGTGTCAACTCTCGGGGACACAAAGCTGTCATTAATGGATTAGAGCTGGGTTTCTCTCAGCTTACCCCCACTCCTTCACCTGAAGGAATTTGTGTGACTCTGTCTGAGTGCACTTACTAAATGCTTACAGATTACTGAACAAGCCATGTCAAATATGTGGCATGCACTTCTCACATGAGCATGTTCCAACTGATGCATGTATCCATCTGCATTTTATGACATCTGTCTGCTAGTTATGAGTCACAGAAGAAAACAGAGACGATAGGAATACTGGTAGTAAAGTTGTGGCTCTTCCACAGTTAAAAAACTAAAACACTGACCGCATCCATTAACATATTATCCATTTGTATCAATAACCAATACAAATAGGAACAGAACAGTAAGAATTACCAATAATTCTCCAGTAAAGTCATAATGATTAGCTAATCAAATCAAACATTTACTACAACCAGTGTCACGGCAACATACCACATAATGTATAACTAATAGCCAGGATATATTTTGTCACTGTCATATCAAAATGTTTTATTTTTTACACTATTATATGGACATTAAAATGGTCCAAATCAACTGGAATAAAATCTTTACTTAACTTGTTCCTTCTCCTATATAGCTATTATTTCAGCAATACAAAGCTTTGTTTGAACAGTGACGTTTTATATACAGCACAGTACATACAGTACTGTGCCAACATCAATGATGACCCTACGTATTTCTACTTTTCTGTTTCGGATCTGAAAAAAAGCCACAGGTGATTCTGTCCATCGTGCCACTGTGAGAAGACAACTCAACACTATGAGTCTGAAAGAATGTGTAGCTGTCAAGAAGCTTTTACTGAGAAAAGGAAACAGAAAAAAAAGTGCAAATCAATCAAAGAAGCTGCTGGTGTTCTCAGAACAATGGACTCACCACCCTAGAGTCCAGATCATAACATCGCTGAATGTGTTTGGGATTAGATGGAACATCAGAAACACAAAATGCAACCAACCAACTTTTTAAAACTGAACTTTGAATGAGTGAAAAAAATCCCTTCTAGATTTCTTTGAAAAACTGAAAGCAAATCTCCTGAAAATAATGGAAGCTGTAATGAAGAGAAAGGGTCGACACACTAAATACCAGAAAAAAACTGAAATTGTATTTAACATACTTTTGGCTGTTTTGATTGGAAACCAAATAAATGAAAGGGTAGTCTTTGACTTATGCACAGTACTGTACATCACCTTACATACTGATGTTGGATGACTAATTCTGGATCACAAGCGCTATTCCAACTCATCCCAAAGGTATTACTCCAAAGAAGGCAGTTCCACTACTCCACAGCCCAGTGCTGGGTGGCTTTATACCCCTCTTGCAGACACTTGGCATTGGTCGTGCTGAACTAAGCCTGATCCAGAACATCCCATTCTATTAGGTAGGGCTCAAAATCATAATTGTTTTCATAAAGAGTGTAAACAATAGTATTTTGCAAACATTTACCCCCAGTAATCACACAAATGAACAAAAACAGCTGTTCTCTCAAAATAGTTCTGTGTTTTTTTGCTCCTGGGTAGCCAACTTCCTCATATTATGGAAGGCTTTTTAAAGGCTGATGCCTACTAAAGCTGCTTTCTGGGAAAAGAAAGCTTTCTGGTGATGTAGCTCTTTGCTCGGTGAAGCTGGAAATTCATTACACCATGGCAGGCCAACATAATACCAGGATGTTATCCTCCCCACTGTGGCAAGGTCTTCCCCTCTGGGCCATTTTCATATAATCTTAGCATAATTATGAAACAAACAGCAGCAACTCTTTGTTTCTGATAGCATTAATAGTGAGCCATGCCACTGTGATAGCAACCACGCTTCAGAGAGCTGGAACTGAGCTTTAAGCAGGAAACTCAAACTAGCTATCACAATTCCATCTATACAATCTGAGTTTTTACTCAAACAATGAAGCTCAGCTATCTATTGTTGAAAAGACTGTGGTGTGAACACATTTATGACTCTTTGTTTCTACAGGTCTGTTTTAAGACATTCTAGATTCTATTGTAGATAATAAGAAATGTCATATGAGTCATGTATGTGTTTTTACTGAGTATTTTACAGCTGCTTCAAACACATCCCAGCCAATCAGGTTTAAGAACTTGTCACTATCTATTTTTATGAAAGCACCAGATACATTCACAATGCCTTAAGTCACCAATGTGTCACAAGACTTTGCACTTTAATTTGCAGTAATTATCCTTGGGTGATTTGAGTGTGATACAATCTGTAGAGAACAACAGGTCTTACCTCTTTTCTGCATGAAGCTGAAGAGATCGTCGAGAAATTCTTTTCTTTTTTCATCATCATCCAGCTCATACAGCTGTGAAAGAACAGAAGAAAAGCATAAGTTGTAGACAAAATGTTAAGAATATGATGCTTATATACATACTAATTCTGCCCAACATCTAATATTTAAACAACTATCCATCAGGGCTGCTCAACTGCTCAATATATTGTTTGTTAATTGTTATTGCAATATTGGCTCTGGCAATACTCATATTGCTGAAGGCTGTGATATGCTAATGAGCCTTCTAATCAATCACAACAGTTTTACTGTGTCCTGATTCAAACAAGTGTTTCTGTGGGTATTTTGGTGAATTAAGGGATTCACAGAATCCACAAACAGTCAACTATTTTAGTCAAAATAATGCAAGTTCATTATGAACAATGTCACATTATTGACAGATAATCACAATAAGTACTAATACAATCCCAGTATTTTGTCCATGTAGTGCAGATAGAGGTAGGCAATATCACAATAGAATTTCATATCTTAATAACCTAAGTCACAAATCGTTTTTCTGAGCATACTGTGGATATAATCAGTACTTGCAGAACACTGAACAACTGCAAATAGGATTTTCACTAAATTGAATTTAGTGTAGCACAGTATGTGAATTGTTAAACAAAAGTCATTGTACTCATAGTTTTTCATAGTATTTGCATTACGTTTGTTCCAATTTAGCAAACCTTAGAAAAACAAAATATTGCAAAATATTGTAACATTGTGAAAACAACCCCTACATGCAGCCTTATTGTCCATTTTATCTAACAGATTATGAATGTAAAGACATATAGTTATCTCAGTATTCTACATGTATATTACTCCTATTAATATAATTACATAAATACTGGTTAGCCAGTTTCACTCCCAAACCTATGTGTATTTTAAGTGACTTTCTTTACTACCAGAATATCCATTATGTTTCTTGATTTTGCCCTATTCACTGAATGGACCTGGAGTCAAAGAGCCTTTTAAAAGCTGCCTCCTGAAAGACTTGACTGCAACCTGATAGAAATATGCTCCTCAGCCTTCACTTTCAATAAGGCCCAGTCCATGTTACCGGGCGAGCAGGTCGATACAGGAAGACAGAAGGATGACCTTTGGAAACAGCGGGGCACATGGAACGAGGCCCCAGAGATAATAACTGATCATTTAGAAGTGTATTAGCTGTCACCAATATTAAAGGACCAATGCAATCAATGCCTGAGGAAAAAAAAAAAGCTACAGTGGGGGTGGAAGTGTGAAGGCAAAACAGGCTTTGAATCATGATTGACATTTCAAAGGTGAGAAAAAATAACCAAAGAATATGTTAGTTTCAATATGGAAGCGTCTCTGCCTTACAGAACGACAGTTAAGAGGAAAAGGTGAATTTACTCCTGAGCTATCTACATAATCAAGCTTATTTTTTTTCTTTCAGTTAAATGCTGAATTCAAAGTAATGCCTATGAGGTTATCTATAGAATAATGTGCTTCACATGAAACTAATACAGAAACTAAGAGGGCTACGTGATCTAGTAACTGCCAAAATTGTTGACTAAGAGAACATAACCATTGAAGCACGATGTACAGAACATGCAACTTGATAATCCTGCTTGTCCTGATGAAAAAAAAAAGCATGCAAAAGGTCATATCTGAGGAACTATGCCAGAGATGTAAGGTGATTACCTGAAATGAATTGTTTTGGTGTGGGAAAAAAAAACATGCAAAAGGTCATATCTTAGGAATACGCCA